>NC_043710.1:1118624-1128062 GCF_006229205.1 Suricata suricatta
CCTCACACACTCACCTGGCTGGTGGCGGTCTCTGGTGAATGATGCCAGCTCAGTGCCCCAGGTGCAGGGGGGCGTCCAGTGGTGCTGGGGGCACAGGGGTCCCAAGTGCGAGCCCTCCCTGACACCCACCGCTTCTGGGTGACTGTCTGTGTCGTCCTTGCGCTTCCTGCCGGGGCTCTTGGCCTAAGCCACTGTGGTCCCGGCAAGAGTTTCCTAACTTTGAGTAGAAGACAGATTGGGTCTCAGAACATTTCAAGGTCCTCATGAAAAGTATCCCAACTTTTCTTTGGTTTCGCCAGTGCCAACAGGTGTGGGAGGGGCAGAGTGGTCTGTAAACGCAGGGGGAGCCCGGCTGATGTGGGACCGCGGCGCCTGCCCACGCCGTGTGCCAGCGTCTGGTCAACCAGATAAAGGATTTCCCCGCCGTGTTCACCATGGGCTCGGCAGCTGTCCCCACCGAGAGCACCTGCATGTTTCATTTTCACTGTGTTCTGCTTTGGATTTGAGGCGGGAAAATGCCCTCTCTGAAAGCTCACCGGTCACTGCGAGCAGCGCCTGTGTCGTGAGGAGCGCTCACGGCCCCCCTCCGTGTGCTCGGGACAGCTTAGGAACTTCTACTGTTACGAAGAGGAATGCTGAAGAACCCGCCTCCTCTGCCGCCACGCGCTTGTGTTCACAGCTCCGCGTCCTTTCTTCCCGCGACGTAGCAACACCGCCGCATTCCCCGGTTGTGAGGGGCCGTCTGCTGGGGGGTCCCCGCAGCCTGGAGTATATCAAACAAACCTGCCTCCCAGACAAGCGTCAGTGTTGCAGTTTTAGGTGGTTGCTAATCCCATCCTCTCTAGATAATTTTGTTAACCAACTTTGTCCGCAAAATCTATGAACGTCAGCGCCCTGTCTCCTGGAGAGACTCTGAGTTCAGGTGCCAAATAAAAGGGTCTGCGTGTGCTGACCCTTGATCCTGCCACCCCTGTACTGACCCTCGATCCTGCCACCTCTGTGCTGACCCTCGATCCTGCCACCTCTGTTAGAAGAAGGCTTTTCCTTGGAGAATCTGTTTATTGAGATGCTTCATAAAGCTCAGAGTTGAACCTGTCAGACCAAGAATCAGGACGAGCTGGTCTAGGGCAGCTGCCCAGCAAAAAGGGGAGGGTGTGGAGCAGGCCTGGGCAGTCCTGGCTGCAGGGGTTAGCGCCAACCTGGGGTCATGTGCAGAGCAGGGCTGAGCAGGAAGAGGTCAGGCAGGGGGTGGCTAGGGCTGCCCTGGGACCCAGGCAGGCGCTGAGCGGTGGCTGTTCTGAGGCTCAGTCCCCGAGGAGCCTGCAGATGGCAGCGTTGAGCCGGAAAGGAAGACGGTTCCTTTCCGACGTTAGTAGTGAAACCCTGCGTGGTGCAGAGGGAAACGTGGGCAGGATCTCTGGTCCCGAAGATCCAGCCTCTGTCACTCCTGAAGGGGATGGACACAGAACTACGTGTCGAGGGTATGAGGTGTGTCACCACTCATGACCACGGAGCCTGGATTGGCTGGAGCCACCTGAGCCTGTGGCCAGAGCGTCTAAGCTTGCGCTGACAGCACACAGGGACTCAGCAGCTGGAGCCACCAAGCAGCCCATGGTTCTGGTGGGTTTTGGGTGGAGTGGGTCAGAGGAGCAGGTGTAGAGGGGAGGGGGTCCGGTGTGGAGCCTCCTGGGCCGGGGACCTGACACACACCTGCCCGGGTCAGCTGGGATGCTGGCTCGCGGTCACCTCCTGCCGACTGTGGCTCTTTTCTCACATGTGCCCTCCCACTGACTCCGGTTGCCCTACTTTCTAAAGTTTCTAAATGTGATGTTCTCCACTCTCATTGGTCCTTATAATTGCAAAGGCAGTGCCTGCCGGCGCCTGCGCCCTGACAGTCCCGGGAACCTGCCCCAGCGTGGCCGGGGGTGGCCCGCGGGCCCCACGTCTCTGCGTCTGTGGCTGCGGTCAGTGGGGCTCACTTACTCAGTGCCCAGAACCCACCTCCTTTCTGCAGATTTAGAAGTCTGTGAATTTCCAATTAATTTTTTGACTGATTTTATTATTCAGTATTTAAAATTGATTTTTAAATTTATTATTATTATTTTAAAGCTTAATTATTTTGGGAGAGAGAGAGCAAGTGGCAGAGAGAGAGGGAGTAAGAGAATCCCAAGTAGGCTCTGTGTTGTCAGTGCAGATCCCAACGTGGGGCTCGATCTCATGACCCTGAGATCAGAACCCGAGGGGCCAATGCTCAACCGACTGAGCTGCTCAGGTGCCCCTCAAATTAGTTTTTTATTCAAAGCAAACAACACATAGTTTTAAAATTCTCTACCTTTCTCTTAAGGAAACGGAGCTCCCACCAGGCCTCTGTCCCCACAGGGCTGTGTCCACTATGGTGAGGCTGATGGGCACCTTCGGCCTGGCATCTGGAGGTGGTACCTGCAACTGCCTGGAGCTGCCCCCTGCCCAGGTCCCACACCCTGCTGGGCTTGTGTACCCCCCCACCCCGTGAGGCATCTAATAGGCACCTGGGACATCCCAACCCACCCAGACCCACGAGGTGCACACCTCCCCCAAGCCCGTTGCCCCCACCCCTCTGCCTTCTGAGTGCGGCCACAGGCTAAGCCCTCAGAAACCCACCGGTCTCCCCAGCCCTCACCATGACCCTGAAGCCCACAGACCCGTCCTCACACCTAGCCCGGTGCTTGCCCGCCCGGTGCGGCCGGGGCTCTGGGCGCCTCACCTGTCCCCTGGGCTGCAGACGCACCGTCACGTGGTTGCTGGGTCGGGCTGGCCTTGCGCACCTGCTCCCGGGCCGCCATCCCCTGGTCTTCATGTGCTGTGGGACCAGGCCCTCCGGCCCCTCGGCCCTGTGTGTCCAGCTACACGTCCCTCCTGCGCCCCAGAACATGCCCTTAGCTTCTGCCCTTGCCATCCCCACATGTCCTCACTTCTTTCAAGCTCCTGCTCAGATGACACAGTCTCAGCAGGGTCCTTCCTCCAGAAATGTCACCGTTACCTTGGCTCATCCCCTGCTCTGCCTCCCCCTTCTTTGCTTGCTAGTTTATTCATTATGTTGGTGTTCTGTTTATTCGCCTACCTCCCTCTCTCCTGCCTCCCCGCTGCCCTACGATCTAAGTTCCACGAAGCATGAACACTTCATTCCCCTGCCTTCCCCGGGCTTGAATAGCGTCAGAGCCGCAGGAGCGCCAAGGATTCGCAGACTGGATTCATGACTGTGCACGGGCTTCAGGACGGGAGACGGAGGAACACATGTCTGGCGTCAGCTTTTGATCAAATTTGTCGTTAATGTTGGTTAATTAGGAAAGTACCCGTTCCAGGGTCCTCCTCTCGCTTCTCTGTTCTCCGTCCGTCTTTTCATTACTGTCACTGTTTTGTGGCAGTTCCTTGTTTACCCGGGGCGTCAGCGCTCAGAGCCGGCCCGGGGACAGACTTCGGCTGGCGCTGTCTTCGTCGCCTCTCGGGTGCCAGGCGGGGCGCCGCAGAGGGTGTCCGCCCCATGCGCGCTGGGCTCGGTGTCTTTGTCCCGGTTAAGAAACGTGTGCTCTATTTTTGAGTTGCAGGTTACTGGTTTTTCTATCCTTTGATTTCAAGGATTTTGTGTTCTTAATTCTAAGGTGTGTCTCTTACAAGTGGGGTTAAACACTTTTTCTTCTTTTTTTATTTTTTTAAATTTACATCCAAGCTAGTTAGCATGTAGTGCAACAATGATTTCAGGAGTAGACTCCGTACTGCCCCTGCCCATGCAGCCCGCCCCCACCCACAGCCCCTCCAGCGGCCCTTGGTCGGTTCTCCAGACTTAAGCCTCACTTATGTTTTGTCCCCTCCCTGTTTCCATGCCTTCTTCCCTTCCCTAACCTTGTGTTCATCCGTTCTGTGTCTTAAAGTCCTCGTATGAGTGAAGTCCTATAATATCTGTCTCTCTCTGGCTAATTTCACTCAGCATAATACGCTCCAGTTCCATCCACGTTGTTGCAGATGGCAAGACTTCATTCTTTCTGCCAAGTAACACTCCATTGTGTATATACACCGCATCTTTATCCATTCATCACTCAATGGACATTTGGGCTCTTGTCAATAGCGCTGCCGTAAACATTGGGGTGCACGCGCCCCTTCGAAACAGCACCCCTGTATCCCTTGGATAAACACCTAGTGGTGTAATTGCTGGGTCGTAGGGTAGTTCTAGTTTTAATGTTTTGAGGAGCCTCCACACTGTTTTCCAGAGCGGCTGTGCCAGTCTGCGTTCCCGCCAGCCGTGCGAGAGAGGTCCTCTGTCTCCACATCCCGCCAGCATCTGGTGTGGCCTGACTTGTTGATGGCGGCCGTTCTGACGGGCGTGCGGTGGGGTCTCATGTGGTTTTGATTTGTACTTCCCTGATGATGAGAGATGTTGAGCATCTTTTAATGTGTCTGTTGGCCATCTGGATGTCTTCTTTGGAGAAGTGTCTATTCATGATGTCTTTTGCCCATTTTGTCAGTGGATTATTTGTTTTTTGGCTGTTGAGTTGGATGAGTTCTTTATAGATTTTGGATACTAACCCTTTATATGCTTTGTCATTTGCAAATAATCTTCGCCCATTCCGTCAGTTGCCTTTTAGTTTTGCTGATTGTTTCCTTCGCTGTGCAGAAGCTTCTTGTGTTGATGAGGTCCCAGTAGCTCATTTTTGCTTTTGTGTCCCTTGCCTCCGGAGACGTTGAGTAAGAAGTTGCTGCAGCCAAGGTCAAAGAGGTTCTTACCTGCTTTCTCCTCGAGGATGTTGATGGCTTCCTGTCTCACATGCAGGTCTTTCATCCATTGTGAGTTTATCTTCGTGTGTGGTGTACGAGTGTCCAGGTCCATCCTCCTGCATGTCGCTGTCCAGTTCTCCCAGCACCACTTGCTGAAGACACCGGCTTTATTCCTTGGGATACTGTCTCCTGCTTTGTCAGAGATGAGTTGGCCGTACGCTTGTGGGTCCATGTCTGGCTTCTGTATTCTGTTCCATGGATCTGAGTGTCTGCTTCTGTGCCAGTATATTTTGGGTTTTCTTTTGTGTCTGCCCACGTGTGTCCCTCTGATGACTTCGTGACACAGTGCCTTCAAAATCCGTGCATGTGCTCCTGACACAGAGCTGAGAACAGGGTCAGCTGGCAGCTGGCCCCCGCTGGCTCTGGCACGTGGTCATGCGCCTCCCGTGCCCACATGTAAGCCTCAGAGCCTCAGCTTCTGCCCCCCGAGCAGGCATTGTCACAGCAGAGTGCCATGGGTGGGCCGGCCTCTACCACAGACACTTCCTTCCTCTCCATTCTGGAGGCTGCAGATCCAAGAGCAAGGTTGATTTCGGGTGAGGCCTTTCCTTCTGGCTCGCCCTCGGCCACCTCCTCACGGGGTCCACACAGGACCTTTCCTTGCGGGCAGAGGGGACGTGGGGGGTCTGGCGTGCCTTCCTCTCCCTGCAGGGACCCCGTCCTACTGGATCTGGGTCTCATCCTATGGCCCCATCTACCCTGAATTACCTCCTTGGATGCTCCATCCCCACATATGGCCACAGTGGGGGTTAGGGCTTCAGTATCTGAATTTTGGGGAGACATGATTCAGTCCCTAACAAGCCTTACTCTTATATTTATACTTTTTAGGGCTCATTTCTTCCTGCACATCTGTGTTTTTAGGGGGCTGTTTTCCTTTGCCCCAAGGAATTTCTTTCCACATTTCTTGAAGTGTGAGTCGGTTGGTGACTGCATTTCTTAGCTGTGCTCACTCTGAGGTTCGCACGGGGATGTGGGCATGAGGGGCCCAGGCCTTATACCAGCTCTGAGGGAGGGGCGCAGTCAGATGGGTGGCCAGTGCCAGCCTCTGTCCCACTGACTCTGCTGGGCCTTTTGGGAGTCAGTCAAGTGGGCATGAGATTTAGGGCTGGTGCCGCTGAGGGGAGGGGGACCCTGCACGCCCCCACTTGCACTCCATTCCAGGGGTGCCGGAACCGCAGGGACCCCAGGACAGATGTGCCAGCCCGGGCCTCAGCCCTGATGAGAGAGTTCCCAGGGTCGGTGCTGCCTCCCCGGGGGGCTCGGTAAGCGCCTGCCCCGCAGTGCGGTGCTCAGCGTCATGTCCGCGGTGGCCTCAGTGCCCTAAAGTCACCGCGCGGGAGGGCTGCCTTCATTTGCAGAGCCTTCGGGGGACCATCCTTCCCGGTATCTTTTCCAACTTCCAGGGGCTGCCTGCTTCCTGGGTCATGGCCGCCCTCTTGTCTCCGAGCCAGCAGTGGCCAGGAGAGCCCTCACACTGGCCAGCTTTCTGCTGGTGACTCCTCTGCTGGGAGCCCTCTGGCGGGTCACCCAGCCGGGTCTCCCCAGGCTCAGCCGGAATCCCTTTGCCGTGTAGCCTAATGTTAGCGCCAGTTCTGAGGTCCAGAGAGGATGTCTTTGGGGACGCATCCGCTGCCACTCTCTCAGCCAGGTGGAGGGCAGTAGACGGCTAGCTGCCATCGAATCACCAGAAGGGCCACCGGAGCCAGCTCCAGGTCCAGCCTCCAGGCCCAGCTGCCCCGGGCCTGGACAAGCATCGCGCCCATTGACGGATGATGGGATGTCACCTCATGGGGTCCCGCAGGCCATGGCTCTTCTGCCTTACTGGCTTTCCAAATATCACAAGGAGGCAGAGGCAGACTGAGCCTGCTTGTGTCTGGAGCCGGGGCTGCAGGGAAGCGGGGGGATGCCTGCCAGCCCCTGACATGACCCGGCAGGAGGGCGGAGAGGCTGCTGTCCCCCCTCGTTCACTGTCCCCAAAGGGGAAGTTCCATAGGCACAGTGTCGGACTTGACGGGAGCGCCACGTCCTGTCTGGGAGCCCGGGACCCTCTGCCCTCCTCACCAGGCCTCAGAACCTCCCTCCCCAAAACCTCAGCCGGGAGGTGGGAGGCAGCTGGGGGCTGTGTCTGGTAATTTGGCGGGGGCCCTGGAACCCATTTCCAGGGAGGCCCCTGGTTCATCTGTGCACAGTGAAGAGACCACAAGGAAAGAATCACACTGTGAATGAAATTGTTTTGTGGTGACAGAGATGATTTTATTGAAAGGGAATTTTATTGTATTTTAACCAAAAAAACGGCTGTAGGTAAGGAAGGAGCCCTGCCGGACAGGGCTTTGTTGGTGAAGAGGCGGCTCGGGGGTGACAGGGGCGATGCTTCCCTGTACTGGGGGCCGGTAGTGGGCGCTGAACACGAACACGAACACGAGTCAGTGCCTGCAAGCGACCGCTTGCATCTTAGGACCACGGTCCCACAGACTATGCCCTTCCTCTGGGCGAGAATATCTCAGGCGGCCAGCAGGGGGCGCCAGAGCCACGCGAATGCAAGGCGTTTCAGGTGCTGCGGATGGGGAAATGCAGGAGAGGCCTGGCCAGACGCTGCGCTTGGGAGAAGTTAGCTGAAAACTGGACTGGCTGCTCCTTCAGATCTTGCACTGGCAGCAGCGGGGCTTGCAGCAGCGGGACTGGCAGCAGCCACAGGAGCCGCAGCTGGAGCTGGGACAGGCTGGCACACGGCAGCACACGGGCTTGCAGCAGCTGGAGCCGCAGCCTCCGGAACAAACAAGCAGCCCGTAGTCCTGGTGGGTTTGGGTGGAGTGGGTCAGAGAAGCAGGTGCAGAGGGGAGGGGGTCCGGTGTGGAGCCTCCTGGGCCGGGGGACTGGACGCACCTGACCCGGTCAGCTGAGAGGCCGGCCCGCGGTCACCTCGTGTTGCTGGTGCTTCCCAGGCCCTTTGCTCCTCGTGTTCTCCTCCTCCCAGGAAGCGGCTCGTCTCTCACCTGCCGCGTGTTACCTGGATCCCCCGTCGGTCTTGGCTCGGGGTTTCTTTCGTGCTCACAGTGCCGGCCTTTTTCTGACACCGTCCATTTCCCGGAATCACGAGAGTGGGCGCCTTCTTCTCAGTGGGGCCGGTGCAGCCCTCCCCCACTCCCTCTGTCCCCTGCGGGGGGGGGGCAGACGAAGCCTGCGGCTCTGACTGCAGTTCCCCCCAGGCCTGTGGCCGCTCCGCGGAGCTGGGCCCCGCGAGGACGGCGTGAGGGTGGAGCCGGGGCTCGCCCGGAGCAGGTAGCGCCCGGTGCGGCCGGGCTGCGGGCCTCTCCTGAGCTCGGGCAGCGCGGGGCGCCCGTGGGCCTGCGATCCGCTGGAGACCTCACGGCCAAGGGTCAGGGTCAGGTCACTGGGGCTGCGAGAGGGCGGGTGGGGGCTGTGCTCCGGGCTGGCGCTCACGACCCGGGCGGACGCCGGTGGGAAGTTGTCAGGGGACCGCGTGGACGAGGGCCGTCCTGGGAGCGGGGAGCTGAAGGCCCCCTGCGCGGTGCCTCCCGCGCCCACACGCCCCTGCCTGTGTCACACACGCTCACTCTGGCTCTGCCGCTCGGGACACTGGTCTGCGCGTGCTTGAGGGACTGGCACCTCCATGAGGTTGGTCAACAGAAAACTCTTTGAAGAGGTGACTCTGGTAAAGAACGTTCGGAAGGAAGGACACTCCACGTGGAGGAAGAGCGGACGCGAAGGCCGTGAGGCGGGGAGGGTCGCAGGCTCCGGCGGCGGGGCAGGCGGGGGCGCCGGGAGGGTCTCCGGAGGCACCCTGAGGGCTGGGGAGGGATCCGAGGAGGGGCTCCCCCTGCTCTGCCGGGCTCCCCGCGGGCCCACGTGCGGGCGGGAGGGCAGCCCCCGCCCCCCCAGTTGCAAGAGCGGAAAACTTTGAGTCCCAGCCCGGAGAAACGCCCTCACTGCCCGGCCTCCCGCTGCGGGGGTTCGTTCCTACCCAGGAGGGACTCCCTCGCGCGTCTGCCCGGGCCGGACCCCTGCTCCGTGCGGTCACTGAGCTGGAGGACGCGCCGTGCTCTGTCCCGTGGAGCGGCTTCGGTGCAGGGACGTGTCGTGTTCCTTGAATGTTTGGGCTTGTGGGGCTCTTTGTTTCTTGTTTCAAGAGCCCACAGTCCACAGGGTTAGCATTTTCTTGCTGGACTTTTCAGTAAGTATTTATCCTGGAGGATATGGATTCTGTGCCCAAGGGCTCTAGGAGGAGGGTTGGCATCTTGTGTTCCCCGGGGCGGGGCGGGGGCACCTGTCGCGGGGCCCTGGTCCATCTGTCCTGGGCGCTGGTTTTATCAGGCCCGCCACCAGGGGGCGCCGCGTCAGGCAGAAGCACCGCTCTTGCTCCGGAGGAATTGGGCCTCATTTCAGGCGTCACCTTTTTTTTTTTTTTATAATAGTTTATTGTCAAATTAGTTTCCATATAACACCCAGTGCTTCTCCCCACAAGTGCCCCCCACCATGACCATTACCCCCCTCCCCCTCCCCTTTCAGTCCATGGATCGTCTCCAGTATTCAGTAGTCTCCCTTGATCTGTGTCCCTCGCTCTTCCCCGCTCTCTTTCCCCCTTCCTCTCCCCATGGTCCCCTGCCAGGT
>NC_043710.1:1128162-1132490 GCF_006229205.1 Suricata suricatta
AACCTTTATCTGATATGCCATTTGCCACTATCTTTTCCCATGCTGTCGGTTGCCTATTAGTTTTTTTGATTGTTTCCTTTGCCTTGCAGAAGCTTTTTATCTTGATGAGGTCCCAGTAGTTCATTTTTGTTCTTGATTCCGTGGCCTCTGGGGATGTGTCGAGGAAGAAATTGCTGCGATTGAGGTCTAGGAGGCTATTTCCTGCTTTTTCCTCAAGGGTTTTTATGGTTTCCTATCTCACATTCAGATCCTTTATCAATTTTGAGTTTATTTTTGTGAATGGTGTCAGAAAGTGGTCTAATTTCATTTTTCTACATGTTGCTGTCCAGCTCTCCCAACACCACCTGTTGAAGAGGCACAAAAGACCCCGAATAGCCAAAGTAATATTGAAGAAGAAAACCAAAACGGGAGGCATCACAATCCCCGACTTTAGCCTCTACTACAAAGCTGTCATCATCAAGACAGTATGGTATTGGCACAAAAACGGACACACGGACCAATGGGATAGAATAGAGAACCCAGAACTGGACCCACAAGTATATGGCCAATTAATCTTTGACAAAGCAGGAAAGAGTGTCCAATGGAAACAAACATATTTCCAAACTACAGTTCAAAAGACAAAGTTGTACCTTGAGAACTTTCATGTACACTTTTTGTATGTCGTTTGTGTTCAGATTTCTCTTCTAAATTTTTAAAAAATTGTTTTAGAGTTCCTAAGATATTAAACCTGTGTCACAGGCCTGGAGCAGCCTTGCCCTGGGCGGCCCGTCTCATTACATCCAGATTCTTTCCAGGAAAGTGCCAGGCGCTGTGTGGGTTAAATACCTTCCAATCATGGATGACCTATAGCATAGGCACCAGTGGCTCTCGGGGACTCTGGAGGCAGCGTGTTCCGCTGTGACTGGGGCCGTGAGCTGCACGGGGGCGGGGGGGGCAGGGTTGTGCATGCGCACTTGTGCTTCTGTGGACCACCTGTGCCCATGGCCCCTACCCGCACACTGTTCCACGACTGACAGCAGATGCTGCCCAACAGTTGATAGGCACACCTCCCACCTGTTCCACTTTGTTAACTAGAATCACAAGCAGATGATTTTCAGTTGGTGGACATGTCTGATCTTGCTCTGTGAGAGCAGCAGTGCCCACCTACTTGCCAATGCTCAGGGCTCACCATTTCCAAAGTAGAACCCATCACAACAGAGAGGAATTTGGCATCTGGTTTATTTTATTGTCAGTTTATTTTGTACACATCCTCATTTGTTTTGGTGGGATTTTTATAAACTCTTTTGGACAAGTTAGTCACATTTGTTTTAGCATTTTGACATCTTTTTAAAAATTGTCTTGAGAGAGAGAGAGAGAAAACACGAGTGTGCACAAGTAGGGGAGGGGCAGAGAGAGAGGAGAGAGAATCCCAAGCAGGGTTTGCTACCAGTGCAGAGCCTGACACGACGCTCGATCTCACAGACTGTGAGATCATGACCCGAGCCGAAATTGAGATTTGTGGTCTTAACCAACTGAGCCACCCAGGTCCCCACGTTTTGACATCTTCTTAAGGGTTCATGCAAAAATGTATTCAAATCAGTGATGTGGTTAATTTTTATCAGTGCTCCAGGGTGTCTTTGAGAGGAGAATATATGTTCTCTGGCCGTTGGGAACTGTGTTCTATTTATATTCAGATGTAACACTTTTTAGTTAGGCTATTTGAATTTCATGTAGTTGTACTAATACTATTTTGTATTTTTATCCTCATAATTACTGAGAGGTTTGTTTAAAAAGTCTCTCATTGTGACTGTGGGTTTATCACCTTCTCCTTGTAATCCCCCCTTTTTGTTTTACATGTTTGGAGACTGTGTTGTGGATGCATTCATGTTTGGGAATGTTATGTCTGGCGAGTTTGTCCTTTGATTGCGAATTGCTTTTGATTCCTAAAGGTAATGACTGAACACATTCCGGTGTCATTTGGCATGTTGTGGGGCCATCGTTTTGTGTTTGGGAAAGTTCTCAGTGGTATTTCTCATTAGAGGCCAAGCCGTCTTCCAGGACAAAAGCCAAAATGGCCAATATTTTCTCTTCTGACCTTCCTTTCATGAGGGCAGGGGCATATGACCAAACTTGTCCATTCAGAGCAACCTGCCCACCCACTGACTATGAGACTGGCAATGCCAACAGCAATGCTGGTGGTCCTGCCTGGGGCCCATTCAGCAAGGGCGGCAGCATTTCCACACTGACTGCTTTCAGTAGTGGCTCTCTCGCCTCTCAGGCTCCTGTGTTCTAGGACTACTGTCTGGGAAGGCAATGCTGTGAGCATTCAAAGTAGCCATTCAGCAAGGCTTTCCCTGACGTACACCTAAAACCCCTGCCCAAATGAGCAGAAACAAATGGTAAATTTTCTAAAAGCCCAGAGGTTTCAGTGTGTTCGAAATAAAGAAAGAAAAACTAGATTAATACAAAGGAGGATATTAAAGAAAGGGAGGGGACACAAATAGTGTGGTGACTAGAAAGCATAAAAAAAAAAAAAGACAAAAGAAATCCAGCCAGGTGTATCAACAATCCCAGTATAAGAGAACTGATCTCATCATTTCTAAGTCAAGTTTTCAGTTTTAAAAAAGTCTGTTATGAGAATAGTTGTAAAACATAATGACTCAGAAAAGTTGGAAATAAATAGGAAAAAATACATACTGGGAAATTAGTAACCAAAAAAATTTGAGTGTAGTTATGCGTTAATGTCAGACAAAGTAGACTTTTAAGACAAAATTTCACAAGAGGGAGGTGGGAGTTGGGAGAGAGGAGCAAGAGATGGTGAATAAGTCTCGCAAAGGATGCCCTGGTAGGTTGAGTAGGGAAATAGCGTGATAGGTTGAGATAGAAGTAGAGTCAAGAGCTTAAGATGTGAAAAATGACGCCATCGTTTCTTTTTTAATTGTGTCAACACTTAAACACATCACATGTGCTTTGCCATCTCTGCCATGTTCAGGCACACCGTCAAGAGTATTAAGAGCACTCATGCTGTTCTAATACGACCTCCAGAATGTTCCTGTGCCAAGGGATTTTATGTGCTTCTGCAGGTCATGCAGGTGAGTGGGAGAAAGTCTTGGAGAGATGTCCCCGGATGGACAAGATGGGACAAGTAAGGCAGAGGTTTGCTTTAGATAGGAGAATGGAATGTGCATCTGGTGTCACGGGAGGGTGGTCAGTGATGGGCACAGAAGCTAGGGGAAGTAGATGTGGGGACATGAAGCTGTGACAGTCATCTTCTGAGCATTCAAATTTTTCAGTGAAATAGGAAGCAAGGTAATCAGGTGTGAGCAAAGATGGGGGAGAAGTCAAAAATAATACTCAATCCCCATTCTATACAAATATTGAAGAATATGTGTGGTGTGTCTACAGTGTTAGAAGCTCTTCATTGCATGGGTATTAGCTTCTAAACAACAACAGAAAATCAGGATTCTAAAATTTCAGATTCTACAACTCTAGGTCTTTCCCAGTATGGGTCACCTTATGTTAACAAGCATAAATAGAGGTTAAGGCATTACTAAAGGCAAAGCAATTCTAATTCTGGATTAGAATCTGAAGCTTATTGATCCTACTTATCAATTGAAGAGTCTTGAATCACGTTAACTCTCATGCTCACATGACAAAGATTCTTCTGGAGCCATTGCATGTTATCATCGCTGGTATTTTTTTTTTTTTGCCACCTTGTTTATAATACCCCCCAAATGTGTCATGATTTTTTTATTTGTTTGTTTTTGTTAGTCCACATGATTTATATTTACTCACATGATGATTGCCTTTAGTAACTAACTCTTTGCCTGTCAGTTTAATTTCCTTCTTCCTGAATTGCATTCTGAATAAGTTACCACTGCAGAGGTCTGATGGTGGGTAAGCTCTTACTTTAGCTGAAAAGTATCTTTATTTTACACTTAATTATTGACTGATAGTTTAGCTGGGTATAGAATTCCAGGTTGGCAGAAATTTCTGCTTAGAATTGTAATTTTTTCCCGTTTTTTCCACCCCCTAGTCTTTAATTGAGAAATTTGTTGTCAATTGAATTATTAGTTAATCTTTTTAGGTTTTCTGTTTGTCATCTATTCTGAGGTTTTACTATGTCGTGACTAGGTTTTAGTTTATTTATATTTATCATGCTTTAGATTTATGATTATTCAATATGCAGTGTATTCTTTAATTAATTCTGAATGAATATTTTCCAAATGTTGAATTGTATTCACTGTCTCTGTACTCTTCTTCAAAAACTCATATAAGATGTATATGGAACATCTTTATTCTGCTCTTCATGTGTCCTAAGGGTTCTTTCATATTTAACTTTTTTCCAT
>NC_043710.1:1132990-1149431 GCF_006229205.1 Suricata suricatta
TTCCATCACCTGATGGGTTGTGTTTCACATTTTGCAGGGAGACAGAAGCAGCGCCTCAGGGCCCTACTGGTCCCACCCTGCCCCGCTGCGTGACGCTCCACAGAGGTGGCATGCTCCGAAAGAGCACGTGACCCATGGGCTTAGGGTGTGGAGAGTGCGGGAGGCAGAGAGCCACTGCGGCGGTGGTGGCGGCGGTGGCGGTGGCGGTGGGCAGCAGGGAGGGGTCTTGCCTATTCATCTTCGGGTGGCAGGTGCTTCTGGGGATTCGGCGCGGGCAGTGTCCGTGGTTGTGGGCTGGGACTTTGGTGGCAGGGCCTGGGCTTCTCAGGGTTCTCCTTGAATTGCCTTGTGGGAGTTCTCCTTGGACTGAACACGCGGGGTAGGCTGGTGCTGAGAGAAGCCGTAAGCCAGCTCCTGGGCTCCAGAGGTGCTCTTCCTTCCTTCTACGGAGAGGAGCCACCCGACTGCTCTGCTTGCACTGGCAGCAGACAGGGACGCAGCAGCTGGACTGGCAGCAGGGTTACCCACAGCCTGAAGAGCAGCAGGGCTGGCAGCAGCTGGACTGGCAGCAGGATGACCCGCAGCCTGTAGAGCAGCAGCAAGGTTTGCAGCAGCTGGACTGGCAGCAGCCACAGGAGCCACAGGAGCCACAGCCTCCCTTGGAGCCCCCGCAGGAGCCACAGCCCCCCTTGGAGCCCCTGCAGGAGTCTCAGCTGGAGCAAGAGTAGGCTGGCACACAGCAGCACACGGGCTTGCAGTAGCTCACAGGTACACAGCAGCTGGAGCCGCATCCTCCACCGCTGGAGCCGCAGCCCCCACCGCTGGAGCCGCAGCCCTTACAGCTGGAGCCGCAGCCCCCACCGCTGGAGCCGCAGCCCCCACAGCTGGAGCCATAGCCTTCACAGCTGGAGCCGCAGCTCCCACCGCTGGAGCCGCAGCCCCCATAGCTGCAGCTGCAGCCCCCATCGCTGGAGCCGCAGCCCCCACAGCTGGAGCCATAGTCTTCACAGCTGGAGCCACAGTCTTTGTCCCTCGACAGCATCCTATACTTCTGGTGGGTTTTGGGTGGCGCGGATCAGGGAAGCAGTTGCAGAGTTGAGTGTTACCCATTTGGAACCTTTTGGGCAGGGAGCCTTGTATATTTCTAAGCACGATTTCACTTCCCTGTCATTGTTTATCCTCCTCTCTAGAGAAATTTCTTTGTCTCTTTCCTAATAATCGGTATTTCACAGTATAGATCTGTGTCACATTTGCTTTGTGTTTACTATGTTCACTGAATCCTTTCTATAACCCTGTGCTAATGTTGTGACTGAAGTTGTAAATTCAGGGTATGGCCACTGCCCCTCCTGTGTATTCTCTTGGCCTTTTTAGAACTCATTCCTTAACTCTGTGTCTGTTCTTCCTGATTTTCCATTCATGGCCACCCCTGTACTTGCTGCTCTAGATTGGGTGTCCATGGCCAGCCGACTTTCTGTGCCCTCTTCTCCCTCCCTCCTTCCTTTTCCTCGTAGATCTTCCTTCTCTCTAAGTGATACTTGAAGCCAATCCAAATCCAACAGAAATAAACATTAACAAAACAGAAGTCTGCGGCCTCAACACTCTCAAATGTTTTGGCTGGTGTCTTTTGTTATGACATCAACTGTTGTTTTTAAAAACCATGAGCATTTTTCCATCGGATGCATCACCAACTGAGCCACCCAGCACCCTGCTAGCTGCCTTCTTATCCAGAGCATATTCACCCCTCTTGACCCCCGTCCGGCTCCCTGAGCATCTCCTCATTTCAGCTTGTTCCCCTTGGGATGGTCCTTCCTCTTCTTGGAGGTTCTGTCTGCAGTCATGACACTCCGTCTCCTCGTCAGTGGGTCCCATGGACTTATTTTCGTTTACATACTTGTCTTGGTGGAATACACCTTCCAACCATTTCTCAAGAGAGAAAGCAATATGTGTGATGTCTTTTGAAAACCTGCATTTCTGAGAGAGAATCTTAATTCTCACTTTATTTTTTTAAATGTTTTTATTTATTTTTGAGAGAGAGAAAGAGACAGCGTGAGCGGGGGGGTGGGGGGGAAGAGAGAGATACAGAATCCGAAGACAGGCTCCAGGCTCTGAGCTGTCAGCACAGAGCCCAATGTGGGGCTCAAACCCACGAACCATGAGATCATGACCTGAGCCGAAGTCAGAAGCTTAACCGCCTGAGCCACCCAGGTGCCCCTAGATCTTACTTTAAACCTGATCAGTAGTTTGGATAAATATGCAATTCTGGATTAGAAATTTCTCCCCGAATAGGGATGAAATTGCAACATATCCTTCTGGCTGTTAGAGAGACTGTGGAGAAATCACACGCTCAGTCCCACCTCTGCGTGTGTGGTCTGTGGTCCCCCTTGTGGAGGCTTTGAGGGTCTTTATTCTGAAATCTCACTTGGTGTGCCCAGGCTCTGGGGCTTTTTTCCTTTCTCCCACCGGATGTGGTGATACTGCAGTGACCCCCTGGGGTGTAGAAACAGAGGTCTTTCAATACTGGAATGTTCCCAGATGAGAGTTTGTTGATGTGCTGTTCCACGCTCCCCATGTCTCCTCACTTTGTCTGGTTTTGTTTCCTTTTCTGAGGCCTCCTCAGCTGGAGCTCCGACCCCCTGATCTTATTCTTCCACAGTTCATCTCTGCCTCTCGGTTCCCTTCCGTTTTCTGGAATTTCTTCTATTCAAGACTAGCTCTCAGCTTCTCCTGAGTCGTTGTTCTTGCCGTTGGACTTTAAATTTGCAAGAATTCTCTTTCAGTCTTTGTGTTTCCCTGTTGGGTAACTCACTGTTGTTGTTTAGTGGCTCAGCTCTATGCGATATATCATCTTATCTATCTGAAGATACTCTTTATACAATTTTGAATTCTTCTTTTACTCCTTGCATAATTTTCTCCTCCCCCACCTGCCTTTTTCCAGTTTGTGTATTTGAGAATTCCAAGAGTCTGTGTGAAGAAATCATGTAGTCCTGAAGCAGTGGGTGACCATGCTTATCACGTGTCCACAGATTCTGTGCGACCTACCAGTGGATGGTGAGCCTACTCTCCGTCCTGAAGAGTGAGCTCTAGAGGGAGGATGTGCCCCTGGAGCACTGGGCAAGGGGAGGGGGCAGACCACACCTGGCTGGCACCACCTCTTGCAGGGTAGAGAGGGGGCAGGAGGGACACTGCATGTGACCTGCCATCAGGGAGTCAGCCTGCTGTGCCACATGGAGATGTGTCAGGTCCCCAGCATGCTCTGGGGTCCCCTGGGGTGCCCTAGGGTGCTGTGCTCCTCCAGTCTGGTGATTTTTGGCTTTGCCTATTGACCTTTGTGAGGACTTTCCCCCCAACAGCAGCGGGTCCAAGTCTCTCCCCTTCAGGTGACTCTATTTTTCTGTAGAGGATTCACGCACTGTCTTGCCTGGAAGACAAGCCCCTGAGGTCCTCAGAAGTCAGTAGGGAAGATGCTGGAGTCTCAGATTTGTGTCTGTACTCCCTCTATCTCCATGACATCAGCAAGGCACTCTTGGTCTCGGCCTGTGCCCTGTCCCATGGTTTTCCTACCCCAGTTTCCCCATGAGTGGGAAGATGATCTAAGCATCTAACTCCTTCCCGTGTAGAATTTCAACCAATCTGCCTGGTTATAGTCACACCTTCCCCTGCGTCCAGCCTCAGAGGTCCCCGTGATTGAGTCCCTGCACACCTTTGGCCCCAGTGACAATCTTTCCTTTCAGCTCTGGGTCCTCCTGCCAGGACTTGAGCTCCTGGTCCCCCTTAGGTGTGAAGTGAGTCAGTACTAGTCTCTCTGCTTGTCAGTTTCCAATATGCCTTGGCTGTTGAGTGGTCTTTCCTTCTCTTAACTGGGGAATTCTGTCCACTCAACTCATTATTGTGTGTCAGAAGGCATTTAGGACAGAATGTAAGTAGATGCATGTTCTGCCCCCATGATTGAACATCAACACATTCCCCTCCTCATACACTTTACGATTGTTTGGGTTAGTTGCAAAAAGGAATCCTATTGGGGCTTTTATTTGGATTGAAGCAAATGCAAAGATTAATTTAGGAATAATATCTTTTTTCTGGAGAATCTTCCTATGCAAGGAGATCATGGTAAGCATTTTTATTCAAATCTTTTCTTATTTCCCTCATAGAGGGTTTCCTTCTCTCACCACCATCATCATCACCATCACCATCATCACCATCATCATCACCACCTCCATCACCATCACCATCATCATCACCAGCATCACCATCATCATCACCACCACCATCATCATCATCATCACTATCATCACCATCATCACCATCACCATCACCATCATCATCACCATCATCACCACCACCATCATCATCATCATCATCACTATCATCACCATCATCACCATCACCATCACCATCACCATCATCATCACCATCATCACCATCACCATCATTACCATCACCATCACCATCATCACCATCATCGTCCCATTACCATCATCACCACCATCATCATCATCATCACTATCATCACCATAATTATTACCATCACCATCATCATCATCACTATCATCACCATCATCATCATCATCACCATCACCACCATCACCATCATCACCATCACCACCATCACCATCATCACCATCATCACCACCATCACCACCATCACCATCACCATCACCATCATCGTCACCATCACCATCATCGTCACCATCACCATCATCATCACCATCATCATCATCACCATCATCACCATCATCACCATCACCCATTATCATCACCATCACTATCATCACCATCACCATCATCACCATCATCATCACCATCGGTGCCATCACCATCACCACCATCACCGTCATCACCATCACCATCACCACCATCATCATCATCAAGTTGCCTTCTCTGCACATTCTGTGTCAGTGGAATCCTATGTGATCTCTGTGTCTGGTTTCTTGTGCTGAGTGGGATTGAGAGGCACCGTGTGGCCACGTTATCATTACTCCATTTATTTTTCTTGCTGAAGAGTATTTCTTTGTGGATTTGCCACATTTTGTTTATCCGGTACTGGTTGGTGAGCATTTACATTGTTTCCACTTTTCGCTACTGTGAATAAAGCCACCTTGAACATTTCTGTATAGGTATTTGTGCAGCGGTGTGTTTTCATTTCTCCTTGGTAGGTACTTAGGACTGGCATTGATGGGTCTTGTGGTAAAGGCATGTTTAACTGTTTAAGAACTTACAGAAGTGCTTTCCAGTTGGCTGTCCCATACATACCATATTCCCGCCAGTGACGCGTGAGGCTTGCCTTGTTCCGCGTCCTCACTGACACCTCTTACTGCCTTTCCTCTGGATTACAGCCACTCTCATGGGTGGGAGGTGCTGTCCTGTGTTAATTCTCATTTCTGAGATGACCGGTGATGGTCGTTTCTGTGGTATTAGCCCCTCTATGTCCTCTTTGGGAAAATATCCGTGTAAATATCTTGTCCATTCTAAGCTGGGTTGTTTGTGGCCTTGTGATTGAGTTGAGGACTTCTTGTTTGTTCTAAATATTTCTTCAGGCCCTTCCTGTTCTCCATTCTCTGTCTCCTTTTGCAGCTCTGATTAGACATGGATCAGACCACCTCACTCCATCATTATTCTCACTTGTCCTGTCTTCTCTCTGTGCTGCTTTCTGGGCCATCCACATTCTGTGTCTTCCAGCGTACCAGGTCTAAGTGTATTTGAGTCCAAACAGCCCTTTACTCTATACATTGATATTTTAAGAATCAATTTCTCTTTATTTTTAAAGTTTATTTATTTGTTCTGAGAGAGAGAGAGCAGAGAAGGGGCAGAGAGCGAAGGAGAGAGAGAGCGAGTGCACACACAGGTGAGAGAGAGAGAGAGAGAGAGAGAGAGAGAGAGAGAGAGAACACACAGGCGTGCATGCACACGCGCGATAGAGAATCCTAAGCAGGCTCCATGCTGTCAGCACAGGGCCCGATGCAGGACTTGAACAAACCATAAGATCATGACCTGAGCTGAAAGCAAGAGTTGGACGCCACCCGACTGGACTACCCAGCTGCCCCAGGACCAATGTCTCCTTAAAGGCACACTTGTGGACCAGTCTGAGTCGTTGCCGTGCTGGTAAGGAGCGGCTCTGCACGGTAGGGAGCGGTTCCAGCCTCTTGGTTGCAAGAGGCCAGGTCTTGTCCTTGCTGCACGTCCACAGGAGGCTGGCAATTTGCTTGTTGTCTTAGCAAACATTATGTTTTTTTTAAACACTATGTTTTTGATGGTCCTTTCTCTTCGATCTGCGTCTTCCTTTACTCATCTGTAGTAAGAGCCCCAGCGTGTATGCGTGACAGACTGGTGGCTCCACTGTCATTCAGAGGGGACAGCACAAGAGAACGTGGCCTTTGTCTATTAAAATGAGTCAGACTGCAGAAGTGCAGACATTGTTGTAAAACCCACCGTCTGGAGGGCAGTGAACCCCAGGAAGAGAGGACGCAGCACCTGTCACAAGGTCACAGACATGAGAGGAGCCCCAGGGAGGCCTGGTGACCGGGAGCCTGAGAAAGGCCTGGGTTCCTGAACGCTGGACAAGGGACAGAGGGGTTTCTCTGTCGCTTCTGCTCCCAGACATACTGGAGAACATGCTTGATTCAGATCACGAGCCAGGAGAGCCCAAGCTTTACAGATGTCCCCATAAAACAAAGAAGCCACCCCAAACCTCTATGATGAGTCCTTCTCGAAGAGAGAGGGCAGACAAGGGTACAAAGGGCGGTGGGTAGGAAGAGAGCAATCTTGCCTCATTCCCAAAGGATCTCCAGAGTGAAGAGGACTCGGACCCTGAAGTTTTGAGGGGAAACATTGTACAAGGAGGAAGTGTGTCACACGCATAAAGCAATATTTGTGTTGTTTGTAAATGGCACACGTTTTCCCCAGGGAGAGAACATGGATAGAAACAGGAAGTGGCTGTCCAGCTCCTCAGCTGACTCGGACAGGTGTGTCGAGTCCCGGCCCAGGAGGCCCCACACCTGAACCCCTCCCCTCTGCACCTGCTTCTCTGACCGACTCCACCCAAAACCCACCAGAACCATGGGCTGCTGTGGTTGTTCTGGAGGCTGCAGCTCCTGTGGCCACTGCCAGTCCAGCTCCCGTGTCCCCATGTCCCCCAGTTCAAGACCTGAGGCTCTGGACCCAGACTGGGTTCCTCGGTGTTTGGTGACACCCGTCTTCCTGTGGTCTCCTCGAATCAGCCCCCTCGCACACGTCCTCTCCTGAAGCTCATTTCCGGAGCTTTCACCTTTTAGTCTGTGGGCTCCAGGCTGATGAGGACCCCGTTCGGCCACCAGAGAAGGCAGACATCATTCACTGGGGGGATTCGGTCCCTCCTTCCTGTTCTGGGGGAACCGTACTTCTCTTTTGCCTTTGTCAGTCTGCGGTCTCTGTGGGGCCCTGACCTCTGCACCCCCAGGCCTCCTGGCTCCAGGGTCCTGAATCGGCTCCACCCCAAACCTCATCCTTGTGTCTGTCTGACCTCTGACTCCAGTGGGTGCAGCCGGGAGGCAGCAGCCAGGAACTCCCCTAACTCCTAGTGACCCTTTACCACCAAGAGCTAGGCCCCGCTCTCCAGCATCTACGCTTGGCTGGCTATTGTTCCAGATCTCTCTGATTTGTATCGAGACAGGAACTATACCATGAAATCCCCAAATAAATACCCCCTGGACCCCCGGGTTGTTCTTACTGTTACTCTTCATTCCAGTGTCTGATTAGACGTGGCCCGCTCCCTCCCTGCTCTCCTCCCCGGCGAGGTCAACTGCATTGTGTCCACGTGCCACCTACCCCTGTGACCAACCTGTATGTGTGAGGTGCCTATCCGGGGCGGGCTGCGGGCAGAGCAGGGGAGTAGGGAAGGACACGGCACCTGCTTCAAGGCCTTTGGAAAATCTGGAATCCGAGACAACAGACAGATGCCAGAACGTCTGTCTCTTTAAATTACAGAGTCAAGGGGAATGTAAGGGACATCCGTGAGAGCCCAGGTACTTGATCTGGTTTGTCACACGGATGCCTACATTTGCCGGGCTCTGCAGCCCGTGTGGCCTGAGGGTGCCCCTGTGGACCAAATGTGGGTCCCCCTGCTCTGGATTCTGAGAAGCAAGTTGTGCAGGAGGTAAGACCCGTTGCTGGGAGGAGACCTGTGACCGGCTCTTAGCTGTCCTCTGCGGTAGCCACCAGTCACGTGGGGCCGTTTAAATTCAAGCGGATAAAAAAAAAAAATCCCATTAAGAAACCGCTTCTGTTCCTATTGTAAGTTTGCAGCGGCCCCTTGTGGTCAGTGGGTGCACAGCACGCACGCCGCACATTTCCAGGCCGAAGCAGAAGCTCCGGGGACAGCTCCGGGTGGAAGAGGAGACAGCTCCACGTCGGGTGCTCCCACGGGGGCGGGGCGCCCAGAGCCACGAGGTCTCCGTGTGGGTGTCACGTGAGCGGGTGCAGCTGCCGTGACAAATCATACCACACTGGTTGGCATAAAACAAGAGAACTCGTTCTCTCTCGCCTTTGGAGGCCAGACCCCGAATCGAGGCGTTGGGACCACACTCCCTCGGAGTCTCGGGGGAGAATCTGCTCTTTGTCCTCGTCCTGCTGGCGGCATCTTGGGCTCATGCCCGTCTCGCTCCAAACACCCTCCATGGTCACACTGCCATCTTCTGTCTGTCTCCCTCTCTCTTATAAAGAACCCTGATGGCACTTCTGTCCCACCTATAAAATGGGTGATGTCCGGTCCTCAAGATGCTTAACTTGGTTATATCTGTGAAGACTTTTTCAAAATAAGGTAACATCCACCCCTTTGTCATATAAAGAAATAGTCACAGATTCCAGGAATTTGGACCTAGGCATATATTTCGGGGGGCACCATTCAGCCCATACAGTTTGCCCTGTGGCCCCCGACATTCTCGTCTGTCCCGTATGCAAGATACACTCACGGCATCCACTGGTCCCTAACTTCCCAGCTCACTACAGCACTGGGTCGTGCGGACCACTGGTAGCCCCCAAGTCCCAAACCGCAGGATTTAATCATCTGAATCCAGGATGCGTGATGCTCTGGACAGGACCCACCTGGATTTTCTCTTCACTTGGGGACCAGAGAAACTTGCAAAGGACAGTGTGCGGCGTAAGTTAGCAGACACGGGCACCCTTGCTCCCGGGGAAAGAAGGGGGAGGAGCAAGCAGGTCGTCAGGCCCACAAAGCCTTGAGATCCACGGGGCAGAGCCCACTGGGTGTCAAGGTCCAAGGATATGGGGGTGATTACATAGGAACCTGGGGGCACTTAAAAATACAGCTTTCATTTTGAAATGTTCAGGACTCACAAGAAATGCAAAGATCATTCAGAGATTCTCTGTACCCTCACCCAGAACCCTCCAATGATAGCATTGTTTTCATTATTGTGAGGAAAAATACATATAAAATGTGGCATCTTCACCGCAGGTCAGAGGCAGTAAGTCCATTCATGCAGCCATCCCCACCATCCATCTCCAGAACTTTCCGTCTTCCCAGGTGGAAACTCAGTCCCCGTTAATCACCAATCCCCCCACACCGATGCTCAATTTTCATGTCTCCCTTGACCACAGTACCTAGTCGAAGCTGAAAAGTTGACATCGGCATGGTACAGTGAACTCAGACACAGACTAAGGTGGATCTCACCTATTTTTTTCATTAAAATTTTTTTAACGTTTATTTTTGAGAGACAGAGAGAGTGTGTGCAAGTAGGGGAGGGGCAGAGAGAGAGAGGGAGACACAGAATCTGAAACAGGCTCCAGGCTCTGAGCTGTCAGCACAGAGCCCGATGCAGGGCTTGGACCCACATAGCATGAGATCATGACCTGAGCCGTAGTCAGATGCTTAACCGACTGAGCCGCCCAGGCGCCCCTGGGTCACGCCTGGTATGACGCGCACCTATGTCCTTTATGGAGCTCTGTCACACGTGAACCGTTGAAGAACCATCGCCACGGCCAAGGTTCCAAGCTGTCCCGTCACCCTGGAAACACGCCCTCATTTTGTCCCTTGACAGCCACACCCTCCCCACGGTGCCTCCCCGTGCCTCGCCAGGCACGGTCCCCCATGGAGAATGTTAGGTAACTATGCCAGTCCGGAGTGCGGCTCTTCCTGGCCGACGTCTCTCCCGTGTGAGCTGCGGGCTTGAGATCCATCCACCCGACAGTGCGGTTCAGGTGGCTCCCCTTTGTTGTTGGGTTGTCTGCCACTGTGCGCGTGGAGATTTTCTTTGCCCCTCACCCCTGCGAGACAGGATGCACCCCCCCCCCCCAGACTGCAGGTGTGGACGGATGAAGCCACGCACACAGGCCGCTGTGTGCCCGGGTGTCTGGCATGACAGGCGGGACCGTGTGAGGCCACTTTCTGGGGCCACTTTCTCGGGAACAGCACCGAGCCGGTCTGGGAGAGCGGGGCAGGGAGGTGCTGCGGGGCAAAGGGGGGGTGGGGTGGGGTCTGGCGCTGTAGGAGGATCACTGTGCTTTCCCGTCAGCTTGTCCAGAGTTGGGGCTGGAGAGGAGGAGGAGGGGGGCAGGGCACACGCCCTCAGCATCAGACATAAGGACCAAGTCGCGCCCCCTACAGACGCAGGGAAGAGCGTTCAGCCTCCCACAACTTTTTGGCTGTTATAAATCGAGCCGCTGTTGGCATGTGGGTCTGGAATTTTGTGTGCACAAGTGTTTTTATTTCCTCTAGGATAAATATTCAGAATGGAGTCAGTGGGTTGTATGGAGTGTTTATTTCACTTTATAGGAAACCCCACACTGTGTTCCAGGGCCGCCGCCCCGTTCTGAGTTCCTGCCGGCGGGGCAGACGGACCCGCCCGCTTCCCGTCCTCACCAGCGCTCCGTGTTTTCAGTAACGGGACAAGGCGGCCTCTCATCGCGCCCCTAATTTGCACTTTGTAATGGCGACGACGTTGCCACCCACTCTCTCCAGTGAGTCCTGGCTGTTCGAGCATCCTCTTCCCGGAAAAAATCTTGTCCTGGCTCTTGTCCATTTTCTAATTAGAGTGTGTTTCTCACTTCTACATCGGAGAGTTCTTTGCAAATTTCATAGCCAAACTGCTGGTCCCATTTGTGATTTTCAAATAGTTCCTCTCTGTGCCTGTTGCCCCCTCTCTTAATGGGCCTCCCACCGAGCGGCACTTTTAGCTTTGACGAAGTCTGATTCGTCTGAATGTTCTTTTGCACACTGCGTCTTCACGCTAAGGGTTAAGACCACCTCACTGGTCTGACCGCAGGGCAGGAGGATGGTGTTTCCCTTTGGACATTTTATAGCTCTGTGGTTTACATGCTGTGACGTGTTTTGAGTTAATATTTAATAAAATATGAGGCTTAGGTCAAGATTCCTTTTCTCCGCTACAGATGTCCAATTATTCGATGGCCATTTTTGAAAAGTCTATCCTTCTTCTGTTGAATAACTTTTGTATCTTTCTGAAAAACCAGCTAGCCTTACTTGAGTGGCCTGATTTCTGTATTCTGAATTCTATTACCTTCTGTTCTCTATCTGTTACATTCTGTTCTCTCTTCTGTTATAGCTTATCCTTTATTTGTTACATCCTATTCTCTATTCTGTTACATTTAACTATGTGCCTTTCCTTTTCTTACGCCACCCACTGCATTGGTTTATGTAGCTATATAGTAAGTCTCCAAATCAGACTTTATTCCTTTAACTATATTACTTTTCAAAATTACTGTGACTATTTTCTTTATCTTTCTGTATAAATTTTACTACCAGTTTGTCTATATCTACAGAGAATCCTGCTTCAGTTTTGGTGGAAATTTATTTAACTGTAAATCAATTTGGGAGAATTGACATTTTAGCTATGTTGAATTTTCCAAATCCATGGATGTAGTGTATGTCTCTATTTATATAGATTTTCTTTGGTTTCCTTCATTAGCATTTTGTAGTTTTCAGCACACCGAATCTAGATTATTTTGGTTTACATTTATGCTTATGCATTTTGTTTTTTAGAGAAAATATAAATTATACTGTGTTTTAACTTTGGTTTCCAGTTGTTTGTTGCTATCATATGGACATTTGATTTTGTGTTGACCTTGTGTCCTATGACTCACTAAACTCAGACTCACTGGTTGACTCCAAGAGTTTCTTGCTGTGTTTGTGAAGTCTTCAGGGTTTCTACACACTCGAGCCTTCCCATGTGTGAAGTGCAGGAAAACTCAGCTCCCCGCAGGTTCCCGGGTCACCGGTTCCTGGGTCACTGGGTCTCCTTGGCACTGCTCTCACCTCGACAGCTCCCATGACAATTCTTGTTTCCTCTCCTCCTTCGCTGTTCCCAGATGCTCGTGCTCCCCACGGCTCTGGCCTCGACTGCTCCTCTCTGCGCCCTATAACTGACCTTAAGGCTGCCATTATCTGGACTTTTCCATCCTGGTTTTATCGCCACGGTTGGTGCTGGCAGCTTCTGGATCCGCAGACACCCTGGACTCCAGGGCGGTGCCCCTGACTGTCCTGGGGCGCCTCCGTCTGACGTCCTGTGGATACGGTGACTGTGACTTGTCCTCGTCTCCCCAAACTTGTCTTTCCTCCTGTGACAGGCAGAAGTATAAAATGACCCTCAAGGACCCTCGCCCTTCTCTAAGGTCCCCTTGAGCGTGGATGGAGCCAGTGATTCAGGTGAGAGAGCACTGCTGTGGTTTTGTTCTGCTGTTTGGCAAAAGGGATGTTGCAAATGTGATCAAGGCTCCCAATCAGCTGAGTTCATCAAAGAGGAGACTGCGCTTGGGGGGCCTGCACTAATCAGTGAGCTCTTATAAAAGGAGTCTAGTTACTGGAGACAGAGTCAGAGCGACACAGCCCTGCTGGCCTGGAAGGAACCAAACAGCCACACTGTAAAGTCTATGGGGGTCAAGGGCAGGAGCCACGGGGCATCTCTGGCCGCTGAGGATGGCCATGGGCTCGCAGCTCACAAGGGAACGGGGACCTCGGTCCTGGGGTCGCAAGGAGCACTCTGAGCAGGCTTGGGAGTTCCAGAAGAGACCCAGGTGCAGCTGAGACCCACGCTGGCCTCATGACAGCCCAAGGAGAGGACCCTGCTGTGCCTGGACATCGGACCTTAGGGAGCTGAGATAAAAAAGTGTGTGCTGTTTCAAGCCTCTGAGTTTGTGAGTTTGCTACACAGCAGTTGGAAACAAATACACCTCCTCTTAGCATTGGGTCCCCTCTCGATCCCCTGGTGCCCCGTCCTCATGCCCAGGCTGCCCTCGTCTGGCCAAATGCCTGCAACACCGGCTCCTCATTGTCTCCTTGTCCTGCTGCCCTGCCTGCGGGTGGGGACGGTCAGCAACCCCCACCTACAGAAATCCTGACCCCCCACCCCCGCTGCGGCAGTCACCTGCTGACTCGTCAAGTCCCAGTAAAGGACCGAGCACCCATGTCGTGGCCTCACCACTCTCCCCTCTCCTGTCTGTGCCCTTATGTGAGGGGGTGGGCCAGAGGCTGTGCCCTTGGCCTGGATCGGACACTCAATCTCCACCTCAGCACTGTGACTCCAATTTTACAGATCAGGAAACTGAGGGACCAGGAGCACCCTGAGGCCAAAGGCTACACGGTACCTGGTACTGACTACTGAGCCCGTGTTCTTGCCTCCAACCCACGTGCTGTGGGGCACACGCCTGAGTTCTCGGACATGGCCTCCTGGAGCTCTGCATGACTTTACCAAGGTCTTTGTCCGAGGAGACCCTCTGCCCATCCCCCTGCCCCCTCCATGCGGGCCCTCCTCTCCCATGAGATGGCCAGGACCACTCCGTGCCGAGTCCCCTCCCCAGCGGGTCCCGCCCTCCTTCCTCTGCAGGAATGAGCAGGCCAGAGCGAGACGCTCGGGGGAGCGTTATCAGGCTGGAGGCCAAGACCGGGCTCTCATGCCTTCCATGGCAGCCAGAGAGGACGTCACCACGAGAAGCTGTCTCGTGCAGACGTGTGTTTGTTGCAGGATCTCACGATGCCCAGTTTGGACCAAAATGTGCAGGAAAAACAGCAGAAGTGAAAGAGGTCTTGCAGGTGGTCGGGGCGGTCCCTGGGGGGCTCGGAGCTCAGGCTCCAAGGTGCTGCGAGGTTAGGTCAGGTAGTGCTGGGGGTGGGGGGAGCCGGCTTTCCGTGAGAAGGTGATGGGCTGGAGGCTAATGCCCTCCCTGTCTGCCTCCATCTGAAGTCGGACAGCCGAGCGCCTGGCCATGGTGACTGAGGGAGGAATATTCTGAAAGGTACGATGGCATTGCAGCTTTGGGGCCTGACCTGCAGCCCAGGAGGCCGCCTGAGAAATCTGAAGTTGACGGAGTTACGTGAGGCTGTGGTCAGCACTTCAGACCCTACACGGGCGGCAGAGGGGCCACAGTGGCGGGAGCCGCAGCCTCTGGAACAAGCACAGCAGCGCCTGGTCCTGGTGGGCTTGGGTGGCATCGGTCAGAGGAGCAGGTGCAGGGGTGAGGGGCCCGGTGCGGAGCCTCCTGGGCCCGGGTGTCCGGTGGCCGCCTCCCTGTGTCCACGGATGTACTTTCTCCTGCCGGTTCTTCTTTTATGTTAAATCGACCGCAAGCATTTGCTCACACGCACTCCTGGTCTGCCCTTTTCCTTGCCATCGTCTGAGCCCGGCGGCCCCACAAGCTGCCGTGTCCCTGCTCCCGAGGGCACAGCAGCGGGAGGGGGAGGGGGGCCGGGCCAGCTTGCCTCCAGGCGGCGGCTCCCGTGGCCCGGGTGGAGCTGCCATCGGGTCCGCCTCGGGGGCCGCGGCCCCGGGCCCCTGCCTTTCTGACCCGGGCTGCGAGCATGTTCCTGCTCCTCTCTGGCATCTTGTTGTGCATGAGCCACTTGCTCCTAGACCCGCCTTTTCCGTCCTCGCCCCGAATGGGGGGGCACTGTCCACAGGGTGCAGAGGCTCAGGCGCTATGGGAGGGTGTGTGCGCTCTCCGTGGAGACACAGAGGCCTCTGTGTGGGTTAGGCTGGCGTTCCAGGAAGCGGTGTGCAGAGGGGAGGGCACAGGTGGTGTTGGGAAGGGGCCTCCCCCAGTCCCCAAGCTCCTGGCACAGCCCCTCCCCGATGAGGCCCCTCCGGCTGCCCGGTGCCCCGTCAGCTTGCTTCGCTGCTGGGGGTGGTAATCCAGCCACACAGTCAAAGGTAGGGGACTCAGCTGACACCGGGTCCACTCCTTGCCAGGAATGGGCCCTTGAGCCCCTCTCCTGCCTCGTCCTGCTCCTTGGCACACGTGCTTGGTGACAGGGAGGGGGGCTCGCCGAGAGCCCTGTGTGGGCCTGGGCAGCGTGTGGACCCCGCCTTCGCATCCGTGTGCTCTCAGTGTGCTCCAGGGTTCGAGTTGGGCCGGGTCATGCCTGCCGTGTGGACGCTCGAGGTCCCGCCCAGGAAGCCCTCGCTTGCCAGGGTCAGGACTGACCCTCTGGAGGACGGGGACGAGGGGCACCCCAGACCGCGGGCAGACCTCGAGCAGGGCAGGCATCCGTGGGGGTGGGGGTGGGAGCGGCTGGGGGGCCAGGCTTCTGGGGCTTCCAGTGTTGAGCTTTGCTCTCAGGGACCCACCTGCAGCTGGTGGTGCAGGGAAGGCGGCGGTGAGGGGCCGGCGGGAGACTTGGCCTGCAGGCAGGATGTGGTTGTACTGGTCCAGGGGCCGCAGGAGGCCAGGGGGTGGGGCAGGTGGGGCGGACGCAGGTCTGGAAATGAGATCCCTGGAGAGAAGGGCCCAGCCTGGGGTCTTTGATTTCCTGCTGCTCCCGCAATGGACACACTCACAGCTGTGCACACCCGCCGTGTATCACATGCTCACCCCGAGGGCACACATCGTGCCTGGACAGGTGGTAGGGCCCCTGCAGGTGTATCAGGCTGATCCTGCCCCAGTGCCTCCCGAGGTCCCCAAACCACACAGGCCTTTCGGCTTTTATCGCCAGTAGATCGGTCCTTGCCCGTTCGGGCTATGTGGTCTCAGAGCAGATTCCTCAAAGGACATTTCCAGCAACAGGCCTGACACTCAGAACTGATAAGCTCCGGGATGTGACACATTGCGGACTCTACTGCATTGTTTCTCATGTTTTATTCACTCGTGGTGACAGGTTTGCTGGTGTCCCCGCACACAAGGGACGGCAGGCTAAGTCCTGCTGCTCACCTGACCTCCCCCGGGCCTTCATCCGTCTCATTCCCTGCATGCGGCTTCCTGATCAGGGCTCTGACGTCCCCCAAGAGCTATGGTTTTGTGCCTTTGAACTGTAAACAATTGTTCCTGCCCCTCCAGCGGACCCGAGCCCCCAGGCTGCCCCCCCCCAGCGGACCCGAGCCCCCAGGCTGCCCCCCCAGCACACACGAGCCCCCAGGCTGCCCCCCCAGCACACAGGAGCCCCCAGGCTGCCCCCCCAGCATACACGAGCCCCCAGTCTGCCCCCCCAGCACACACGAGCCCCCAGGCT
>NC_043710.1:1149531-1170731 GCF_006229205.1 Suricata suricatta
GAGCCCCCAGGCTGCCGCATGGCTGAGCTAAGATGGATGGGTCCACCTGACCCCTGCCTCTCCCCCTGCCGTCCCTCTGCTTCCCAATTTCCTGTTTTCACAGCACAACCAACTTCATGAAGTTGTCTGTTGTTTGTTTCCTGTTTGTCTCCACCGGGGATGTAAAACCCATGCAGACTGGGTCTGGTGCAGGGGTGCAGGAGGGAGGGCAGCCCGTGGAGGGGGTGCGTCTCTGGGTGCTCAGGGCCCCCATCCCTGGGCTGTTTCGGGTTTCTGTAGTCTAGGAAAGTAAACAGCACGGCTGGTTAGAGTTCTTAACAAGTGGTTACAGTGTAACCCGATCAGCCATCATGGGATCGAGCCCGGTTAAATCGCGTCCTCTAGAGTGGATGCCGGGCCCTAAGTCTGGCGCCTGGGAACGTGACCTTAGCTCACAGAGGGTCTTTGCGGATATAATCAAATGAAGATGAGGTTACTCCGGGTGGGCCTGATGCAAGGGGACCCGTGTCCTCCCAGGAAGAGGAGAGACAGACGCATGGTAGGGTGGGGGCAGGCGACCCAGGACCGACGTGGCCACCAGCCCAGGGACACCTGCAGCTCCAGGCGCTGGAAGAGACAGGAAGCGTCCTCCCCCAGAGCTTCCCAGGCGGGGCCCGGCCCGCACCTTGATGTAGGACGTTGGCCTCCTGACCGGGAGATACAACACTTCTGTCTTAAGCCGTCAGCATGTGGTGACTTGTGACCGCAGCTCAGGAAGGGACGTGCTGTGTTTCACTGAATGTGTCACTGTCTTCCAGCTGCCACGGAGTGCCGCCTGCTGCCATGGCGGCCCCCGTAACGTGGCAGCGGGGTCACAGGCTCCAGGGAAGACCCCCAAGCTGTAGCCGTGGTCACACAGACTGCTGTCTCTCTGCCTTGCAGAGATGGCAGATGGGGAACAGCTCAGTGAGGAGTCCATTAGGAAACCTTCAGTGGGGCCAGCACAGGAGGGAGGTGTCAGGCGGGCTCCCTGCGAGGGGGTGAGGGGGGACACGGAGGACTCAGCGCCCCGTGGGGCTCTGTCCTGGGCAGCATGTCAGTGGGGGGACCCAGTGGGAACTGGGCCTCTGCCCTCCCCGCCCTCAGGCCCCTCCGGGATCCTCGTTTGGTGCGTGCGACCCACAGGATGCGTGCCCCCTAATTCCGCAGCTGCCGCCCCTCGTTAGGGACGTGACTGACTAAAATATGTCCGGAATGCGATTTTAAAGCTTCCCCCTAGCTAATGGGTTAACCATCTCAGAGGGCTGCTTTGTCTGCTCCGCTGGTCCCACTGCTGCCTTTCCTGCTGCTCCGTGTGTGACCCCAAGCAAGCGACTTGTCACGGCTGCGGGCTCTCGGTCGGCTTCTCCTTGACCCCGTAACCCTGTGGCCGAGAGGCCGTGGTGGCTCCCAATCTGCTGTGAGGGACCTGAAGCACAGAGAGGTCGGGCCATTTCCCCGGACCCCACGGTGGCCAGGTGGTGGGCCTGACACTTGACCCCAGGCCTCTGGCTCCAGAACCCACTGTCTTCACCGCTGAGCCAGTGATTCTCAAACCGGGGTCCCTGACACCCCTCAGGGTGTCCAGGAAGTCCACATTGTCTTCACAATTATAACAAGACACCGGTTTCCCTTTTACTCTGTCTTTCGTGAGTGAATGGCGGAACTTTCTGGAAGTTACATGATGGGCGATGTTGGCACACAGCGATGACGCAGGCCCATGAGAGACAGTCTGCCATGCCGTTTTGGAGAGCGGGAAGAAGAGGGACGGCTCTGCGCAGAAACATGCCCTTTGTGTTTACGTGTGATGGGCTGACTCCTGTGATTTTAATTATGTTTTATTTTTTTCAGTGTTAGCCTTTTATTATCATAGGAATAAACCCCTGCTTATACAACTGAATTTATTTCTCCCAAGTTATACTGGGAAATATGCCCCGAAATAGGGCATTTACGACTCTCAGAGCACAGCACAGAGGTCTGGGACGGGGACGCACGAGAAGCGACCACAGCGAGCACGTAGTGTGCGCGGTGTGCGGTGGGAACGTAGTGAGCGCGCTGCTGAAAGTCTGTCCCGGAGGCTTGTCTCGGAACTGGAAATCGGCACTGTGGGCCCACCTTCTTACTGTTATTTTATTTTATTTATTTTATTTTTATTTTTATTTTTTTGACAGAGAGGGAGAATCCTAAGACACAGGGCTCGATCTCATGACCCTGGGATCATGACCTGAACTGAAATCAAGAGGCAGACACCCAGCCGACTGAGCCACCCCGGTGCCCAATCAGTGTTATTTTAGATGAATTCATAAACAAATCCTCTAAAATTTTTGCAGCACTAATTTCCACTCCCCTGTCACACGCCGACTCACAGACACAGAAGGGCTTTGGGACCCTTAGTGACGGCGAGGGTGGGGTCCCCAACCACTCTTCACTCTTTGCGGGCACAGATAGAGGATCTTACTGTTATTGGGACATAATCTGTACCAAAGCCAGTTGGTCAGAGAAGCAGGTGCAGGGTGGGGGTTCAGGTGTGGACCCTCCTGGGCCGCGGACCCGACATGCCTGCCCGGGTCAGCTGAGAGGCCGGCACACGGTCCCCTCCTGGTTTGTGCCACCCCCCAGGGAAATCATATATGTTTTCTTAAAATTTAAAAACACCCATTCTTTTTCTGGGCTGTTTTGCACTTTTTCCAGAGCACTGGGTCTGCCTTGCCTGTACGAGGTCCACGTGTCACGAGTGAGACAGACCAGGGCCTGGGACTCGGCGGGAGGCGTGCTCCCAGGGTCACAGTCCTGACTGGACTCCAGGCCACTGGGGACTGTCTCGGGGGAACGGACCCTGGGGGACGGGAGAGCCGACAGGAGATGAGGGCAGGACCGTGGTTCCATCGCTCAGCTGGGCTCCAGGCAGACACGCTAACGCACTGAAGCATTTGTAGCTTGAGCTGCAAGGGCCGGAGGGGTGGGGGCGAGGAAGCCTGAGCACTCCCTCCTCCCCTCCCCTGCGCCCGCCCGCTCCACCCCCAGGCCTCCGAAGGTCCTAGTGGCGCAGACATGAATTTGTGCTTAATGGCTCAGAAGCATCAATTAGGTGCCAGCAGGACCCCATCATTCAGGACCCCCCCCCCCGCGGCCCTGGGCCCAGAAGAGCCTGTGTTGCTTTCGTTTCCTGGAGGCCTTGCCAACGAGGGGCTTCGAAGCGCAGCCCGGACGGCCCGGGAATCAGCATTCCGGGTTTGGTTTGCCGGGACCTGGCCCTCCGCCGTGCTCCCGGAGCTCATCCCCGCAGCCCTGAGGGGTGCGCGCGAGCACGAGCCCCACTTTACAGAGAAGGACACCGAGGCACAGAGCCCAGGACGCTCAGCCGGCTGCAGAGGAGCCCCGTTTCAGGGGCAGCGGGTCTGGGCTGAGGCTGCGGTGGCGGGGCGGCCCCCTTGTGGTCAAAGCGAGAATTGCTCTTGCGTCTCCATGTGGTCAGGGTCAGGGTCAGAGCCTGGGCGCAGGCCCAGCCACGTTGTGAGGGCCCTCATGCACCCCACCTTCCGGAACTGATTCTCCCAGGACCTGGAGCCCCAGTGAGGATTTTCTTTCCATCATGTAGCCAGAGTGCTTCCCTCTTCGCCCTGACAGCCTGGGAATTGGGATGTCGTTGTGGGGAACACAGTGAGTCTCGGAGCATTCAGCTTTGCTTTTCCATCCCGCCTGTCCTGGAATGAGTGGGCAGATGCAGCCCAGCCAGTGCAGGCTGGGCAGGGTCCAGCCAGATGAAGCGCCCCGAGGGCAGGGTCAGGGGACCAGAGCAGGGGGTGGGCTGGGACGGCCGTGGGAGGGTGGGGGCCACGTTTGAAATGTTGAATTGGACGCCGGGGCCTAGGTCCTCTTGGGGCACCTCGAGGGGGCTCGGGTCGGGAGCCGTGGGGAGCCCTCTGCTGAGGGTGGTCTCAGGCTGGCAAGGATGTGAGCCAAGGTCCCGCCTGGCTGTTAACCTGCATACTTGACTCTGCCCGTGTGACTCCGTGTGCCCCTCGTCCAGGACCCGCCGCACCCGGGAAGTAACCAAACACCAGCAGCAAACCGTGTTGCTGTCTCTGAGCTTGCTGTAAACAGGGGGTCGCCCCCCCCCCCCGGCACTGGCCCCCCCACCGAGGGGGAAAAGGGAGGCTCGGCTGTGCCCTGAGGGGCTGTGGGGGCTGCCGGGAAGCCCGGTGTGGCTGGCCCGGGGGCAGGACCACAGTGGAGACAGGTGTCAGGTCCGGGGTCCTGGCTGTTCGGGGCCAGGATTGTAGTTCGGGTCCCTGGACTTCATGCCGGAGGTAACGGTCTGACTTCCTGCAGGTCTGGCTCAGGCAGCAGGCTGCTTCCTGGTGGTGACTGTGGCCATGGGTGGCTGCCCGGGTGTCCGGCAGGGGGCGCTCGAGTCCTGGGCTGCCATTGCCTGGACACGGTCTGTTCAGATGTTCTGTCCCCATCACTCTGTCGCTTTTAAGTATTATCAGAACCTTGCCGTCCGCAGTGATGTGGGCGGACCGTGAGCGTCCTGCTCGGGGTGAAATAAGCCAGAAACAGGACAGATGCATATGATTGCACGTACATGTGGAATCTTAAATAAGAAATAAACTCATAGAAACAGAGAACAGATTGGTGGTTGCCGGCGGCAGGCTGGGGTTGGGGGGACGCAGTGAGGTGGTCAGAGCGTAAGCGGGGGATAGAGGGGGACGTCTGTGTGCACGTGTGGAAGTGAGGAAGGTCAAATAATGCCGAAGGCGCAGTCGGTGGGCACTTGCCTCCCTCCCCCTCGGCCCCAGGCCCCACACAGAGGGTGTGTCTCCGTCTGTCTCTTTCCCTCTATCTCTGTCTCTCTGTCTCTGGCCCTGTCTCCCTGTCTCTCTGTCTCTGTCTCTCTCCGGCCCTCTCTGTCTCTGGCTCTCTCTCACTTGTCCTCGGTCTGGACCGCCCACACTCGTCCTGTGCCCTCTACTTGGCAAAGCAGCGTCACGTCTTGTGATGGTTCCCGTGGACCCCACCTGCCACCTGAGACCCTCCCGTCACCTTCCAGAGACGCTGAGCCCTTTGTGGCTCTCTGTGGCGGCACCTGGCTTCGCAGAGTCTGCCTGGGCTGCGGTACAAGCAGCACGCGCAGGGCCCACAGTGCCCCGGGGCCGGAGCCCGAGGGCTGGGAGGGGGGGCCCGAGGCCTCTCTCCTGTGTGTGGACGCCTGTCCTCCCCCCGTGTCCTCACAGGGCATCCTGTGTGTGTCTGTGTCCTGATCCCTCTTCTCACGAGGGCCAGGTCACACCGGATCAGGGCCAACCGCCCGGTGACCATGTTCCCTCAGTCACCTCTGTAAAGGCCCCTCTCCAGACGTGGCCACGCTCTAGGGTGCTGGTATTGGGGCTTCGACATGAGTTTGGGGGCCACAGTTCAGCGGTTCTTTGAACATTCCTCCCCTCGCCGACGGGCGGGCTCCCGGCCTCCCAGAAGCCCCGCCAGCACGAGCTGTGAAGGCCCCCAGGCCCTGCTTCTTAGCGCCTCCCCGGGACGGTCTCCGGGGTCCCCTAAGGAGGGCCGAGCTGGCACCCTCCCTGTCACAGGGGGGAGCAGGTGTGCCCCTGCACGGGTCCCTGGGTGGCCCAGAGAGACAGTGACCAGAGTCCCCTCCGCAGCTGCAGGAGACACATCTGAGAGAGAGATGGCGTGAGGGTGGACAGTACGTTCACGTGTGGGTCTGTGGCGTCCCGCTGGGGCCCTGACAGAACCTGGCCAAGCACCGTGGGAGCTGCCGCCCGTGGGAGAGCCTGGGCCGGCTTCATGGGGGTCCCGTGGCCCGGTGACCTCCTGGAGCGTGGAGCCAGCCCGTGCCTTCCTGTGACGAAGGTCGGGCAGCAAGGGGACGGGGTGGAGGTCAGGTGGACCGGCCTGGCTGCACCCGAGGTGGGGGCTGACGTCAGGCGGGACCGGCGGGGGGGCGGCAGGGTCTCCACGGGGCCGGGAGGGGCCGGCCGTTCCCATCCTCGGTTTCCGGGTGACCTCCGCCTGCACACCCACATCCTAGGGAAGGCCCCTTGCCTCCAGCTTCATGTAAACACGCAGGCCCATAAATCCGCTCTGCCTCTGCCCTGTTTCAAACTTGTCGAGCCGGTTTTGATGTAAAATCTTTTCTAAATGCCTTATGGGGTGGCGTGTTTTTAAAGTTCCAGAAATGTGGGGCTTTTACAGTTATCTTTGTGATAATGGTTTTCAAAAGTCACTGAGTGCTTGGAGAACATTCCATTCAACTGTGCTGAGACCAGCCTTACAGTGAGTGCGTGACGGCCACACTGAGGTCTGATACGGGCTTGAAAATGCCCATTCTTCAGTTGCTGGGTTAAGAGTCTCTACGTGCCCAGTTTCTTTAACCGACCTATTGTGCACTTCAGACTTTCTGTGACCTTACTGGCCACTGGGTCCCACGGTAACTGAGACATGTGGGAACTCCCAGCCTGGGAGTGGATTTGCTGAATTCTCCCCCTGCCCCGGGGCCTTTGCACCAGCGGGCCGAGAAGGTGCTTCCCCGGGCAGCCCGAGTCTCTCGGGACCCGCTCCTGAGGAGGCTCGCCCTGATCAACCCTTAACATGGACCCCCTTCCCCGTTTCACCTCCTTCCTTTCGAATACTCTCATGTACTGGCCCATTTTGCTTTTTGTCAAATGTCGGCCTCACGAGACGGAGATTTTGTTGCCTCTAATCCCCACCAGGTCCCCTGCGTCTGGATAGTTCCAGGCCCAAGGAAGATGCTCGATCAGCATTTGTGGGAAAGCTGGCTTTTCCTCAGGCTCATTGTGCTGAGTGAGCACGTGCGTGCTTCTGTTTATCCTGTTTGGAACTCCGTAATCTAAGTGTTAGCATTTTTCATGAATTCTCATAAATTCTCCCACATTGTCTCCGGAGGTCGGCTCCCCCTGGTCACGTCCATCACCTCTGGGAGCCTGGCTGTTTGCGTGCTAGACTTTCTTGCTCAATCTTCCGTGCCTGCTCACAAATTCCTTGGGTGTTTGTGTCCACGTTGAACTATAGATAACATGTCCGTGTTTATTCTCCCATTAATTCTCTTTTCATCCGGCCTCGCCAGGCCCAGCGAGTTTTAAAATTCAGTTATTGTAGTTTTCATTTCAGAATTTGTGTTTGCCATTCCAATGTGCTGGGTTGGGTTTAGGCTCACCTACCTCTTGCTCTTGTTTTCAATCAGATCTTTTACTTCTTACCTTCTTTCTAAAGCTCTTATTTTGTTCTGTGTCTGATAATTTCCATAGCCAGAGCTCTTGCTCCACCGATTCTTCTGTTTGTAGCTGCAGCCCGCTCTCTCCTGAGGTGTGTGTGCATGTGTGTGCTGTGGTTTTGGGGTTCTGGCTCCTTGGAACTTCGTCGGGGGGGGGTGTCTCCGATACTTGCTTAAGGGCCCCTTTCTTCTCGGCCGAGCAGTGTTGCTCAGCAGGAGCAAACCAGCCGGGGCTGACCTGACAAGAAATCCCACGTTCAAGTTTTCAGGACACTGGGTTCTGCTGAAGGCGGTTGGGAGACCGTCTCCACGCTCCGCACTGGCCAAGGGTGTCCCCGTGGGCTTCCGGCCTCTGTGGATTCAGAACCCCCTCGGCCGTCGGCTCTGAGGATTCTCTGCTCTCTGAACAGCTCGATGACCTTTACGAGGTCACTTTGTAACGCAGCACCTCCAGGACGCTCGTGGAAGGGCTGTGGCTGGTGTCCGGTCGACCTCACTAAACGACCTTGCTAAGACTGAAGCTCGGAGGAACATTTAGAAGTTTCCGTGTCGTTGAGCGGACAGGCTCTCCTCGTGGTTTGCCCGGGGGTCTGTGAGGAGCTGCCCCGAGGTGGCCCCTAGGCCCGCGTAGCCCCCGAGCCCCGGTGTGTGTGGGCCCCGGGGGGACGGCCAGCTCCCAGGGAAGTCCTGAACCGGGGCCTCGGAGCAGGCCTCCCGCGGGAAGGGGGCCGGTGCAGACCCCTGAGTTAAGAGGAAGTCACGCTGCCCTGGGAAACCCCAGAGGCAGCAGGACTGGTCCCCCTCCATAAAGGGGAAATGTGGGCATGGAGACGGGCATGAGGGACGACCCCATGGGGACAGGGGCAGGACGGCGTCCACACACCAGGAGAGAGGGCTCGGGAGGCCGGTCCTACCCCTCCGGCCCTGGGACTCCGGCCCCGGGACCGGGGACATGACAGTCTGTGGTTGACGCCTGGTACATTGTCAAGGCAGCCCTGGGCCAACTCATAGCAGAGGGACCATGGCGGGGCTGGGGTGTTGGTCCCATGGGAGTAGGATCGTGTGAGCCTTGTGCATGTGTGTAATCCGTGGAAATGAAAACACACACTAACGGAGGCCCTGGTTGAATTTATTTAGAAGATGCGGACTGAACACTCACCAGAGAATCCCAGCAACGAGCAAAGGACCTGACCCCTGGCCGAGGAGGAAGCGGGGGGGCTTGGAGACCCTCCCGCCCTGAACACCAGCCGCACTTTCCCCGCTCCAGACCCTCAGCCCTGCTCCTGTGAACACCGCCTCCCAGAGCCGCGGACTCTGAGAGTCGGTTGGCCTCTCCCTGGGGGGGGTCACTGGGCCGCACATGTGGCCCATGCTTGTGAGACCTCACCGAGGGGTACATTCGACCTGGGTATTTTTTTTAAGTTTATTTGTTTATTTTGAGAGACACAGAGACAGTGCGAGTAGAGGAGGGGCAGAGAGAGAGGGAGAGAAAGAGTCCCGGGCAGGCTCCACTCTGCCAGTGCAGAGCCAGACTTGGGGCTGGAACCCACAAAACCAGGAGACCAGGACCCAAGCCGAAACCCAGAGTCGGACACTTAACTGACCGAGTGCCCCAGGCACTCTGACTCGGGTTTGTTTTAATCTGAGTTTTAACTCAGCAGCTGGGGCTGGGAATTCCTGGCTTCTCACATCCCTGGGCTTACTCTAGCCCCGTCCTCCTGGCTCTCTGTGCCTTCCCTGCAGCTCACCTCTTTCTTAGAAGGCTCTGCAAAGTGCAGCCACCATGACCAACGCAGGGCAGCACTGAGCTTTCTGACTCTTTGCCCGGAGACACGTGACCTGGGACGGTGACACCAAACCCATAATCGCTGTGTTTCCAGCCTCTGAAAACAATTTCCTCCGCATCCCCAGCGCCACTGAACCGAGGCCACAAGCCGGTCCCTGGGTCGGCCAGGACCGGCCAGTCCCTCGCTTGGAGCCGCCGCCCCCGCAGCTCAGGGCTTATTTCTCGCCGCGCTCCCGCCGCCGCCCGCTGCCCGCCGGGTCACTGCACTTCCTCCCCGGGGCTCGGGCTGGGGGACGGCCGCTCTGGGAACGAGGGCGATCGCCCTGGAGGAAGGAAAAGGGCACGTGGGAAACTGCACTTAAGTTTCTGCTCACGAGCTCACACAAATCACATGGCTGTGCCCGGCTGCAGGGGGACCTCGGGGGCCACCCGCCACGTGCCCTCTGACCCTGTCCCCAGGAAGGGAACCGAGGGGTCTGCAAACAGCCCGGATTTGGCGTTCTGCTTGGCAGCCTGTCAGCGCCGAGCAGGCTTTGAGCTAATGGCCTGAAGCCTCCCTTTTTGACTCACAAATGAACTGAAAGGTAGAAGTAATTTCTAAACCCAGTTGGGTCACACGGTCAATAGATTCAATACGTAAATTTCGATTGCCGGAAGGTACGACAAAGGACGTATTTTCCTTATTTCCTCCTGTTCAGAATAACAGATTGATTCCCAACGTCCTCCAAGGGCACTGAGAACTTTGCATATTTTTTCCTGCTTTGCGGAGGGGTGGTTGATGAAGACGGCACGGATTTTGGTCAGGACGCCACGTCTGGATGCGCGTTGGGACGCGGTTCCACCACCCCGGTGACTGCCATCAGCTCTCACACCTTCCCCCCGGGGTTTCGCAGTGAGAGCGTCCAGGACCTTGGCTCCCCCCGCTCTCCAGGGCGCAGCACAGCACTGTCACCACTGTCACCCGTGGAGAGGAGCGTTAGGTCCCGGGAGCAGCCTGTCCCACAAGTGAAAGTCGTCCTCCCCCTCTGCCCCTCTGCCCCTCCGCCCCCCAGCAACCACCCCTCTGTAATTTGTGACTATGAGTTCAGTGTTGTTAGGTGCCGTATTACAGGAAATTATGCAGTAATTCTGGGTCTGGCTTTTCACTGAGCAGCGTCCTCCAGGCTTGTCCCCGTGGTCACAAACGGCAGGGTCGCCTTCTTTTCAAGTTCGCGGGGTGCGTAAACGGTACCTTCCTATGCGTTCACCCGCCGGCAGACACTCAGGACGCTTCCCTGTCTGGACCTGTGGGGGATGTTGCTCGGACACGGGGTGCGTGTGTCTCTTCAAGCTGGTGACTTCATTTCCTCTGATAAATCCCCCTCGTGTAGCTTTTGGAGGAACCTCCAGACTGTCTCCCCAGCGGCTGCACCAGTGTGCGCTCCCAGCGGCCGGGCGCGAGGCCCCCTTCGCTCCACCTCCTGGCCGGCCCCTTCGACGTCTTGTCCTTTGACCCCAGCCCTTCTGACAGGTGCGAGGCGACCTCTTATTGTGGCTTTGGCTCGTGTTTCCCCGACGATGAGTGATGCTGAGTGATGCTGAGTGACTTTGTCATGTGCCTGCTGGCCATCAGGTGTCTGTTCAGGCCCTTCGCCTGTTTCGTAACAGTTACTTGGCTTTTCTGCTATTGAGTTGCGTGGGTTTCTCAAGCGTTTTGGATATGAGCCTCTTATCACAGGTTTGCAAACGTTCCCCCCATTCCATGGGGTGTCTTTTCACTCTGTCGACTGTGTTTGTTTTTGCTGTGCAGGAACTTTGTGGTTGGAGTTTTTAGTTTTGATTTCCCTTTTGGGTTCTTCTTTGACTCGCTGGTGGTTCAGGAGTGTGTTAATTTCCACCCACGTGTGACTGTTTCCATTTTCTTCCTGTCACTGATCTCTGGTTTCACGTCATTGCTGTCAGAGAAAATACTTGATATGATTTCAATCATCTTAAATTCAAGATTTGTTCCAAAGAGAGGGGGCAGCTCCGCTGCTTAAGCCTCTGACTCTTGATTTCAGCTCAGGTCTGACCTCCGAGGCCATTGGATCAAGCCCCACACTGGGCTCTGCACTGATCGTGTGAAGCCTGCTTGGGATTCTCCCCCCCACCCCCAACCCCTGCTCTCTCTCTCAAAACAAAAAAATAGATTAAAAAAATTTTTTTTTGTCTTGTAAACTAGTATGATCTATCCTGAAGAATGTTCCATGTCATTTAAGAAGAATGTGTATTCTGGGTTATGCACGTGTCGGTTAGGCCCATTTGTTCTAACATATAGGTCAAGTCCAATGTTTCTTTACCGATGTTACTGTGAGTGATTGATGAAAGGGGTACTGAAGGGCCTGCTGTTACTGTGTCACGACCACCACTTCCGGATTCAGGGACACTTGTTCCGTGTACTCAGGTGTTCTGTGTCGGGTGGATACATATTCATGATCGTTCCATCCTCCCGAGGAGTCGGCCCATGGTCAGTATCCGATGGCCCTCCTGGCCTCTTCTTCCCACTTTGACTTGATCTATTGTCTCCGTGGAAGTCCAGCTGCCCCACTCTCTGTTGCTTTGTATTTGCAGGAAAGATCTTTCTCCATCTCTTCACTTCAAGCCTATGTGTGACTTTGAAGCTGAAGTGAGTTGCTTGTAGGAGCAGATAGCTGGGTCTTTTTTTTTTTTTCCAATCCTTTCAGCCACTCCACCTTCTTTTAAGAATTTAATCCATTTACATTTAAAGCACTTATCGATAGGTAGGGATTGACTCTTGTCATCAGGTTAATTAGTTCCTGACTGTTTTAGCTCCTTCCTTTCTTTCTTGCTCTCTTCCTTTGGGAATTGATAGTTTTCTGTAATGAAATACTTTGAGCCTGTCCCTCTCTTTTGTATATCTGCCATAAGGGGTGTGTGTGTGTGTGTGTGTGTGTGTGTGTGTGTGTGTGTGTGTGTGGTTACCGTGAGGCTTCCATAAAACATCTTGAGGTTATGACACCATGCATGTTGCTACTATTTGTATTACTATCTGTGCATTACCGTATGCTCATAGGTTACAGAAAAATTGATGGGTATCTGTCCATTAAAAATTAGTTTTCATGTCACCCCAAATTTGCATTCTGGAGATATCTTTGAGTTTGATGCCCTACTTCTTCCGATACGACCTGAGTAGTCTTTGCTACCTCTTTGCTTTTGGGGATAATGATAAATGCCAGGCTCACCTTGTTCGTTTCCAATCCTGTTTCTGCCGAGAACCCAGGCTCCATGTGGATAAAGAAGCGGAGTTTAGCAACAGCAGGTCCAGCGCAGGGAGTGCGCATCGCTGCTGGGTTGGCCGTTTCTCTGTATCTTTCAAGGAGATAGGAAACTATTTTTTAAGATAATATACGTCGTAATTTCGCACTGACATCTTTAATTCAAATTCAGCACTTTTATTCAAGTTTCAATCCCACGCACAACGCCAGGTTCTAGTCCCAACCGGATCGTGCACTCGCTCGCTCATGAGGCCTTCACAGCTGTCTCAGAGTAATAATACCAACGCCACCGCCAACAAAATGGTTCCTGGAAACAGCCCAAGATATCTAGTTTTGTGTTTTTCTATGTTGGGGGCACGGCCCACTGGGAGATTACTAGGTGTCCTATCAATACACCTTTTAAGAATTTCGAAGAATGTGGTTGGAGGTCTCTAACAAGAGAGGCCTCAGAGTATGACTTCCAAGGTCCCCATTTTGGGACACAGCCACTGTTTCTCTTTTTCGTGACAGTCCCTAATGTATTATGCAGGTTGGGACAGACAGGTGTGGGGCAAGGACACAGGAACGGAGGGGAACTCTCTTCCTTAGGCCAGTGTGTGAGTTTCCTGTGGCAAGAGACTGGTTGTACCATGGCCCTCAAACGAGGAAAAAAGAGTGGCAATGTCTCGTTCCCAGCCCCTGGCCATGTGACCAAGACTGAGGAATTCAGCTCTGCCTGCAGCTGGAAGAAAAGCAGGGAGGTGGCAGAGGCCTGGGCCCGGTGGGAAGAGGCCAGAACTCTAGGACTTGCCCACAGCTGCTCGGTCTCTGTTGGCCTGGCCCTGGGGACTGTCCTGCCACTTCCACATCGCTGCTGGAAGACGTGAGGAAGTGAGCATCCCGGGAAAGGAGAGACAGACCAGGGGAACTGTGAGGCCCGGGTGACTGCCAGCCACGCCCGAGGGTGGGGGCGAGCACACCTCCTCCAACTCCATCCACCCCCTCAAGTCTGGACTAGACTGAGAACGTGAGCAGCAGTGACCATGGCAATAGGAACAGCTAATGACAGAAATGCACAACCTCTGGGTTTCAGTTTGTCAACGTGGTGTTTTTATTGGTTTACAGCAGAGGGTCTGAGAGAAAGCAAATGTTTCCAAGAAGTCCTTTAACCACAACCTCATCCCAAGCGGAGCCCCAGCACCAACCTCCTGGAGGACAGAGGACTTCAGGCAGAGCACGTGCCTCTTAGTGGACCGTCCGGGTGAGGTCAGGGGAGGGGACGGAGCTGTAGCCAGAGAGTGACCTGGGACAGGACTTGTCAGAAGACAAAGGATATCAGAGTGCCTTCTCCCAAGGAAATGGCAGCCAAATCTGGCTTCTTTCTGCAAGGGTGATGGACCCTGAGGTTTGATTTGGAACTTGGCAATGAAGCACACATCAGAGCCTGGGAACCTGGACCTGAGACCTGTGGTCAGAGACCTCACGTCTTGGACTGGCAGCAGATGGGGATGCAGCAGCTGGACTGGCAGCAGCCACAGGGGCCACAGGAGCCACAGCCCCCCGTGCAGCCCCCACAGCAGGAGCCGCAGCCTCCGGAACATCCGAGCAGCCCCTGGTCCCGGTGGGTTTTGGGTGGAGTCGGTCAGAGGAGCAGGTGCAGAGGGGAGGGCTCCGCGTGGAGCCTCCTGGGCCGGGGACCTGACGCGCCTGCCCGGGTCAGCTGAGATGCGGCACTCGGTCCCCTCCTGGCTCCCGTGTGTGCCACTCCCCCAGGGAAATCATACTTGTTTGTTTGTTTAACCTTAAACCAACCTCAGTGCTGTCACAGTTCTGCGCGTTTTCTTTAGTTCACGAGTTCCACTCACGCGTTCCCTGAAAAATAACCAAGTCCTCCGTGTCGGTGGCGGGTGAAGGTGACGGGAACAGCGTCCGTGGCCTTGAGGCCGTGTCCATCTCTGCCACCTGCGTTAGTTTTCCGTGGCCGCCAGGACGGATGACCACGGACGGGGTGGCCTACGATCGCAGACGCTTCTTCTCCCGCGGTTCTGGAGGCCGGGCGTCCAAGAGGGAGTCGGCAGGGCCGTGCGCTCCCCGAAGGCCCCTCGGGAGGACCCTTCCTTCCTCTGTCCGCCCTCGGGGCTGCCGGTGTCCTTGTCTCCCCGCCCAAACCGGAGCCTGACTGTGTCCTGTGGCCTTCCTCCCTGCACGCCCGCACCCACCTCGCCTCTCTCTTCTCTTACAAGCACGCCAACCATTGAGTTAGGGCCCACCCTCATCCAGGACAACCTCATCTCAACTAGATTCCCGCTGCAAACGCCTGATTTCCAAATGCGGCCGTATCCTGAGACTCCAGGGGGACACTGTTCAGCCCATTCACTGTCCCATCGGGTTCCTGATGCTGCCCCAGTGCTGCCCTGGCTGTGAAAGCCCAGGGGGTGTCCACAGAAGGCACAGGGAGATGCAGTCCATGGAGATATCTGGAACAGTGAGTCTCCTCCTGCCCGTCACCTCTGGGAAGAACAGGACTCAGGGTCTGGACAGGACTCAGGGCCAGGACAGGACCCAGGACCAGGATGAGATCTAGGATCAGAATTGGACTCAGGATTGGTACAGAACCCAGGACAAGGACAGGATTCAGGATCAGAACAGAACTCAGGATCAGGATAGAAGTCAGGATCAGGTCAGGAACCAGGATCAGAATAGGACCCAGGATTAGTATAAAACTCAGGATCAGGATAGAACCCAAGATCAGAACAGGACCCAGGATCAGGAGAGGACATGGTCAGGACTGGACCCAGAATCAGGATGGGACCCAGGATCAGAATAGAACTGATGATCAGGACAAGACCTAGGATCAGAACAGGATTCAGGATCAGGATACGATCCAGGATTTAAATTGATTAGGACTGTGATTAGGACAGGACTCAGGATCAGGACAGGACAAGCAAAGGACTCAGGATTAGGATAGAACCCAGGACCAGGACAGGACTCAAGACCAAGACAGGACCAGGAAACCAAGACAGGATTCAGGATCAGGATGGGATCTAGTATCAGAATGAACTAGGGATTGATATAGGACACAGGACCAGGACAGGATTCAGGATTAGAACAAGACCCAAGAACAGAATAAGATGGAGGATCAAGACAAGACTCAGGATCAGGACAGGACTCAGGACCAGGACAGGACCCAGGAGCAGGACAGGATTCAGGAGCAGGACACGACTTCAGGTAATGAGCTGGGGTTCCCCTTCTGGACTTCTAGGATCCTGGAATGTCTGCACTCAGGTGGGCAAACTTGTTAGGAAGGTATTCTAAAATGTTCCAGTCTGACCTTTCTGATGGGGAACTTCAGTAAACAGCTTTTATTAAACAGCACGCGTCCCTGAAATAGGCATGTTTCTCCAATGCACACGACCCATCCAGTCATACATTGCATCTTAGCTAATTTTTTCACATTTTTGAAACTGACACATAAATATGCTTTCCTATGCTTTCCTATGCCCCCCACTGGGGACCACACTTGCAGACCCATTCTCAAGTACGGAAGATTCGTATACCCTTCTTCAACATTCAAACGAGTGTCTCCTTGGACAGGTCTATACATATGCACCTGAACATGGAGTTTTGCACAAAACTGGCAAGAATTCACCGAGGACCTGGTGTCCGTCCGTGGTCTGTGGTTTCAGATGGAAAGGCCTCTAGGAGAGGAGGCTCCAAGTGACAGGAGGCTTTCCCCCGCATAGTTACTGTGGGCTTCCCATGAAGACTGAAGGGTGGATTCCAAGCGTTTTCACAGCCCTGTCACCTGAACCCACAATGAACGGCAAGCAAGGTGCCAGGCCACATTGTTTCAGGCAGGGAGGTGCTAAGTGACTCGGCTGGGCAAGGAAAGGTCGTCTGGAGACCTGGGGACGACTCACTTGGGACAAACGGACGCTGTGAGATCTGGGGGGCGGTCATGAGAGGCAGTGCGGTCTCTCTCTTGCCACTGCCCCTGCTGGGAGGAGGCCCCGATGGTGAAAACCTGAGGCCTCCGGTCGAGAGCCACGTGGGCCGCCGTCTCGGACTCCCGATGGGGGGCATCCCAAATCGGGGGCGGCAGGGGTAGGAGGCCACACACGTGCGTCTCCTGCGTGCGGGGAGGACTGTCCCGACGGCCACACGGGCCGCATTTAACCCTCCCAGCGAACCTCCCAGGTCCGGCCGGCTCGGAGCCCTTTCCCGGGGACTAGCCCCCCGCCCCCCGGAGCCGCGGCCGCACAGGCCGGTGTTCACAGGGGCCGGGTTGTGGACAGGCGGGGCGGGACACCGATGGTGTCCAACGCTAGGACAGTACGCAGACTGAGGTGCGTGTTTACGCCAAGGAGGCACGCACCGGAGGCGAGATGGCCTGGATTTATATCAAGAGACACGGCTTCATTTTTACAAACGCAAGTCGCGGCCAGAGAAGGGAGTGACACTAGACCCGGAGCCGACATCCGTGGGCTCTTTTTCGGGGGAAGCAGGGGGCACGGGAAAATCAGGGGCCGCGGCCGCGCGTCAGAGGCCGATGGCAGCTCCAACAAGAAAGAATTTTCAAAGGAGCTACAGATGCCCGTGGGCTCTAATCCCCTTGCTCTCTTGGAAGGAACAAACAGAACCACAGCTGGGGAAGGAGGTCCTGCAGGTCAGAACTTTATGCTCAGGGATTACCCTCAAGTTCTCCGTGGCGGCTGTAACCTGTACAGTCCACTCCATGCTAATCCTTGTGCTGTGGGACTCTGCACCCCTGCTGTTTTCCTCTGGGCTGTCTGGGCTGCCCCACCCCCCCAGCCCCTGCAGTCAGTCCCGAGGGGACGGCTCCCAGGTCCCTTTGATCCAGGAGCCCGGAGCTATTGCCGGCTCAGACGCGTCCTCTCTGGCTCGGATGGTGTTTTGCCGAGACATGCATACTTGGGTCATGCTTCGTTTTCATCAGGCTTTTGGAGAGATTTGCTCCAATGTCTTTGAGCTTGGTATGCCGTGACAGGGCATCTGGGACCAGTCAGATGTCGGGCCCCACCCCGCCCCATGCTGCTGGGAATTTGCTGTTTGGGCAACATTTCTGGGGGCTCATCTCTGGAATTCTGGAGCTTAATCGCATGTCTTAGTCTGGGCATCCTGTGTTCACTTTTTCTGGAACATGTTGCTCATTCCGATTAAACCTGCACATCTTCCTTCCGGCCGTGGAGGGTTTCCCACGGTTTCCTCTGGCTGAGTGAGGTCCTCACTGCCTTTCCTGAGGCCGGACCACTGCGCCTCCGTGGCATCAGCCCCTCTGCGGCTAATGGCCCCACTTTGCGTCTCTGCCTGCACTGGGCCGGTGTCCGCCCCCCGGTGTCCAACCTCCCCCTGCTTCCCTCACCGCACCTCCCTGGGCCGCCACTCTCCCTTTTAAAACATGATCTGTAGTTTCTTTCCCTGCTTCTCGGTCCCCTGTCCCCTGTCTCCTAAGAGATTCAGAGATTATTGATCAGGGTCAATACCCAGATACACACACATCCAGACACAAACACACACTAGTGCAAATCATATTTAACTTGCTGAAAGCCAGAGACCACGGGAAAATCGTGAAGGCTGCCCCAGCGTAAGAACCGCGTCCCCTGCAGGGCGACAAGAACCAGAGTGACACAGCCTTGTCATCAGAAGCCACACGAGTAAGATAATGGGGTGACATCTTTAAGTGTCAACAGAGAATAACAGACAACCCGGAATCCACATCCAATAAATAAACCCTTCAAAAGTCAGGCAGACGTAGAGACAGAAACAGAGGGACTTTATTTCCAGCAGGGCTGCCCTGTAAGAAATGTTTAAGGCGTTTCTGCAGACAGAGGAAACGCGGTGCAGGTCAGAGACCTGGATCTGAAAAGAGAAGAGTCTTGGAAATAGACAAAATGAAGGTAAAAGACATTGTCTCTATTTTTCATTGTTCCACAAAATAACTGTTTAAAACATAATAGTAACAATGAGCAGGATGATTATAGTTCACGCAAAAGAGGGGCTTCTGCCAGCCACCGCCGCAGGTGCAGGAGGGAGGGCTTGGGAACGCAAGGTCCCTACTGTCTATTATTTGTTGGTGGACTAAGACTATTTTAGAGTCTATATTGTAAATGCCACTAAGTAGTGTTTTTAAAAAAAAGAGATATGAGTAAGTCAACAGAGGAGATACAATAGAATAATAAAAAGTTCTGAATTATACCCAAGAAGACGGAAGAAGCAGAAAAAGGAAACAAGAACAAACAGGACAAATATAAACCAGCTACCGAGATAACAGAGTTTGATCTGTGTCCGCAGTTACTGTAAATGTGAATGTCGTAAACACAGCAGTTAGAGACAGAGATGGTCAGATTAGATAAAGAAGAAATACCCCAGTGCATGCTTTCTGTAAGAAATACACTTTAATATCAAAACTTAGCTCAGTCAATGTTAAAGGGATGGAGAAAGATGTGCCGTAATGAAGCTAAGAGGGATGTAACACAACGATGTTTCAATTCAAGAAAACAAAACGGTCATAAACACTAAGCACGTAATGACAGAGCCCCAAGCGCAGGCGGCAAAAGCTGATCAGAAAGACACATCCTCCAGCCTGGCCGGATCCTTCGTGCTCCGGCCGGTCCTCCGTAGAGCAGGTGGGCAGAGGTCAGCAGGACCGGGGAGGACCTGACGGTGCTCTTGGGCAACTTGACCTAGTGGCATTTACAGAACATTCTCCCCAACAAGAGAGAAACCTTATTCTTTTTTAAATGTTTTTTTAAAAACTGAAGTACAGTTGACACACGGTGTCCGTGCTGGGCCCCTGTGCTGGGCTGTCCTGGCCACGCCGGGGCTGCGCCCGCCCACAGGCCCCACAGAACCACGGCCGTGGTCCCCGCGCTCACCTGTCGCTCCCAGGACCCGTTCACCTCATCTCTGGGAGCCTGCGCCTCCTGCTCCCCTCCACCTGCTTCCCCAAGGCCCCTTCCCTCGGTGCCCATCAGTTTGTTCTCTGTATTTATGGGTTAGTTTCAGCTTTTGTTTGTTTGTTTGTTGAGAAAACTCATTCTTTTCAAGCCCACACACACCAGTTGCTAAGACAGGTTGTACTCTGGGCCCTACAGCAAACCTGAGCAAATGTAAGAGACTGGAAGTCATGTGCAGTGTGTGCTGGGCAAGGGCACCTGCTGCCTGTCACCAGGAGTCAAGATCTGGGCACGTCTGTCCTCCCCGCTCCGTCCTGGAGTCACCAGGAGAAGCACGGGCAGCGTGTGGGAAGGGGCACCGCCGGGGCCATGCGAACCAGACCCAGCGGGGTCGTGCTGGTGCCCCATGGCGGCGGGCACGGAGCTCCTGCGCCACAGCAGGAGGACCCAGAGGACCCAGATAAGAGCAGAGGGTTTGGTCAGGCACCATCAGACCCACAGGCCAGAGCGGATCAAAGGAGCGCGCCACGCGTCTGGAGCTCGGGATGATCCCCCCCGCCCCCAGAGCGAGGCCAGCGGCTACTTATCTCCCCGCGCTCTGGGCCGCCGCCCGCTCCTTGTGGCCGGGGGCGGCGGGGGTTCTGAGGAATGCCTCTGCCGAAAGTATGTTTGCAGACCGAAGCAGATTTAACCTTAACAGCAGGAACGTGAAGATCTGCCCAGCTATTTGGAGCTCAAAGTGCCCGTCTCTAAGTGGCCCCAGTGTCAGGGAGGGTCTCAGTGGAAACTCAAAAATACTTTGAACTAGGTGAAAAGAATATGCAACATTGCAAAATCTGTGGAATGCAGCCAGAGCGGTGCTCCGTGGGGGACTTGACAGCCCTGGGGACACAGATCGGAAAGAAAGGCCTCTAGTGAACAGGTGAGGGGATAGCCCAGGCAGCAGAGAACTAGGCCGTGCTCCGTGGAAGGAAACACAAGCAGAGGGAAGGAAACCATGAAGATTAGAAGCCAATGAAACAAAAAAGAGAAAAATGGAGAATGTCCGTGAAACCAGAAGCTAGTTCTGTGGGAAACATCTAGCCAGTTCTGTGGGGGGGAAATGGGAGAAGACTCAAACCCCTGGTGTCAGAGTGAAATGGGGGACATTGATGCTGGTCCCATAGGCATCACAGGGATGGGGGGACCCTGGGACCAACTCTGTGCCCACTCAAAATAGGCAGCATGACTCAGTTTCAGCCCAGGAGCTCCCGGGGTGCCCAGAAGGGCCTGGGCCTCTGCTCTCGTGCTGGCCCGTGCCGGGCACCCCTGGGCTTCTGCTTAGGGCCCCCTGCTGCCCAGAGCTCCTCATCTGTCCTTGGTGGAGTGGCTGCTGGTGGGTGTGGTCTCCGGCTCACGGGAGGCTCTGCGGCCCACGTGGCAGATTCCCGCAGCTCTCTTCCTGCTGGGGGCTCCCCTCCGGGTGGGGGGTCTCTGCCTCACTGCGGCCAGCCGCCCGTGTGCCCGTGGGTAGTGATGCTATCGGCCGAGGGTGCCCGGTGCCCTCACCTGGCCCAAGATACTTGTGGTGCCCCCACAGACCTCTCCCCCCAGGGCCTGGGGCTGTGGCTGCACTGGCCCCTCCGGTCCCTACGATGACCCCGGGACACACCTCAGCACCAGCCATCCGGGCACTTGGAGGAACACTTCCTGCTCACAAGTCCTGGGGACACACACCTGGGGCCGCACGTCAAGGTCACGGGGAGAGAGGGAGGCAGCGTGGCCCTCCGTCTCTAGCTTTTTGGGGTATGGGGGAGCGCTGGGGTTTCGGGACCCACTCTGTGCTGGTGAACTCGGAGCATGCTCGTGGGCTTAGGGCAGGGAGTGCGAGATCAGGAGGGCGCGGCTGTCTCGTCTCCAGGGCCTGCCCGCGCAGAGCTTCCTGGGTGGGGCGGCTGGGCTCCTCACGGGCCACGTGGCGGCGTGGAGATCACGGGGGGGGGGGGGGGGGGGGG
>NC_043710.1:1170831-1177400 GCF_006229205.1 Suricata suricatta
CAAAGGCCCAAAGCCCTCCGGCCGAAGTGACCTCAGGAACTTGACATGACATCATCTTTGAGACTCTGTGTCTTCGAACATGTCAGTTCCAGCTGGTGCTCTGAGCCCGTCACAGCCCTGCTGCCTGCTGGCGGACAGGACCCGCCGTCCCCGGCCTGCGGCTCGCGGACAGGCGGCCCCGGTGCGCAGAGGACGGTCACGGCACTGGAAGGATGTGTCCTTTCTTGTGAGGACTGGGAGCCTCTTCAGCCTCCTGATTTGTGAACACAAAAGCACCCTAAATGATCATGTTTTAGCTTGAGGTTTTCCTGTTTTTTAAAGTGATATAAACAACCATTTGAATTTTCCAGTCCCATTTAAAGCAGGCAAAGAAGGTGGACACAGACGCAGGGCGATGGGGAGAAGCCCACCCCAGGCCAACAAATCAGGCCGGTTGAAGCTGCCGAGGCCTGGGTGCCCCCTGCCCTGCCCCACTTGGCCGCCCTTGCTGGCTGGGGCTGCGGCGCTGCGCCCTCTGGTGGGCGAGAAGCTCAGTGCAGCCGGCCCGCCGGATCGCCCTGAGCACCACGCCCAGGCGGGGAGAAGGTTCCTTCTGGGGGAACCGCAGCTGCCTCGGTTTACAGCTGCAGCCAGAGGACCTGGACGGGTGGGTGGGGAGAAAAGGGGTGCGATTTCCTGCCCACCAGCCTCTGCCCAAGATTTACTGTTGTGGCCAAAGCCGTCCGTGCCCCTTTCCTGTCCCCTGGGCGTCCACCCCTGTCTCCCCACTGCTCTCCTCACTCTAGGGAGGGGACCCTGTGGTCTCTGGGTCTGCGCCCTTGCTGACCCCCCAGCACCTGCAGAGGGAGGAGGGACTGAAGCCGGGTCTCTCCCTCCGAGGACAGGGCTGCCTTCAGGCTTCAAGCCAGAGAGGGAGGAGAAGTGCGCGGGCTGTATTTTGTTAGCCACAAGTACAAGACCCCAGGCCTGCTCTCACATGTAACTGATCAGCAGGACCCCGGGAGGTGGCAGAAAGGAAGCAGAATCCGAGTGGGGGCCTGCAGTCCGAAGCCCGGGTTCAGAGCTGCCTCCGCTGGGGGTGTCTGGGCGCAGTGGGGGCGGGGGGTGCATACAGTGTCACTCCATAAATGTGCGCTGCCAGGCTCCCTGACAGGGAGCCCACTGAGGAGTCTGTGCACGCGGGAGCTGGGGCCCGTCACTGTCCGTCCCCAGTGGACTTCTTCCCGGCTGTTTTGAGTGTGTGAGTGTGGACCAGGCTCTGCAGAGACAGCACCAACATGGGTGCACTCCCGGGCGTGTGCGCTCTCTCGGCGGGACGCAGCACCCCGACCGGGGAGTGGGGAGTGCGCACTGGCGTCAGGACTGGCCTCGGAGCAGAACCCACCGCGGAGGGTGGTGGCCGAAGGGCCCGCTCTGTTGGCTGTCGAGACAGTTGTGCGCGCCTAAGACACTGGGTGCGGGCACGGCGCCCCCGGCCGCGTTTGCAGAGCTGTCTGAGGGGCTCTGACCTCTTACTGTTGGACTCCACTTGCGCACCTGGATTTGGCTCCGTGATTTACAAAAACAAAACCACTTTCGCTGGGGTCCTGTGTTCTGAAATACTCCTTTCAGGAGGGACAGGAGTGGCGGCAATGCGGAGCCGGCCACCAGATGGCACTGTTGTCCAGCAAAAGAACCCGGCGCAGGGCCGGGGTGGGTGCAGTGGCTGCAGGGGAATGACTGCCCGAGGCGGGAAGGTCAGGTCAGAACTGGGGAGGGTGGGGGAGGGTGGGGGAGGGAGGCAAGGCTGCAGGAAACTGGGCGCCCTGAGCTCGGGGGAGCTGCAGTGTGGTTTTCCCCTAAGGCCCCGGGTCCCAGATGTCCCCTTTGAAGCCAGCAGAGCAGACAAGTTCCTGGGCTTTTGCTGATATGAGGAACTTCAGAAACACCGCAGATAAACGGGGGGGAGGGGCGAAGCACAGGGACTCTTACAGGCAAAGAACAAACAGATTGACGGAAGAGGTGGGCGGGGGATGGGCTAGCTGGGGGATGGGCATCGAGGACAGGAGGGCACTTGCTGGGATGAGGCCTGTGTCACATGTTAAGTGATGAATCACTGAATTCCACTGCTGAAACCATTATCATACTGTGTGTTAGCTACCTTGGACTTAAATGAAATTTAAACATTAAAAATAAAACATAAAAAACCAGAGCGGGCAGATGAGAGAAAGGCCGGGGGGTCCTGGTTCATGTTTGAGGGACACCGTGGCCCCCGTGGCCTCCGAGGCCATCTCCAAGCTGCCGCCCAGACCCTCCTGCCCCCAAAGGCCCGGCTGGGGGCTGTGCCAGGGTGACTGCTTGCCCGCTCCCTGCTCCCCCTGCCCTGCTCCCTGCTCCCCCTGCCCTGCTCCCCCTGCCCTGCTCCCTGCTCCCCCTGCCCTGCTCCCTGCTCCCCCTGCTCTGCTCCCCCTGCCCTGCTCCCCCTGCCCCTGCTCCCTGCTCCCCTGCCCTCTCCTTTCACTTGCTCAGTCTGCCCACAGGTATCAGCAAGCAGCCATTGTCCTGGACTCTGACCTCTGAACACAGGACCCAGATGCAGGAGCACTTTGGTGGGACCAGCCTGAGTGTGGACGCCTGGGCCCATGTGTCCCCACCCACCCCGGCATCGGGGCCAGAGGTCCCTGGGGGCTGCGCTAGCACCTATCTGCTCCTCCTCGGTGTGGCTATCTTGAGTCAGGTGGCCTGGGACCACATAGGACACAGCTTGAATCTGGCTCCTGCTCTGGAAAGAGGGTGACGCGCACTTAGGTCTTTCGTTGGTTCTTGTGACGTCGGAAAGGAGGGAAATGCATGAAAATCAAATGTAGGGGGTCCTTCTCTGCATCTCGGTCACACAGCAGGACTGAGGGCCGTGCCCCCACCGGGACAGCTCCAGAGCTCCTTCCTGCCGGGCGTCCAGTGACCCACAGCCCGGCGGCCCCGCCTCTGGGGCACCTACCTTCCCTTGGCTCCAAACCTCTAGCCCCGCGTGGACCAAACTCAGGGGAAGGGGAGCGTGCGGTGGCAGGAGAGGGACCCGCGGCCGCTGCTGGGTAACGGCCCCCAGGCTGAGAGCCCTCAGCTCCAGAGCCCATGGGCACCGGACTCAAGTCTGTGCCTTTGCCGTTTGGAGAAACAGCCCAAACCGTCAGATATTCAGCCTGTCAGGCCAGCCTGCTTTGTAGAGCTGCGCGCGTGCTGGGCAGGCCCCTCGCAGGGCTGCCCCTCCTGCCCTGGGGCCCGGGCCGTCTCCCTGCGTCTCCCTCCCTCTCTGTCTCTCTGTCTCTCAAATGTGAATGGAAGTGAGAGGCCCCAGCGGCCTGCACACCTGGAGGAAGGAGCTGACCCTGGAGCCTCTGCTCGGAGGTCACGTGAACGGGCAGCTGCCCCCAGCCCTCGCCCGCCCCGAGGTGACCCTGGCGGGGTCTCCGGCCTTGGCGGTGCTCACAGAACAGCCCCGCCCTGACGCTGGGTCTGCGTGGATAGACGCCGGCACTGGCCAGCGCTCGGCTCCGCCGAGGGGGCGGCCCTGGGACGGCGGCTGGTGGCAGAGCGCGACCGGAGTCACCGGATTGTACTCTTGACACCAGAGCTGGGACGCTGTTGGCGGGGCCGGAGGGCTGAAAGCACGGAGGCTCGGTCCCTAGGGATGGGCTGGCTCCTGCAACTGCCCGGAAAGGGTCACGGTGCCCACAGGCTTCCCTAGGACGGAGGGCTACCCTCACCCTCCTCCTGCTGGTCGTTCGGGCACTGAGGAGGGATGGTCGGACCCACCTGGGCCTGCCTGAGGGGGGTGGGGGCTGGCATTCAGGCGTTTATCTCTTTCCCTGCACCCCAGCTCTGCCTGGTGCGTGGCCCCCGTGTGCTCTGTCCGCATGTCCCCGCTGCTGGCAGGAAGGGTCGGGTCCTCTCCTGTAGCTGGGGGCAGAAACAATTGCCCCTCACACACGGTGCACACCCTGGGCGCTTCCCCCCAGAGGAACAAGGGAAAGACGGCGGGTTGCTGGAAAATCAAATGAAGTAACAAATGTTCTCTGCATATGCCTGACAGGCACTGGATAAAGCTTAGCAGCCACTCACCACAAAACCTAAAGTCAAACAAGGGTGGAAAGAAACTGCTTACACATGAAAAATATTTTTCAAAACCAATGGGAACATAATTTAAAAATATGAAACCCCAAGCTATTGTCACTAAAATGAGGATTAAGCTAGAGCTTCCCCTGTCACCACCTATATTCATCATGGTGCTGGTGGTGATGGTGGTGGTGATGGTGGTGGTGATCATGGTGATGTGGTGGCGGCGGCGGTGTGGTGTGAAAGGCGCATGCGGTCTGCCCACGTTGGTGTGGTGACGTGGTGGGCCTACGGTGCGAACCTCTGGTTTGCCATTGACAGGTCACCGGATGGATGTTGGGACTCACTCCAGCCATTTGGGCGGCCCTGTCTGCGGCCGTCTGAGGATCTGGACGTGGGATTCTGGGAAGCCAGAGGAGCACCGGCCACCTGGGGCGCACTGGTTGCCCTCGGGGTGACTGGTGGGTCCCTGCCCACTCCGCTGTCCACCTGGGACGGATGAGCTCACTCGTTTCTCCCTCTGTGTTTGTGTGACCCGCCCCCCAAATTTAGTCCCAGGAGCACTGGCCATCAGCGTTTCTTCCTACGCACGAATTTCCCATTTACATTATTTGTCCATATTTCTACTCGTCTCTTTGTTCTCATCTCTTGATTTGAACTGCAGATACCCTGCGGCTTCGGGCCCGTTCCGGATCCTAGTCGTAACTGAAGCGTGGCAGCACGGAGACACTCCCAGGCAAGGGTGTCTCTGCTGCATTATGTGTCATGGAAACAGCAAAACAATACAGAGCAGATGATCTGGAAATAATGTGATTTTCCACCGACAGTGTAACTGTTTAATGCACAGCGATACACCTACCTGACGTGCATCTGGGGAGCAGAACGAGCCACGTCCACCCCCATGACCCAGAAACCCTCCTGTTTGGGAGAAAAACAAGGTTCGTGCATAATGTCCATGTCGGCGCACAGAGCCAGGAGAGAGTTCGCACCAAAGATGCGCTCATGTCAGCTGTGTGGGTTTGGGATTCGGGGAAGCTGGGAGAAGCCTTCACTTCTAATTCATTTGCCGCCATATCGTTGGCCCTGGACGGCGGCTGGGCGTTCCCGTTGTAAGGACGCCATGAACGCAGCAGGAGAATCTCATCAGATTCCCTCTCGTTTAGTTTCACAGGGTCCCTGGAGGAATGAGAGACAACGTTCCTAATTTAATAAATATGAACAAGAAAAATGAAGGCAGAAGAAGTGGATTGATGGGGATAAAGCATGAAGGAAAGACACAGAAACGAAAGAGAAAAGCCCAGAGAGCTGGCAGAGCTGGAAGCTGGTGTTTGCCCCTCACCGGCCAGGCCCGTGGCCCCACGGCGACCTCACCGGTGCCCCCAGTGGGCAAATGTGGACTAACCAGAAACGTGTTTACCAAAGGAGATGTCGGTCCTCAGGCCGTAAGCTGAATCACTGAATTAACTAACTTTATTTGTTAATAAAATATGGGGAGGAATGGAAACCCCCCCACAAACCGTCCTGGGAGACGTGACATCCGGACGGGCCCTCACCCCTGCCCCACGCATGTAATCACAGTCCCCTGAGAAGACCCGCGTCACCGCAGCAGGTCCAATGCAGCAGACGCCTTTGGCTTTTGTTCCGCGTCCAGTGGGAAGCCGCTGAGGCCCCGATGCAGACGGGCCGCCGGAGGTGGGAGAATGGGGGGACCCTCAGGTGACGGCGGCGTGGTGGCCGGGGGGCCGTCAGCCACGACGCGCCATGTGCTGCCGGAGCAGGAGTGACAGGGCCCGCTGATGGATGGCTGTGGGGCCAGGGAAGGGCTGGCGACACCAGCTCCCACAAAGCGGGGACGGTGGCTGCTGTGCCTGTGGGGACGCAGGTGCCTGAGCTTCCTGGGGTGCCAGGCACAGAGTGGGCTGTGAGCTCGCTGCGGGCGGGCAGGGGGTCTGGGGTCTCCTGAATACAGTTGACAAAGACAGAGAAGCACGGAGAGGGCCGCAGAGGGGAGAAGAAAGGACTGGGGGGGGGAGGGGAGGGGGGGGGGGGGGGGGGGGGGGGGGGGGGGGGGGGGGGGGGGGGGGGGGGGGGGGGGGGACGCTGGGAAGGAGGGAGGGGGCTGTGAGCATGGCTGTGGACGCTGAGGCGGAGGAGAGCTGCAGGGCCTTCACGGTTTAGAGGACACCGATGGTCCACTCAGAGGCTCACAAGTAACCGTGCTCACCACCGCCCACAACTGCCCAGAAGGCTGCTCCCCAAGTGGCCTCTGCTCCAGCCGGGGCTATGCCCGCTCCCAGGTCACACCCAGGCCTTCCCAGCCAGCATGCTGGCACCCGTGAGCCCCTGGAGCCTGGCAGGGATGGGGACACGTCGACCAGGGGCCCAGGTGGCAGGTGCACAACCAGCAGGATCGTAGCAAGTGACAAACACTGTGGACCAAAACACATCGTCCGTGGGCCCAAGCCTGCAGGGGCGGC
>NC_043710.1:1177500-1187038 GCF_006229205.1 Suricata suricatta
CAAAGCCCAGGAGCTCAGACGTCCGGTCCTCCCCGCTTGCCCCGTGTTCCTTGGGCGGGTTTCCTCTAATGTGTCCCTGCAGGAGCCAGTGTCCCCAGGCCTGTTCCCTCCTCCCCTCTTCCTCGCGCTGAAGGAGGGCCCGACAGGCTCTCTTTCACGCTCGTCCTTAAAGAAACTTGAGTATGTTTTTACGATTTAGCTCTGAGAGGGCAGTCAGTGCAGTCCGTGAGCTTCCCCACCTTCCGGCCTCGGGCCCTTCCTCCGACGTGTCACCCAGCTCAGCCTCCGTGGGTCCTGTCCCGCCTCCTCCCGTCTCTCAGGTGCGCAGGAGCCTGTCTGGGGGCAGCGGTGACAACTCGGGTCCGAGTCTCTCCCTGTGGAGAAGCCAGCGGTCCTGGCCTTGCCCTGGTGGAGAGCCGCCCCCCCAGCCCCAGACTCATCTGTAGGGAAGGGTCCCTCCGTGGCCTGTGAGCCCCTGACCTCCATGACCGGGCTCGGGGCCAGGTCCTGCGCCCCATTCTCTGTGCAGACCCCGAGCTCAGCATCGTTTTTATGTTTGAAATCACGGAATAAAACACGAAAGTAGAAGGATACTGGAGACACGTGGGAACTACACGCCGTTGCGGTCTCTGTGCCGTAAATCACGCTTCCCTGGAGCGGCGGCGCCCCACCAGCTCCAGGCCGCTCCCGGCCCCCTTCCCGCCTCGGAGTCGGGCTGGCTGGCCCCTGCTAACGGAGAGGGGAGGGCTGGCCAGGACGCCGTGTCCGCAGGCCGGGGCCCGGGGAGGGGGCTGCCGCGGGGGGCTCTGCGTGCTCTTTGCTTCGGGGACACTTTCCATCATGACAAGGGCAGCCAGGAACGTCACAGGCTTTACCTTCTGCCTCTCGGGTGTGCAAGGTCCCAGGCCCTGGAGGGGTGGGAACGGAACTTAGGGATATTTTTACTCTTATCTTTAGTTTGAAATATTTCTTTTAGGGTATTTGCTAACAAAGCAGATGTCACAGTGTGTGATTGGGGCAGAAAGAGAGGCCCCACTCTGAGGTCTGGGGAGGTCACTCTGACCTTGGTGGAAGTTAATGTATAGCATTCCCGGGGGCCTGGGAGCAGGGCCCTCACAGTCAAAGCTGAAAACTTCCTTTTCACCCCAGAGACCACGTGGTCTGCAGAGCCCAAAATATCTGCTTCCTGGCGCTGCTGGGCCCCGAGCTAAGTCCTTGCAGAAGCTCTCCAGGGTCCTGAGCAGCCTTGGCCTGCGCCCCCACACAGGCACCATCACCTATTTCCAGAACGTCCCTCAGGACGGGTTATCAGGTGGGCAGAGCTGGCGACTGGCCTGCGGCCCCGTGTTCAGGGCAATCCTGATCGGCCCATAGAGAGACAGAAGTCAGTCCCCGCGGAGCCTGGTCTGAGCTGGACACGAGCCTGGGAGCCCAGAGGGTCTCAGCTCCCTGCCCCTCAGAGGATCGACCGTGATCTCTTTCCCTCCGTGAACACTGTCCCATCTGTCAACTAGTCGTGACTGTAACCTGCCGGGCATGTGCCGTGGGTCTGCGTGGGCTTTTTGTAGATGTGACTGTGACATGTCATGACCACACACACACACACACAGGGTCGTGGGTGCTGTGGTCTCTCCAGAGGAACCAGGGTCGGTTCAGCGAGAAGGCAGGAGGGGCCTGTCACTTATGTCATGGGGCGTCTGGGGGCACAGGGTGGCTCTGGCCAGGAGCCGGCGGGGACTCTAGTCAGGGGTGGGAGTCCCTCGCACGGGCAGAGGCTGCGGTCTGCCTGCTGGGCTGCTCTGCCCTGCTGGCCTGCTGTGCTGAGCTCTGGACTCGGCCGCCCCACTGCCCACTGCTCGCCTGTGCCCGGCAGGCTTTGCGAGGAGCCTGAGCCCAGCATCCGCACCCCCTTCCCTGGTTCACATCTGACGAAACTTGAAGAATCTAGGTCGCCGGCCCAAGGCACGCGCTGAGGGGCCAAGGCCCAGCGCCGCAACGGCTCCGGTTGCGTCAGGCTGTCCGGACATCTGTAGCGGAGCGGGGTGATGTCATAGCCCCTCTGAGCCAAGCACAGTTTCTTCTGGCAGCAGGAAGAGAACAGCGGGTCACGGCGTGCGGTCACGGCCACGGTGTTGTTCTCGCACTCCCTGCGCAGCCCCCTCCCGGCCTCGGAGGACAGCCGGGGCCCCTCATGTTGGCTGGCCTTCCCGGCCGTCATGTGCTGAAATCTCTCCCTGGAAATCTGTTTCCTGCCCGGTTTCTCACGCCACGCATGGACAGCTCAGTGTCAGAAACCCCTGGAGGAATGTCACGTATGTGGGCCCCCTTGTCCCTGGGAACACGGTCCTCCGAGTCCCACTCCCCTTGGGACTTGTGTTAGTCACGTTTCTCCAGAGACTCAGAGTCCACAAACACATACGCAAATATATACATGAAGATATGGACCAGAAGCAGATAACCCGTTCGGTCGTGGAGGATGTGAGCCCAGAGCCTGCCGTGCAGGCCGAAGCCCCAGGACAACTGAGGGGGCAGGTGGGTCAGAAGGCCGGCCACTGGGTGTCTTCTCCCTTGGGGAGGTCCTAGCCACACCTTCAGCTGATTGGACGAGGCCCACCCACGTTATGGAGGGCAACGTGCTTCTCAGAGTCCACCCACTTCAATGTTAATGTCACCCCACACCCCCTCCAAGCTGACACCCACTTAGCCATTAGAGAGCAGTTAACATTCATCTCGTAATGTTCAAAGTAAGATTTTCCAACAAGACCCTCAGCTTGAAAATCAGGCTTGGTGAGAGAGAGAAGGAATATCAGACTACGAAGAACCAGGCCTGGGAGACTTGGGTCAATCCCGCCATTGATTCTGGCGCAGGCAGGCCCTGAGGAGGCTTGGGAAGGAGGAGAACACAGCTCCGAGGGCGGGAGGCCCCGGAGCACGAGGATGCGGGAGGCAGACGGGCCTTTCCCACTACTGCACCGGAGGCTGCAGGAGGGAGGCCGCACCCAGAGCTGCACACACTTGGAAGAGACATTGTTACGTGTATTTTAACACAGAAAGAACGTGAGTTAAGAGGTTCACAGAGCCTGCACAGGGACGGTAAATGCACATTCAAGGTGCACAACTCCACAGATTCTGACACTCGCCCATGACACCAGCCAGGAGAGGGAGTGCCATCACCCCGAAGGTCTGCTGTGTGCTGGGTGCCCTCCCTGCACCACCGCGCCCACCCCCCCACACGCAGCCAGGCACCGCTGTCGCCGCGTGCTCTCTGAATGTTCCAGAATGCCCGGCGTGTTCACTCAGCACTGTCGCCACAAGGCTCGTCCAGGTCGCTCCTGTAGCAGGATCGCGCCTCGGTGGCCCAGCGGGTCCGCTCGGCGGGAACCCACCGGGTGGGTGTGTGTCCCGGCCCCCGCCGGGGCCCCAGCGCCGGGTCCAGGTTTGGGCTGTCCCAAGCAGAGTCTCGGGGGCTCAGAGCACGTTCGTGAGTCTCCGTGTGGTCGCACCCTTCGTTGCCCCCAGTCACTGCCGAGGAGTGGAAGTGTCTGTCCCGTGGAAGGTGCACGGTTCCAAAGCCATCACCCGTCCTCCGGAGCAGGAGCCTTGCCGCGCGTCCTGCAGGCCCCAGCGCCGGCCCCACCTGCGCCTGCGCCAGAGCCCCGTGGAGCTGCAGCTTCTCCAGGTGCGTGATGAGGGCGCGCTGCGCTCTGACTCCCGGTGACTCACCACCACGTCATGCGCCCCTTTCCCATCTGGGTATTTCAGCGAAGGAACCGGTTCGTTTTCTCCCATTTGTTAATTGGGCTGTTTGTCTCCTGCACACTGGGGATGTGGGAGTTATTTTTATATCCTGGACACGCGCCCTCCCTCAGCTAGGCTTGCGGAGCTGACGCTGCAGTTTTTAATTCTGGTGAAGTTTAATTGACCAGCTTGTCTCTTACAGACCGAGCTTCTGGTGCTGCGTCTGGAAGTCTTTGACCTGCCAGGTTCACAGAGACTCCCTCCGGGACCGTCTCCCTCCAGGACCGACTCCCAGAGGTTTTGTGCTCTCATGCTGGCCTCGATCTATGACACACACTTCACTCCTTTGGTGGCTGAGGGACGTCCCACGGGTGGACATCGGGATTGCTTTGGCTTGGGGGTCGTTAGAACCACACCATTGCGAGCGCTGTGTGCGTGTCTCCGTGTCTCTGGGCTGTGCCCCCTGGGCCACGTGTAGCATCTGGGGCACCTGCCAAACTGGTTTCCAAAGTGCCTGTCCCACGTTCACTCCCACCAACAACGTCGGAGCGGCCCGGGCCTGCCATATCCCAGTGGCACTTACTGGACTCCCGTCTGCCAAACTGTGGCATCTGTATTTACAAGGAAGGCTGGCCTGGCTCCATCGGGCCCTGGGCGAGGGTGGCTCTGGCGCTGAGGACAAGCAGGAAGCATCCCTGCTCTGGATTTTCCTGGGCAAGACTGTGTAGAGGTGACTCTGGCTCTCTGTGAAGTGCTGGGGCCACCAGCAAAGCCTGCGGCCAGCACTTCTCTTTGTCGGAAGACTTGTGACTACAAACTCAGTTTCCTTACAGGTTTATCTACCTCTTCCGTGGAGACTTTTGGTGTTGGTGTCTTTTGAGAAATGTGTCCGTTACATGGAAATTGTCAAATTTATTGACACCAAGTTGCTCATAAGGTCCCCCTTCCACCCTTTCCAGTATCTGTAGGGTCTGTACTGCAGTCACGCAGCCTTGATTCTCTCTGGCTCTCTTTCCTTTATAGATTTGGCTGGGTGGAGACACCTCAGTTTCGGTGACTTTCTCAGATTCCGCATGATGAGGAATCAAGACGGAGTCGGGGCAGGCTGGGCTGGCCCCCCAGACCCTGGAGGACACAGACTCATGGGGCCGGTGGGCAGCCGCTGTGTGGTGTTGCATGGTCTGCACACACAGAGATCCCGACCTTGTCACCGACCCCACAGCAGCCACCCTGGGAAGAGGCCGAGGCTGGGGCAGGAAGCCAGGACCCATCTGGGATCCTCCGTCAGGAGGGAGGACGGGCCCTTCCGACGCCTGGCCCCGAGCGTCGGCTGTGGGCTCTTGGACACCTGCTCAGGCTTTGGCTCGGGATCGAGGCGAGAACCGGCGAGGGTTCCGAGCTGCACCGAACTCAGCGTTCCCGCCCCAGGCACGGCAGTCTTGTCCGGAATCGTCTGGATTCAAGGATACTCACGGGCGCTCCCCTGAAACAGCAGACCGAGTGGGTTCAAACGGCCACCTTCCCAGATTCTTCCCCTCCCGCTTCCAACACGACTTAGGCCCTAAGTGTCAGCGGGGCACCGCCACACCTGCCCTGGGACCCTGGCCGGCCGGCCCCGGGGCCTCTGCTGCCCGTGTGCTGTGGGACAAAGGAAGCCTTCACTCTGTGTCTGCAAACTACCGGTGCAGGACTCCAAGCCGCTTCCCGGGGCCCACGCTGGGCACAGCGGGCAGGCTGCAGCCTTTCCGGGACAGAAGGGACAACCGGCCAGCACCTGTGAGCAGACGTTGTCGGGCACTCGAGGCGCAAAGTCAGATGTGGGTCCAGCCTGGAGGTGGGGAGGGGGGGCGGAGGCAGGCGCCTGGGCCTCCCGGGCCTCGTCCTGAGCACACGGCCTCACAGACGACCGGCCCTTCACGTCGGCGTCCGCACAAGGCTTCCGGATGCAGGCCTGGGCGCGGCTGAAGGCGGTGACTAAGGCTGCCCTGCCACAGGAGGGACCCACCATCACGCCTCGGCTGTGGCTCTGGGCGCTGAACAGAGGCGGCTCGGTGCCGGCAGCGGCGGGCAGTGGCGTGGCCACGCCATCGGGTGCCCACCGCCACGGCCACCGCAGCCTGTCCTCACGAGGCTTCTGCGTGGCCAGCTGTCTGGCCGGTGCTGAGGCCCCGAGTGTGGCTCTGACATCGCCGCCCCACCAGGTTCCTCAGGACACAATAACCCAGCCTCACTTAGCTTCTCACACCCTCCGCCCCAGGGGTCTCTGCCCGCAGGGCCGAAGATCCGGCACCGGGGTTCAGCCCCGAGTCCCAGCCCTCGCCACTCTGCCCCCTCAGGAGCAGAGCCCTGTGGTGCAGCACACCCGCACGCCCCTGTCCCGCGTCAGGACCCCCCTCTTCTCGGCAGATTTTCCCGGGGAGCCCTGGGGGCAGGCAGGGACACAGGTGGAGGGAGAGTTAGGAGGTCCCTGGACCCGGGCCTCCTGCCATGCGGTGTGTGTAACAGCCCCATTACTTCCTGGATTTACTTTTACCAAAATACAGAACAGTAAACATGCAAAGTGTGACCTAATTGTAGCGACTCTTGTCATTAAGACTAAAATAAACAAATTTCTCTGTGTAATGGCGTAAATGGACACAAGGAAGTGACGGGTACTCAGAGACACCGGGCAGGTACGTCCAGTCCCCCAGCCCAGGAGGCTCCACACCGGACCCTCCCCTCTGCACCTGCTTCTCTGACCCACTCCACCCAAACCCACCGGGACCACGGGCTGCTTGGTTGTTCCGGAGGCTGCGTCCCTGTCTGCTGCCAGTGCAAGGTCTGAGGCTCTGGCTAATGACCTCAGGGAACTCCTAAAGACCCGTGCTTCCCCTCACGTGAGTAGAGATACATCCTGGTCACCCCCTCCCCTGCCCCCAAACCCTTGCGCTCCAGCAGCTGGATCCCTGGAGTGTCCTGGCTTGGACGTTCCTGCCCAGCCCTTGTGGGACCCCAATCTGGGCAATGGTGGGAGTGGGAATTTCCACACCCATCCCCTACAGAGGGGACCTCGTCCTGCAGGCACTTTGGCCTCTCCTACTCACAGGCCTTCATGCCTGAGCCACACTCCCTGGAAAGGGCCCGCAGGGCAAGGACCACGTGGCAGAAATGCCCATCTCAGGTCATTGGAGGTGTGGAAGCACCACATCCTTGCTTTCCTCTGCTTGCTAGGAGCTTTCTAGCATTTGCATAGCAATGTCTCCTGGAACCTGCCTGCTTCCCACAAGGGTCTTCAGACCCAATGGATCTTGGTGCCCCCCGAAATAAAGTCTCCACCCCCAAGTCTTGCTCTTTCGGTGACTGTTTCCTTCCACCCGTGGTCTCACTTGCAAATCACAAAACCCTGCAGCAAAAACACCAGATGATTAAGGGAAAATATCCAGTAGCACCAGGAAAGAAACAATAAAATGGAATGATCAAGTATTTTTTGCTAAATTCATTATTTTTTAAAAGGGCAAGAGCCAAATAAGAAAAATTATATTCTTGCATTTTCTACACACCAGTTGTGTGGGAATAAAAATGAGAGTTTGCAAAAGCACATGTTCTGTTAATAAGAAAATGTGGACATTGTTCAGTTTCCATTAAAATTTAGTGTAATCACCAAGAATAAGAACAGAATCAAGGGTGCCTGGGTGGCGCAGCCGGTTAAGCACCTGACCCTTGGTCTGGGCTCAAGTCATGATCTCGTGATTCTCAAAATCGAGCCCCTGCATCAGGCTCTGCACTGCTTAGGATTCTCTCTCTCCCTCTCTCTCTCTCTGCCCCTCCCCGGCTTGAGCTCGCTTGCTCTCTCTCTCTCAAAATAAAAGAGTAAATAAAGGTAGAATGTATAATATTCAAACCAGTAGAAGAAACCTGACCTACCCCATGTGTGTGATGACGGAACCGGAGAGGACAGCTGCTGACCTGTGTGGCTTCGATGGCAGGCACAGGTCACAAGAGCGGTGGACTCCATCTCCCAGCAGAGGTTAGGGGTTAATTTAGAAGGAAAAGACCCAACAATCTGTGGCCCACAAGAGGGCAGGACAGGAAAGTCTGTGCCATTGCGCGTGGACCTGGGCCGGTGGGCAGCGTCGGTGACACTGAGCCGTAGGGGGGCCTCCTGATGGGGAGCGGGTCAACACAGAGGCGCGCACTCCCCTCCCCGAAGGCAGAAGTGTTAGAGAGCAAGTCACAGAGGAAGCAGTTAGAGCACTGTGTTTGTAAACTCGGGCTAAAGAGGCAATCACAAGAGAGAATATAAAACAATTAATCTCGTAACGTTCACAAAACCAGCAGGTGGCGGGATGGCTGGACACAGGGAGGGGGCCCCTGCAGGCAGCGTCCGGTGGGAAAGAAGTAAACGCGGCGCCAAGTAAATGTGTCACAAATCGTGACACAGCGACCTGTCTGCTCAAATATTTTGCCCATTTCTAACTGGGTCTTGGTGTTACTACTGCAAGGGTGTGTGTGTGTGTGTGTGTGTGTGTGTGTGTGTGTGTGTGTGTGCGCGCGTGCGCTCATGTAATACATATAACCTTCAGCACCTGGTGCTTGGCAGAGCCCTTAAAGATAACGTCAAAAGCACGATCCGTTCAACTTTTGTTGATCAATGGCCTCGACTCTGTCAGAATTACAACGTCAGCCCGGCAGAGTAACGCTGCTGTCCGCTTCACGGGACCGGCCATGAGCCGGGAGCGCGTCCTGTGCCGCCACCGCCGGGAGCCGGAGCGGCGAAGCCTCGGGCCGGGAGGAGGAGTCCGCAGCCACACGTGCCACCGCGGACTCGAACCAGGACACACAGAGGCCGGTCGGGCGGCAGCAGTCAGGAGGCGGACACACGGGGAGGGGCGAGGCCCCCGGGGGCAGCGAGCGGGCACACGCCCGAGCTGAGGCACCGCCACGCGCCCGCCTGCCGCCGAGAGGGAAGTAGCGGCTGTGCCCGGCGCCGGCGAGGTTCCGGACACCGGATCTCAGCGCCGGCTGCCGCCCTGCAGATCAGCTGGAGGGTTTCTTGAGAAACGAACCCCACACGGACCGCGCGACCCGGGTTCCCGTGCTGGGCGCCAGCCCACAGAAGCACCGACTCGTGTCCACACCCAGAAAACCACGCGTGATCCTCCGTCCCGGCCTGTTGGCTACGGCTCCCAGCGGGAAGCAACCCGACTGTCCCTGGGGACTGTCGGGACAACACGGGTCCCTGAAGAGAACAGAAGAGGACTCGCCACCACAGGGAAGGAGTCCAGGCCCTCCGCTGATGAGGACACCCCTGTCTCGGCGGTCACGCACCCTGGGGCTCCTTTTACACCTCATTTTTCAGACGCACGACGCAGGTCAGTGGTACTGAGAGACGGCATGTCCAGGTGACTGCCCGTGACTGAAGGGGCGCGGGGACATGGTGACCGGACGGACACTTCTCTCACTGGGGTGGCGTGTGCCGGCGCTGAGGTCAGCTCCTGCGGCTCACGGGGTTGTAACCACAGGGTGCCCAGGATCTCCCTGGACAGTTTTTGAAATGCCTTGTGACTCTAGAACTTTTTCAAAATAAAAGTATTTTTTTAAGGACGCCCCGGCGGCTCAGTGGTTACGTGTCCAGCTTCGTCCAGTCATGATCTCACGGCTCGTGGGTTCCAGCCCCGTGTCAGGCTCTGTGCTGACAGCTCAGCATCTGGAGCTGCTTCGGATTCTGTGTCTCCCTCTCTCTCTCTCTTCTTCTCCCCTGCTCCCACTCTGTCTTTTTCTATCTCAAAACTAAATCGTAAAAACATACTCAAGTTTCTTT
>NC_043710.1:1187138-1203091 GCF_006229205.1 Suricata suricatta
TGGCCCCCAAATCGCCCGCGGGCCGGTGGCGGGGTCGGCCAGGTCCTTCTCCAGGCTGAGTGGGCGGTGGATCGGGGGATCCGCAGCCTGAGGGACGCCTCGCCGCACGGGCACCCGTGTCCACGCCTGTTCCAGCGGCCGCAGGGGCGTGGGGGGGTGGGCGCATACAGGAGGAGCTGCTGGGGGCCCCAGACAGGGCCCCGGAGCCACCGGCCACAACGGGCACCAGGGGCCCCGACCTCTCTCCTGCCTGCCAGCCCCTCTGACCTGCTCCAGCCTCAGGCGGCAGGTGCCACGTGGGGTGGGGGGCTGCTCCGGGGGCCGCGGTCCTGCCCGAGCAGGGAGGGCCCTGCCGTTGCCCCCAGACCCCCGGTGCCCACCCTGGGCCAGCCATCGACGGCTGAGCCCCAGCCCCAGGGCCGACCTGGGGGCCTCCTTCTCCAGAGGCTCTGACTGAACCTCCAGCTCTAGCTGTACCTCCTGCCCCACCCCCTCTCCTTGTGACAATTATCTGTGTCCTCCCGTCCGTCCGGGTCAGCTGGTCCTCTGTTGTGCTCAGGACATCCTCCCCCTGGCTGAGCGGGGACCCTGGCTGTGTGCCGCGTCCCCCGGGCCTCGGCTCCCTCCTGCCCTCGGACCCCGGGCAGCCCCAGCGTAGGGCCTGGACGCCGGGGCTCACGGATGCCCGCGCCCATCCTCACAGCCCAGAGCCCGTGCAGCCCCCAAGAACAGCCATGCGGGCGAGGGCCCCTCCCACCCGCCTCGACGACCTGGGGTCTCCGTCCTGGGCGGCTGGTCACCCCGGGGGCCCCACACACATGGCGGTGACGCCCAACTTGGCTGCACACCCACGGTCCTCCTGAGCGTCAGCTCTGACCCTTGATGCGGCGGGACTGAGTCACCACCCTCTCCACGCACCTGTCCGCGCCGCAGCACCGGCCACGGGACCGTCCTCTGAGCGCCTCCTGCCCCTGGTAACCGCCGCTGTCGGGGCCCACGGCCATCTCAGGGCCACATGTCAGGCCCCACGTCTGAGGCTCGCTGTGGCCTGTCCCTGAAACCCCTCCCTGCCAAGCCTCTGAGCACCCCGGGGCCCACGCCTCCCCTAGGACACATCTTCCCACGTCTCAGCCATGGAAGTCCTCCCTGGGGTGCTCCCACGTGACTGCAGGAAGTGCCTCTGGCAGGGCCAGGGCTCCCTTGCTGGGCCTGAAATTCTGCTGATTAGACGGAGACAGATTTAAGGATTAGTTCTTTAGTGAAAAATAGACGCACAGAAAAAAATAACTAATTTCCAACTTCCGGAACAGAGTGGACTCATTGTCCCGGGCCTTCGGGACCTCGCCCCACTCGGTCCAGCAGGGTCCCAGCACATCCCGCTGTGCCCGCGCTGACACCACACTCCTCTGCATGCCCCAGGGCCCCTCAGCTGGGTCGGGACCCCCGGGCAGGGCGCTGTCTTCTCTGTTTCCCTTCCCACACTCTGCACACAGCTGGTGCCACATAAATGTTTCATGTAAGGAGTGGATGAGCAACCGAAGGACAAAGACGGATGAGACATGGCCTCTGTTCCCAAGGCCAGGTGTCAAGGAGTCTGCTCCACCGGGGCCTGGGCCCTGACCCAGTCACTGCTGGGCTTGGGGTCCTGAGAAGCCCTGTGAACACTGCCCAGGTTGGGCGCACGTGGGGCCCAGGGCTGTGGGCACCGGGAGGGGGTGTCGGAGCACTTCACACCTCCTGGCTCTTAGCTGGCTGCTGGGTCAGGCCTGGAGCCTGGCTGGGGCCACCAAGGAGGGTGCACAGTCACCAGTCCTGAGCTGATTGGGGGTTGGCTGTGGACGGAGCTGTGTCCTCCCCCAAATGCACGTATTGAATCCCCAGTCACCCACAGGATGGTGTTGGGACGTGGGGCCTCTGGGAGGTGACCAGGAGGAGACGTGGTCATGGGAGGGGGGCCAGAGGTGGAGTCAGTGTCCTTACAGAAGCAGAGGCCACTGCCCCTCCTCTGGGTGCAAGCCCGGAGGGGGAGCCCTCATCAGAACCTCATATCACCTACTTCCGTCAGCATCAGGCCAGCGAGAAGTGAAGGCCCAGCATCGGGCCCAGCAGCGCTGAATGGCGTAGCCAGAGCAGTGGGTGCTGTCTGGGGGGAGCACCAGCGGGTCCCGCGAAGGACCGAGGCCAAGGAAGCAGCGGGTGGCAGGGGACAGCCACACGACCGAGGGCGCGGTGCGCTGCAGGCATGAGCCTTCCTGGTTGTGAGTCCTCACAGCGGCCCCGGGAGAAGTGGCCCGTGGGCTCCACCCGGTTTGGGAACGCACCTTTCTCAGCCCCTGGGGCTGCCAGGGTCTCCCAAGGGGACCGACTCAGTGGTCATTCACCAGCAGGAAGAATAAAGTCTTCATTGCATTGAAAACCTCTGGATGGAGAAATAAAATGGGGAGGGAGACCCCCCCACTCCACAGGAGCCTCTCCCCAAGTCGGCCATGGCCCACCAAGCGGGTAGGGGGGTATGGGAGAGAAGGGGTGTAGAGGCCCATGCATCCTGCATGCAGCACCCCAACAGGGGGTCCCCAAGGCAGGCCGGAAGCAGAAGACCCCCACTCTGGCAGGGTCCCACGCTCAAGGTTGAGATTTCAGCCAGCCCCACCCCAGGAGGCCACCGACCGCCCTCGGGAGTCCTCAGGCTCCCAGTCCCACCCACAGCCGTGTCCCCCGTGGGCACCTGGCAGACACTTTCCCAACGATCCTCCTGACCTCAGCCAGATCTCTGGCTGTTCACCCCCAGCTGGCCCCAGGAGGCGCCCACAGAAACCACATTTTAAGGATGTGTGATTTTATTTTCAAAAAAGCATCAAGGGCGTTGTGGTTGGGAAGAACCAAACTTCAGAGGATACTCCGCTCGTTTTGGTTGCACATCCTCTTATCCAGATAGGTCAGTCCCGCCCATCCAGCCAGAGACATGGCTCCTTGAGAGGCCCGGGGACTCCTGCAGACCCCAGACCCCACAGGTCTGCGGGCCTGGTGCGTCTCCCCACGCAGAGCCCTCTGGGAGAGGAGCGCCCGCCCGCCGTGGCACCTGCTGCCACCAGGTGGCGCCCTCCGGAGCGCGCAGACCCCCCGCCGCACCTGAGCAGCCCCGTGCGCCCCAGCCCACGGACTTGGCTGTTTAATGTGGGCGCGCCCCGCGGTTACGGGGGCGACTTCAGAGCGGAGAAAAGGAGGCGCAGAGAGCATGAGTGACTTGGCCACAGTCGTGGCGGGGACCAGAGTCTACCAAGCACGCAGCCCCTGAGAGATGGGGTAGGGGGCTTGAGTGCGGGCACCTGGAAGAACGAGGGCCCAGGGACAGGGGGCCACGCGGAGTCCGGTGGCCCAGGGCCCGGGGAGCCGGGCGGAGCCGCGGAGGGACGAGCGGGTGCTGCGGTGACCCAGAGGGCAGCAGACCCGGCCGACCGCCCGGGGCTCCCGCACAAGGAGCCGGCTGCGCCACCGCACCAGCCCCGGGGAGGAGCGAGCGAGGTCGGGGACCTCAGTCCCGGGCTCCAGTCCCGCAGGGAAGGCACGGACCGGCCTGGCCACGCCAAGGCCCTCGCCTGCGGGAGCGGCAGCGGCTTCCAGGCCGGGCCGCCTCCGAGTCCCCGCGTCCCCTGCACTCAGGCCTAGCTGACGCCAGGGGGCGAGCGCGGCCCTGCGCTTTCTGCTCCCACCTCCTCTTGCCGCCACGTGCGTGCCCCCAAGCCCCCCTGCCCTCAACCCTCAGGCCCGCCATGCACGGGAGGCGGGGGGAGGCTGCACTGGGCTGTGTGGCGGGCGGTTGTGCTCTGGGGGGCTGTACGGTGGTGGTGAGGGGCTATGTGGGGGTGCTGTGTGAAGGGAGCCTGCACCGGAGGCTGGGGGGGGGGCTGTGGGGGAGAGGAGGGGGGAGGGGGAGGGGGGCTGTGATGAGGGAGAGGGGACCACGCCAGAACTCTGACCCCAGAGTCCACCGAGAGCAAGAGAGGCTGATACCTGCTCCCGCGGGAGCCTGGAAGGATTCGTTGTCATTGTCATTTGCTCTTGCACTGCAAGGAACCCTCTTTCACTTTGACCCCACCTTACAGAGGATGTGGAGCAAAAGGACCCTCGTGCAGGGGTGGGGGCGGAGGGGGTGCAGCCACGATGGGGGACAGACCGCCACCCTCGGACGCAGCGATCTCCTCAGGGGCCTGTCGCTGGAGGAAATGCACCGCTGTCGATCTCAGAGAGAGACCTCTGCACCCCACGTTCACGGAAGCAGCATCACAACAGCCGAGACGTGGAGACAACCTAAGTGTCCACTGATGGAGAACAGATAGAAACGTGATGTAGACACCCAGGAATATCACTCACTCCTAAGAAAGGAAGGAGTTCTGGTGCCTCTGGTAACCCCGATAAATGGGGAGGGCCTTACGCCGAGTGCGAGAGGCCAGACAGGAAGACCAATACCGCACGGTGCCACTTGTATGCGGAATCTGAAAATTTAAAAAGTTGAACTCATAGAAACAGAGATGGAAAATTGATTGTCAGAAGAGGGGATGAAATAGGGTTGGTGAGAGAGAGAGAGAGAGAGATTTCAAGGTGGGGTCAGCAGAGCAAACTGAAACCATCACCCATCCATCTGCCTGCCACACCGTGGGCTCCTACTGAGCCTGGCTCTTCGCCCTTGCCCTCCATGCTCCCCACCGAGCCAGCCCCGCCGTCGAGATCGGAACCAGGGAGTACCGACCACCGCTGAGACTCTTGAGGTCCAACTGGGCCTTGGAGCCCTTGGAATAAAGTGTCCCGCATGCACAGCCTTGTTCTCATTGTGGTTCTTTCCCTAAAGTCTGGGTCATCGGACTCCCCCCATCCCCCATCTTCATTCAGGTTAACTGAGCACCTGCTGTGCCTGGGGCTCCCTGTTCCGCCCCGGGGACCCTGGGGACCCCCAGCGCAAAGGAAAGCCATGCCCCTTGCCCCAGGTTTCTGTTCCCAGTGGGGTGGGGTTGGCCACCCCACTTCTCCAACAAGGAGGCGGATCTTTTTGGTTCTGCACTTCCCGGGGCTGAGCCCCAGGCATGGGTGGGCACACCCGTGGGCAAGATCCTGGGGCACGGCTGCATCCTAACCCCTCCGTCGGATGGATGGCACGTCCTGCTCTGGACTCAACGGAAGGCTCAGCCAATGCTGAGCGCTTTCATTTGTAAAAACTGGTGGCGGGCAGAGGCGCCCAGGAAAGTGCAGGGCCTCCGTCTGGGAGACAACGACCATGGGCTTCTGCATAGTCTGGGATGACGGCCCAGGAGGTGGCCGCGCCTGGTGCCTGCCTGGCCCACGGGGCACACAGGCTGGGCTGCCGGCTCGCGCCCCAGGACGGGCTCAGCGGGGCGCAGTCTGCTTGGCCTGGAGACACGGGGTCTGGGGTGTGTCCTCCAAGGCTGCTGTGTCTGGGGAAAATCAGACTCTGGGTGACCGTTGGATCTGGGCCCGGGTGGCCCTGTGCGTCTTCTGGGTGGCCACAGGCTTCCATCCCTCTGCCCAGCCGGGCCCCCAGGGCTACAGGGGTGCCACGTGGAGAGGAAGGGCTGGCGTCCCCTTCTCGCCCGCAGGGGGTCTGGGACTGTGGCTTCAGCCCTGCCAGAGCCACGGTCCATCTACGTCCACTAGGAGGTGGCATCAGAGGGGTCCGAGGGCTCTGAGCCATCTCCCCGAGCCCCACCTTCCTGCCCAGACTGCCCGCGCCTTGCAGCTGCCCAGAGTCTCTGCCCCCCCTTCAGGAGCCCCGCTTAGTTCACCGGGATGAAGACCTGCGCTATCATGACGCCCTCCCCGTCCCGGGCTCTCCCTTCCCACCCAAGAGCCCGCAGAGGATGGGCGGGGCTGGGCAGCACCCCCACAAGCCCTGGAGAGGCCCCGGGCCGGGCAGGGGTGCTTTGTGACAGGTTCTGCCCCCAGACCCCCCTCCCACCCGGCCCTCGGGCTCAGGCCCCCAGGCGGCCAGCCCTTCCTCATCTCGGGAGCCTCGGAAAGGCCACACCTTCCTGCCTGGCTGTCCCCGGCCAGGGTGTGCTCTGCGGTCAGATGTGCCCGTGTACATGGACCTAATCCAGCATCCCCTTAGCATGAAAACAGGTCACAAAATTCTCAGAGCTAAATTTTACTGAGTGGCATGTGCCACGGCCTGATTTACATGCTTCATCCCAAGTGCATAATTAAAAACACAGAGGACCTGGACATGAAGGAACTTTCCCCAGGCCACAGAGCCAGAGCTGGGATCTCAAGCGATGTCACTTTGTCCGCAAGGCCTGATGCGCCCTGCATTGCTTGGACGCCGACTGACTCCCCCAGAGGCTGTGGATTATCTCAAAACAAAAGCTCAGCAAGAATATGACCCCGCAAAAGGAGAGAAAGAGTGGGGTCTCAGTGACATGATGGCATCGAGGTACAGGGAAATGACAGCCAAGGAGCCCAGCCTTTGCTGTGAGCTCCCTAGCAGCCAGGACAAAGAGGGAAAGAGGTGCCACCCAGGCCTTGTCACCTGGGAGAGGGAGCAGAGGCTGACGAATTCCTTTCCTCTCATTTCAGAGTGAAGAGTGACGTGGGGTGCTGGGCCCCAGAACAGAGGACACCCTCCAGAGCAGAGGCCCCGTGCTCCCTCAGCGAGTGTCATTCTCCGTCGACACATCCTGTCGGTTCTGACCGGCGGATGCAGGGACGCTGCCCACGGACCCATCTGGCCCCTGAGCCTCTTCGGTGCAGTGCCGTCAGGACAGCGGAGGCCAGAGCTCCACGAAGCGGTGCCAGGAAAGATGCCCCCCTTGGCAGGACCTCAGCGCTTCAGCTCAGCGGGTGCCCACACGTGTGGAGCCCACGCCGGCCTCCGGGGAGGCACGGGCAGCGGGGCTGCGGGGCTCAGATGCCCGCGAGCGCAGGGCACCCACACCACAGGCAGGAGCCTCCACATCAAAGGGGTGGCAGGCGCGTGGGAGAGGGCGCGTCCCAGGCCTCGGCCTTCCCCGCCCTGTGCCTGGGCGGGAGGGAGCCCGTCCTGTGAAGCCAGAGGGGGGGCCTGCACTGGTAGGGGTGGTGGTTCCCTGCAGCACCTAGAAACTCAAAAAGGTTCTAGAAACTCAAGAAGGCACACCCTTAAAGCCTTTGAAAAATGTAACTGGGGCACAGTGAGCAAAACCCTTTTAATCCCTTGGCTGAGCTTATAGGAGTAGGGGCGGTCACTGTGGGGTGAACGGGCTGGGGGGGCTGGAGGTGAGCGGCCGCGCGGTCCCCAGCTGCCTGCCCGCCTGTGCCCCCCGTGGCCGCCCTCCCATGTTCCCGCCTGCCCGCCCGTGCCCCCGGCTGCTCACCTGCCTGCGCCCCCGCTCTTGCCCCCGCCTGCCCGCCACGCCCCCGCATTGACCCCCAAGATGTTGCTTCTTGTTGCTGTCACAGCGACTGGAAACGAAACCCCAGGAGAGTGCACACGTTATGCAGGAAGCTAAATCTAAACACAAAGTTTTTCATCAAAAAAACCAAACGACTTTCTCTATGTGACGGGCGTGATCTGTGGAGCCCCCGTGACGTCACCCTGAAGGCAGAACTGCCCCCCCCGTAACTTTATCACTAACTGAAATTCTACGGTGACCATGCGCTCCCCCAAAGGCTAAACGTTTGGTGAAGAAAATGAAGGAAGCAGCTGACCCTTCCGAAGGGACGCTCCAGGTGACCCCCGAGGCCAGCCTCTCCTTCCTTCTGGTGGGACAGCGGTAGATTTACTACTGTCCCCCTTATATTCAGAGCAGAATGAATCCCACTTGCTACTTCTGCTGGGTACACGCGCCTGTTTTCGTTGCTCAAGGTCATAGGAACCTTCTCCGAGGTTCCCTCCCAAGGGTCTGAGGGCTCTGGAGTTTTCACGTCCCCTGTGGCTGATCGGGAGTTAACTTGGTGCAGAACGTGGGGTGTAGGCTGTTCCATGGCCCCCCCCTGCCCCGCCGTGGAGAACTGGCCCGTCCCCGGTCGGCTGTCCTGTGCTGTGTCGGGCCGCGGTGGCCGTGCTGTCGCCCGTGTGCGCCCGCTCCGGACCGCCGGGCTCGCCCGCTCGCTGTGGGCGAGGAAGTACATCCCTCCTACTTCGCTTCCTTCTTCAAAATTGTTTTGGCTTTCTGACGGTTTTTGCCTTTCTACCCTAAACTTCACAAACACAAAACTTCATTTGGCCAGTATCCAGAGGAGAATCCTGCTGCGTCCGGAAGCCCGTTAAACCGGCAGGGCGGGGAGCGCCGCCCACTGCGTGGACGCGGCCCCTGCGTCTGCTCCGCCAGGTCCTCTCCGTGTCCCTCAGGGCTGTCCGCGCCGCGGTCAGCAGGCCGATTCTGGACGCGTTTTACTAGATTTACACCTCGAGATTTCATTTTGGGGAACTATGTTTTTTAAAAAATGACGTTATTTATTGTAAATTGATTTTATTTGGGGGGCGGCTGTGTGGCTCAGCCAGTGAAGCAGCCAACTCCTGATTTCGGCTCCGGTCAGGATCTCACGGTTCACGGGCTCAAGCCCGCATCGGGCTCTGTGCCGACCGCCCTGAGCCTGCTTCGGATCCTCTGTCTCCATCTCTCTGCTCCTCCCCCACTCATGTGCAGGCACACTCACTCGCTCTCCCAAAAAAATATGTAAATGTTAAAAATAAAGCACAATAGGCTTTATTTTTTAGAGCAGTTTCAGGTTCACAGCAAAATTGGGTGGAGAGCATGCAGGTTGCCACACAGCCCCTCCCCTCCCCCACACGGGCTCCCGCTATCCACACCCGCTGGGTGTCCCCCGGGACCCACCCGGACACGTCATTGTCAACCCAAAATGGACACCAGGGCTCACTCTTAATGGTGTGTGTATTTTTCCCTAAAAACAAAAAAGAAAAGAACAAAGAGTCAAGTTGCAGTTGGAGCTGAGCAAACCGCTCGGGGAGTCTCCGACGACCCAAGGACGGAACCCGGCAGACGCCCTCCCAGCGAAGACGCCGGGTCCTCACCGGCCCGGTGCTTCTTGGGGTCCGGCCGGGGCCGCCCGCTCGCAAGGCTGGTTCTGCCCCACACGAGTCCCTCGTCCCGTGCGGAGGGTGGGGTGAGTGAGGGACCCTCCCCCCCACACTGGGCGCTCCTAGGACGTCACTGGCAGGACAATTGTGATGGGCTGAGCTGTGTCCCCGCAAATTCACGGGTTGAAACCCTGACCCCCCAGCACCCCAGAACATGGCCGCGTCTGGAGACGGGGCCTTTATGGAGGTGAGTGAGGGAACACGGGGTCCTGACTGGGGTCCTTGTGAGAAGAGGGAGCAGGACACAGACGCACACAGAGGGACAGCCCCGTGAGGCCACGGGGGTGGGGGGAGGAGGGCCATGCACACACAGGAGAGGCACCTCGGGAGGCTGGCCTGCCCCCTCTCAACTTCGAGCTCCGGCCTCCAGGACCAGGGGGACAGCGAGTCTCTGGGGTGTGAGCTGCCTCATGGGCGAACCTTCCTCACAGCGGCTGAGGCAGGTGACCCCCGTGGTGACTGCGGACAGTTCTGACTGTCACACCTGGGGGTGGGGTGTCCGGGCTCCCAGCAGGGGGCTGGGCTGTGCCGCGGAGCGCTGCCTGGCCCAAGGTCAGCGGTGCGGAGACCCGGAAGCCACGCGGCTCACGGGGAAACCGGGGGAGGGTCCGGGGACGGACTCGTTTATGAACGGGCGGCTGGTGGCCCTCTCGGTGGAAGGCGCCGCATCTGTCGGAATTTCACATGAACTTCGAGTCATATTTCCGACCATACACAAAAATCATTCCCCGTGGGTCCCAGACCGAAGTGCTGAGTTCGGGAGAAAATCCTCGCGACTCTGGGGTTCCGCAAAATGTCTTAGACGTGCTGTCCGCAAAAGGAATAAAACGAGTTATATTGGACCTCATCGAAATGGAGAGATCTGTGCTCGAAGGCCCTGGGAAGAGGAGGGAACTACGAACCACGCACGGGAAGAGGGCATTTGGAAACAAGCGTCATCGTGTCCGGAATGGACGACGCTTCTGGACCGGCAGGAAGAAGTAAGCAACGCAGCACCGAACCGCGGGCGACAGACTAGGGACCCGCCCCCCCAGAGGGGCGCTCGGACCTGCACCTGGCGGGACCTGCAGGGAGCCACGGGGAGAGACAGCCCCGTGGGGGCCGCGCTTCTTCGCTCAGAAGACTGTGTGCAAACGTCGATCTGTGGTCACTGGCAGGCAGAGCGGCCCAGCCTGCCCCTGCCCCTGGGGGTGGACACAGGGCGGCCACATGGGACGACACCACTTAGCGGGCAGCCCGACAGACCACGCCACCCGCCGCAGAGAGAGGCCCCGGTTCTGAATAAGGGCCCAGCCGACAGCTTGATAGTTCAGCTGCCGTGTGACGCCATTTCGATGGCCTTCTGGGAAGGGACAGAAGAGACGTCAATGGTGGCCAGGGCCTGGTGTGGGACGGGGCCTTGACCGCAAAATGGCACGGGGCAGCTTTCCTGTGATGTGCCAGCTGCTCTGTCTCTTGGTTTTGGTGCAGGTTATGTGACCATGTATTTGTCAAAACACAAAACTGTGGGTTTTACTGAGTGTAAATCATACACTAATTTTCTTTATGGAGAAAGAAGTCCGATCCCAGGAACACCCTTCTGGCTCCTGCCAGTATGGCCACTTGTTCTGTGATTCTGGAGGGGCTCTGGGGGGCGGGGGTCTTCCCTGCCTTATCAGGCCCCACACACCGCGACTGGATTGTGTGAGAATCAGCCCCAGGGGCCTGGCCCCTGGTGGAAAGACAGGCTGCACTTGCCTGGTGTGGGAGGGGCGCCGACTGTGGGAGAGGCTCCGGCTGTGGGAGGGGCTCCGGCTATGGGAGGGGCTCCGGCTATGGGAGGGGCTCCGGCTGAGGGAGAGGCTCTGACTATGGGAGGGGCTCCAGCTATGGGAGGGGCTTCAGCTGTGGGAGGGGCTCCAGCTGTGGGAGGGGCTTCGGCTGTGGGAGGGGCTCCGGCTGTGGGAGAGGCTCTGACTATGGGAGGGGCTCCAGCTATGGGAGGGGCTTCAGCTGTGGGAGGGGCTCCAGCTGTGGGAGGGGCTTCAGTGGCACCCGACCCAGAAGGGGAACCACCCTGTAAGCTCAGAGTCCAGGTGGGCTGCAGAGTTGGCACCCTTAGGTACATCTGTCCATGTGTCCCCATCTCTGTTCTCAGGGTCCCTTACCTCCTGTTATAGCCATCGGTGTTTCTTCGTCCCTGGACGGGGAGTTGCTACAACTCAGCCCTAACCAGCCATCTCTGCTGTCTCTCTGGGCCCTGTCCCTCTGAGTCCCCAAATACCTGCAGCACATGGTCATACCCACCCCAGGGCTCTCCTGCCCCTGGAGGGAGTTCTCCCCATCAGCTGGGGTGAAATCTTTAACAAAACAACGGGGCCTTCCGGGTGTGTTCCAGGCACTCTCCGTGCCCCATGCCCCTTCCAACGACCAGATCTGACCCCTCCATCCCCAGCACCCCTCCGTCCACGGTGTCAGCACCTTCCCAGAGGGTCTGGGTCTACTAGGGAACAGCCACCAAGTCAGGATCCAAGCAGAGGAAAGTCCATGAGAGAGAAGATGGGAAGGAGCCGTGGCCCAGAGACGGCGGGAGGCCAGCTGCACACCTGACCCTGAGTCAGGGGGAGGGGAGCAAGCCTGTGAGACCGGGGCACAGGCTCAGAAGGGCTGAGCAAGGCCTCCAGGTGCTGAGGCCTCAGGCTCCCACCCGGGAAGGGGTGACTTCAGTGTGAGCAACGTGTGAGGTTTCAGGGTGCAGCCGCAGAGGCCCCTGATCAACCACTGCCCGCTTTGCAAAGCCAGCAAGCCTACGGAAGGCTGAACCCCACAAGTAGTACACTTTGCCTGGAGGCCCCCCAAGAGCCCGGCTCCAACGCTGTAAAATTATCCCATTCTTGAAGAACATTTGGACATAGTAACAGAAGATTGACCCTAAAATAAGTATCAATACATTTCAAGAGATTGAAATCTTATAGAAGGTGTATTGTGCCCACAATGCACTTAGGCTACGACTCTGAAAAAAACTGAACTAGAACATTCGCGTTTGGGTATCAAGAGCCGTCCCTATGGATGTGCTGAGGTTGATGAAAATGTAATGTGACGTGGGAAACGTTTTCAGCTGCAGCTAATAACGGTACGCACACCCTCGGGGCCGAGTGCTTGACGCTGCTGACATTTGACTCCTTTTACCTGTGAAAGCAGCCATTTCATTTTTCAGGAAAAATTTTTATGTGTATTTATTTTTGAGAGAGAGAGCGGGGAGGGGCAGAGAGAGAGACACACACAGAATCCGAAGCAGCTCCAGGCTCCGAGCTGTCAGCACAGAGCCCAACGTGAGGCTCGAACCCACGCACCGCGAGATCCTGACCTGAGCTGAAGTCAGAGGCTCAACTGACTGAGCCCCCGGGCGCCCCTGAGAGCAGCCATTTCAAACGCTTCTGTCAAATGTAGTGAAAACCTGCCTGTCAGAGCTAGGAGAATGACTTCAATGAACAGGAGCCAAAACAAAAACAAAAACAAAAACAAACAAAAAACCGTGCAAGGCTTAAGTGCAGGTGTTTCTGACCCCACGATGACTTGGTTTTCGCCCCGAAAACCGGCCGGTTGTGAAAAACCAGAGGACGGAATAATAGTTCCATTGGTTTCAATGTGACAAATTACGATGTGTTTTGTCTCAACCCAAAATATCAAAACTGCTTTACCAGACAGATACTTGGTTCAACTGAACAATGAAAACAGTTGGAAATGACCATAGTTTGTGCCTCAAATGTAATGTCGGAGGGCGCCTGGGGGGGTCAGTCGGCTGAGCGTCGGACTTTGGCTCAGGTCATGATCTTGCGGTTCGTGGGTTTGAGCCCCGCATCAAGCTCTGTGCTGACAGTTCGGAGCCTGGAGCTGCTTCAGATTCTGTGTCCCCCTCTCTCTCTGGCCCTCCCCTGCATGCACTCCGTCTTCTCTCTCTCTCAGAAATAAATAAATCTTACAAAAAATTTTAAAGAGGAAAACTACAAAATCAAATCAAAAGAGGCAGAAAATGATTCAGTGGTATTCTCTATTAATCTAATAAGATTGAGCCGTTTCAGTGCATGCTCCCAAAATGCAAATTGGCTCCAAAGCGACGGGTCAGCGCTGTCCGTAGGCACAGAAGTCCGGCCCAGACGGACACACTTCCCCCAGTATTTAATGACTTTACGTAACTGAGAGCGGCATGTTCACAGTCAAAGAGAATCACACAGACCGTGGCGGAGGCTGGGGAACCCCGTGCAGGAGGCGCCCGCCCGCGCTGTGGTCTTGGTTAGCTGATCCGGAGAAGTCCAGGCACAGGTCAGGGAGGTGGGAAGACACCCCCTTGTGTTAAAGAAGAGCTGGAAATGTCCGTGCCACGGGGCGATGATTAAATCGGGTGAGATCAGGAGTGAATGCCCTTAAGGCTGGCGGGTACTTGCCTCCGGGGGAGAGGTGCTGCTGGGGCGCTGGCTGGGAGCCCAGTCGGCCGCTCAGAGCCACTGCTGCTGTTCACTCGGGTCACAAAGGTCCCCAGGTCTTGAGCATCTGCCCCCAAATCTTTTCCCGTTAGCCCTCTTGTTTGTAGTCTCTGCCTTTGCAGAAGCCCCGTTTCTCTGTGACAATACAGCAAAAATGCCAATATTAGCATCTTACGAATGACAGGGAAGGGCCTCAAGCTACAGCGGAGGTGCGCCGCCGCCCAGAGCAAATATCATCCAAAATCGCAAAGCGGGGGAAGATTTATCTTTGAGAGGAGGGTTACACAAGAAAACCCTGTTACCCGCGACCTCTACTTGTCAGTGTCACTGAAGTTCTAGAAAATGCATTAGGAGAAACAAACATAACGTATGTGGATTAGAAAGGAAGAATGGAAACTCTAGTTCTGCATATGGGTGCACGCCCGGATTGAGTACCCGGGCGATCCAGAAGTTACAAACAGTATCAAGAAAATAAAAACCCCGTCTGTAAGGATGTTGAGCGCAGGACGGCTCCCTCAGAGCCAAGTGCGCTTCCTTCCGTCAGCACAGACCCTTAGGAGAGAATATGTTTCGCGCAGAAACAGTGATGATGGCACGAAAATCAAGTAACTGCAAATCAACCTCACGAGCTCCGTGGGGGACCTCGACGCGGACAATCTCGCGCTTCTGGGAGCATTCAAGGGGCTGGAAGTGAGGGGAGCCTGTGGCGTGCGGACAGACTTGAAAAGCCCGATCTTACAAAAACGTACGTTCCTCCCAAATGCGTCCGTATAGATTTAATGAAATCCTAGTAGTTTTCCCCCTTGCTTGATACATTCTCCAATTAAATGAATACCATGGGTGGAATGGCCCAGAAATTCTTGAAGAAGATCCGTGAGGGGGTGTCTGGTGTCTGGGCTCACGGTGGAGCGCCAGGGGTCTGACTGTGGCCCTGGTTCAAGGTCAGACGGGCCTGCAGGAGCGAGGCTTCCTGGCCGCGGAGGCGGCCGTGCAAAGCAGTCCTCAAGGGCAGGTGTCCAAACCCTGGATTAGAGGAAGCAACCAGCAGAGAGAGAGAGAGAGAGAGGCATCTGGACAACGTGAATCCTATCAGCAAAGACATTCGTCCTGCAAGAGAAAGCTTGTGAATGAGCCTTGATGACACAGAGTCGCGTGAGTTGAGGGAGACACTGCCCCGGGGCGGATGCTGCCTGCGGTGACCGGCAGCTCTGGGCGGAGCGGCCCCGTTCCTGTGGCTCCTGTGGCCGCGACCTTCTGCAGACGGCAGGACAGCTCTCCTCGGTTTTCCCTCTCGGGGGGCTGCTCTGGCGCTTGCTCACGTGTTTGTAGCAGGGTTGGCGAGTTCGGGCCACATGAGATCACGGTGGGCATCTCTGGGGGTCCCTGGCACCGACTTCCTAAAGCCCTGGGAGTTCCCTGGGTGACAGGGGCATCCTCTGTTCTACTGAGGTGACTCTGGGCTGTGGGTCCTGGGTGGTGTGGGCCACCAGAAAGACCGGGGCCTGATTAGAACCCTTAGCCCACACCCCATCCTCCAGCACGCTGTGGAGTAAACCGTCGATGTCTACACGGAGGAGCGCCACGAACATCGCCGAAGCGTGGGGTCCGGCCGGCTCCGGGCTGGGGGACACGGGCAGGTTTGGGGCGAGGGCGCGGGGGCTCCGTGCCCTCCCAATGCCTCCTGGACGCTCATCCACACACTGGCGAGAGTCTGTGCGCCGTTCTCCTGAGCCCTGTGAGTGGCTGCAGGAGACGGGGACGCCCGGGAGGCGTGGCGGGCACCTCTGGGGTGCCGCCTGCTGGGCCTCCATTCCCCTTTGAAGTTATGACTGTTCTGCAGGACGGCCTTTCAGACGACAGCCCCCTGCTCTCTGAGCCGCCAGGTTACTTATCACGGTTTCCTCTGACACCCTGTTGTCCCTGGTTTGGCCAGAGTGGGGCTCACACCTCTGTCCTGCGTGGGGGGTCTCCCTCCTGCTGGACGCTGCCCAGACCCAGCTCCGCCCATGCCCCCACCCTTCTCTGTCGCCCATGCCCTCATGACCGCTCGGTCCCCTGGCCTCCTGCCCCCGGCTCTCCATCCCCGTCCCTGAGCCCCGGGCTTGGCACCCTCTCTGATAACACCCCTGTGGCCCTCCTCCCTCCGAGACCGCCTCCCCACCCCTCCAAGCACACCTTTCCGTCCCTTCCTCCTCCACAGTCCCCTGAACCCGGTGGGCACCTCTGGCCTCTGCCTCCTCCACGCCCCACGCTCCGGCATTCTGGCCCGCCTTCCGGAAAAGGTGGTGTCCCCAGGCTGCATGCAGGCTGCCACCGCAGGGCCCCTCTGCCTCCACAGGGCTCCTCCCGAGGTCCCCATGTTAGCACACAGCCCCAGCCAAGCCGGACACACAGGACCCCCC
>NC_043710.1:1203191-1204561 GCF_006229205.1 Suricata suricatta
TCATTTTTTTCTATTTTCCCTCCCTTCTCATGCATCCACATATCCAACTTCCACCAGCCCTTCTTTGGACTTTGTGGAAGAGGAAAGTCCTGGAGAGAGGGAAATCCTAACCTTTGTCCTGGGTGAGGGTGGCTTCCTTCTTGGGAGAATCTTGGAAATGGGTCCAGCTCTGTCCACTGCCTTCCCTGTATCTTAACAGCCCTTCCCAGAGACCGCAGGGCCGCTGCCTGTTCTGTCTGGTGCCTATTCTTAGATAATCCCTGTGAATTGTAGGTTAGGGAGCCTGCTCAGACAAGAGCACGACTTATATCTCCACTGTCTAATCCTATACCTCTCTGAGGCCAACTTCCCCCTTTATCTTATGATTTCATTTATTGATTCCAGCTGTATTGAGCTACAATTGACATACAGCGTCGTAGAAGTCCAACGTGCACGGCATTGCGATTCGATGCATGTATCCACTGCAAGATGATCCTAACAAGAGGGTCCGTTAGCACATCCATCACCTTACCTTTATTTTTAATGCTTATTTATTTATTTTGTGTGTGTGTGAGAGAGAGAGTGCTCAAGCAGGGGAGGGGCAGAGAGAGACAGAGAGACAGAGAATCCCAGGCAGGCTCCGCACTGTCAGCGCAGAACCTGATTCGGGGCTCGAACCCATGAACCACAAGATCATCACCTGAGTCGAAATCCAGAGTCGGATGCTTAACTGACTCAGCCACCCAGGCACCACTTGCCCTTAATTCAGCAACTTTCCATCAAATAACACAGTATTAAACACTCCTGTTTTATTTTAAATGATCTCAGACTTACAGAAAAGTTGCAAGAAAGAAATACAAAGGCTTTCTGGGTGTCCCTTGCACAGAGGTCCCCATACCGTACTCGCCTTCTCCTTGTCTCTGGCCCGGGCCTCACCTCCCGCTCTGGCTGCAGGTCCGGGACAAGAAGCTGCTCAACGACCTGAACGGAGCCGTGGAGGACGCCAAGACGGCCCGGCTGTTCAACATCACCAGCTCCGCCCTGGCCGCCTCCTGCATCATCCTGGTCTTCATCTTCCTGCGGTACCCGCTCACCGACTACTGAGGCCCCGTGGCCGCGGAGACGAAGACTGAGCCGCGTTTGTGTTCGTGACTGATGGGAGACGGATGCGGGCTGGCGGGGGCCGAGCAGGGCCCGCGCCCCGGAGCCCCCCCGAAGCTGTGAGCCGGGCAGCGGGGCCGGCGGAGGCTCCTCGCGGCAGCGGGGCAGCGAGCTTCTTCGGGCCAGCCCCCGCTCTCGGCCCCCGCCCCCCTGCCTCTGCCTGTTTCTGGGGCCGTGGGATTCTCCTTGGGCTGCCGCACCCTGGCTTCCAGTGGCTGCCCCCCCCACCC
>NC_043710.1:1204661-1206388 GCF_006229205.1 Suricata suricatta
ATGGGTGGATGGATGGATGGGTGGATGGATGGATGGATAGATGGATGGGTGGATGGATGGTGGATGGATGGATGGATGGATGGATGGATGGGTGGATGGGTGGATGGATAGATGGATAGATGGATGGGTGGATGGATGGTGGATGGATGGATGGATGGGTGGAAGGGTGGGTGGATAGATGGATGGTTAGATGGATGGATGGATGGGTGGATGGGTGGATGGATGATTAGATGGATGGATGGGTGGATGGATAGATGGATAGGTGGATGGATGGATGGATGGATGGATGGGTGGATAGATGGATGGATAGATGGATGGTTAGATGGATGGATGGGTGGATGGATGGGTGGATGGATGGTGGATGGTTAGATGGATGGATGGGTGGATGGATGGATGGGTGGATGGATGGGTGGACGGTGGATAGTGGATGGTGAATTGATGGGTGAAGGTGGGTGGTTGGATGGGTGGATGGAAGGAAGGATAGATACGTAGATCGAAGGGTGGCTGGGTGGGAGGAGGGATGAGAAGTCCACAGCCGCCTGGGCTCCGGCAGAGCAGCCACCATGTCATTATACCTGCTCCTCCTCCCCTGCCCACCATCCCCATCCTGGTTCAAGCCGTGTGCCCCCTTTCCCGGGCACCACACTGGGACCCTAACTTTTCTCTGTCTCTGGGCTTCTCTTGTCCTCTTCCTCCACACTGGGTGCAGATTTTATAGCTCTGATCATCTTTCCCTTCTGTGTCTTCCACGTGATGAAATCCAAAGCCCTCACATATTTTCCCAAATCCTTCACTGCGTGTCCTGAGTCTGGCTTCCCAGGACTATCATTTCATCCCCCAGAGAAGATGGGGGCCTTGCAGTCCCCCCAGATTGCCCCACCCTCATGTCCTCATTTACATCTGGAACACCTCAGCCGCCCTTCAAAGCCCAGTAAGATGATGCTTCCTCCTGGAAGTCTCCCGCACTTGACTCCCCATCACCCCAAACCAAGAATGAAGTGTTCTTTTTCTGAAACACTGTGGCACGTATTTCATCTTGTGTCCACCCACCCCTGCACACAGCACTCTCCGACCCCTACAGTGGCCGGCTCCGCCTTCGCACCAGTAACAGCAAGATGAAGGGGTGGGTCTGGTTGGGTGGGCAGCCATGCCTGGGGCCGGGGAGCCTCTGATGGGAAGTGGGGGCTCAGCCAGAGAGAGTCAGGGGGGTCTTTGTGAATGGGAGACCTGTGTCTCACAAAAGCCCTCAGGCTGAGGGCACAGCAGGTCGAAAACCCAAGCGTGCTCACAGAAGGGCTGGGGCAGGGCACATCTGGGGAGCAGCGGGTGTGGAGACCGATGCCGCGCGTCTCTGCCCTGCTCCCCCGCGTCTCTCTCTGCCCTGCTCTCCAGGCAGCAAAGTAAGGCTGCCATCTGTGTGTTGCAGACCCAGGGGCATCGACGTGAACTGGCCCACCTGGGTGGGGAGGGTGGACGGACAGGCGCCCGCAGACGGGGACTGTGTGTGTCACACCCACCGAATGCCAGCCCCTGCCCCGCTCACGTGTGCTTACTTGGGTGCTGTCTCATTTCAGTTTGTTTTGTGAACAGATGATGGAATCGGCTCAGAGGAAGGTGCTTTGTCAAGAGCTCACCTCTCTTTAGGAAGCAAGCTGGTAATTTAGCCAAAGCCTTCGGACCCCAAGTCCGTTAGGTGCCCTTGGAAGGGCGCATGACTGGCTGCAAAC
>NC_043710.1:1206488-1207603 GCF_006229205.1 Suricata suricatta
GGACGTCTAGAAAGAGTGTGGGAGAGGGCAGGCAGAAAGCAGTGACCTTGACCACCATGATCAGAGACCCCAGCGACCGTGGCCTCCTCGGTGGCCTCCTTCTGAACATCTGCCTGGTTTCAGGTTCCCTGTGAGGGGCTTGGAGGAGGTCTCCGTGCTGTCCTCCTGCTGACATGGGAAGGATGCGGGTGGGGGGGGGGTCTTCATCTGTGTGCTGACTCCACCCCACGTGCCTAGGGGCAGCTCCGTCCCGGTGTGACCCCCACGGCCCAGAGGAGAGGACTGAGCCCTGGGTCTGCACCTGGAGGACTCAGTCCTGCGGCCCCCAAACCCCGTCAAGGTGCCCTGCAGGCTTCTGCAGCCCAGGGTGGGGAAGTGCAGCCCCTCCCAGCCAGCTCAGAGAAGGCCGGCATCTGCGTGTCTCCGGGAGCCGAGCCGTGAGGCGGCCCCTCTGCCCCCGCCCCCGGCCGCGGCCCAGCTCACTTTGAGGGAGTAGGCCAGCGCAATGAAGCCCAGGCAGCAGAAGTTGAGGTAGACGAAGTTGAAGATGGACCACAGGTAGTAGTCGTTGACCTCAGTGGTGTCGGGGCACACCTCGATGACCGTCGCGGGGTTCGTCATGGTCTTCTTCTCCGCCAGGTGCTTGCAGGCCTGGGGGGGGCCAGAGGCCCGCATACTGTCTGTCTTGCTGCTCTTGGATTCCATGGGGAACAGGGTGGGCGCCATGGGGGGCGATGCTGAGGGCTCAGGGGCCGGGGCTGCTGGAGCCTGCAGGGCCGGGGGCTTGGACACGCAGGCAAAGCAGCCCTTCGGGGAGCCTGCCGGAGGCCTCGGGATCCAGAAGGCCCCGTCCAGGGGGACTCGGGCTTCCTGGGCGCCGTCCGTGGTGCTGGCCGGGGCTCCCAGCAGGGCTGGGAACTGGCCTGGGCCCTGGGCCTGGAGGGAGGGGGAGAGGAGGAGTGAGCTGGGTCCTGCCCACCCTGCAGGGCTCGCCCTGATGTCCCGCAGCGTCTCCCCTGCAGACTCGCAAGCAGCCCCGGAGGAGCTGGGAATCCTCGCCGAGGCAGCCGGCTGCCAGCCTGCCGCCTGCTCCCCCACTCGCCCTGGCACCCGGG
>NC_043710.1:1207703-1218009 GCF_006229205.1 Suricata suricatta
GTCCCCGCTCCTGCGCTCCCGCCGCAGCGCCAGGCCAGCCGCGCGGCCGCAGCCCCAGCCTGACTCACGGCGCCGGCGGGCGCAGCCACCTCCCCGCCTCCTCCCGCCTGCAGGGTGGGGGCCGCAGGCACGCCCGGAAGCCGGACCCTGGGGAGGGGGGCGCAGAGCAGGCAGGGGTAGGGGTTGTGGGGGGCTTCGGGGATGGGTCCTCCTCCAGTGCCACCCGGTGTCCCCTACCGCTGAGTCTCCCTGGTCTCCCTGTCCCTCCTTCTTGTCGAGCTTCCAGTCCTGCCCTGGCCTCTCCAGGAGGGAAACCCCTCATCTTCCTGGGGACCCCTCTGCCCCACCCTGGCGACCAGCATGGCTTCCTGAGCCCCTTCTCCTCCGCTGCCCCTTCTCTGCTGCATCCCTCCCCTCCCCATGTGCTGGTCCTCCACCCTCCTGGAGTCCTGGCCTCACCGAACACCCACCCTACAGGGAGCCCCGGACTCTGCCCCTCACCCAGCCCAGCCCCCACCTGCCCTCTTGTTCTCCTACACCTTTCGATGACACCAAGCCCCTCGGAGGCCCCAGGTCCCCAACTGTAGCACCTGTCTGAGCCTCCATCCCATCACCCACCTCTGCACAGTCCTGCCACTAACCAAGGCCCCAGCCCTGGAGGCCACCAAGTCTAGGCCTTCCTTGAGCCTTGGTGGCTGGCCCCGCTGTGGCCCGATCCCTCCTGGGCCCACCCCCCTGGAAGCTCCAGCCCCCTTTCCCCCGGGTCTGACCCCACACACACAGCCCAAAGCCCTTAGCCACACCTCCTGAGTCTGCTTCCTCATGGAGTCCAGTCTCCAAGGCCATGACCTCTCGCCGAATGGTCCCCTCTGCCCATGGGGCCAGGTCCTTTGCCAAGCCCCTAATGACACTTATCTGCTTGGAGACAAGTCCACGCAGCTGCCCAAGTCTCTCTGCCAGCCCCGGCTGATCCACCTGGGCCCTGTCCCCTGCAGATGCCTCTTCCCCAAGTCAGCACCGGCCCACCCAGCCCCAGCTCCTGCTGGGAGCCTCCATTCAGGACACAGCCTCTCGTTCTCTCTCACACGTGTCCCCAGCTGACCTCCTCTTCCCACATTAGTCCCAGCGGGTCCCATCTGCAGGGAGAAGCCGCAGCCCTCTCGGCCTCTCCGGGAACCCCCCGCCACACCACCCCGGTGCCCTCTGAGCCGGGTCTCCTTTACCAGCCTCTGCGGACTCGGGAGCCTCCCAAGCCCCGCAGAAGCTGTGCCTATGTGCGGTGGCCCCAGCTCCCTCCAAACCCCCGTCCTCTCAGAGGCCCTGACTGCACCCTGAGCCCTTCCTCATAAAGGCCCCTTTCCCTCCCACCAGCTCAACCTGCCTCCGCCGCTGTCTCCACGGCCCTCTCTCCTCTGAGCCTGGGTCTTTCCAGGTGCCCCTTCTCTCCTGGAGTCCTTGCCCACCTCTGCCCAGTCCCCTGCCAACCCCCTGCTCTCCAGAACCTCTGTGTGCTGTGAGCCTCAGGCCCTCTCTGAACTCTGCACAGGCCCCACCCCTGCCTCTCCCTCCCCTTTCCAGCCCCGCCCCCTGGCCTCAGGGGCCCCTGGGACCTCCAGAGGTTGATAAAGCCCTCTGTGAGTGGGAGGGGTCCCCAGGGCCACCCTCCGTCCTGGCCGTGACCTGGGCAGAGCTGGGCCCAGACCAAAAGCCCACGGGCATGAAGGTGGTGGGGACTGTAGGGGACCAGGACTCCCCCGCTCCCGCAGCACCCACTGCTCCTTCCCAAGGGCCTCATTTGGGGGCACCTGGACCTCAGGTCTCAGGAGGAGTCCGACCTAAGGTGCAGCCCACTCTGGTCTGCAGGCAAACAGCCAGGCCCCCAGGGCCCAGTCTCACCTGCCTCGGCCCTGCCCCATGCTGCTCTGCGCAGGTAGTGCCCCACAGGGCTGGTCTGCACACAGTCCTGCTGGCCCCCAGGGGCCTGCTCCAGACCGCCTTGAGGCTGCCTCTTTCTGAGGGCCCCAGAACCCAGGTCGGTTCAGTGGGGTTGGGGGGGTTCTAGCCCCCACTGGCCTCCACCCAGTAGGTGAAGGCAGAGGCTCGATGTGGGTGGGGTGTCCTCCAGGCGAGGACACAGTCAGGAAGTGCCCACTGGAGTCTGCCGGGCGGATGCAGAGCCCAGCAAGCCAGCCAGGACGAGTGCCAGGTGCTGAGCTGGGCGCTCCGTGGGTGCCCGCCAGGCCCCTGGCAAGGAGTGCCCTGTGATTACCCATCTTCCAAAGACAGACCAGAGCCTTAGGGTTGGATCCTAGAGGCTGGATCTGAGCCTGGAGTCAGACTCCAGGGTCCGGAGGATCCGGACCAGCAGCCCGAGGCAGCCGTGCGCTCTGGGCCGGAGTGTCAGCGCCCGGATGGCCTGGATGGTAGGGGCTGGAGGCTCATCCTGTGCTCCTCACCACAGCAAGGGGGGCTGGGGGGGTGGGCAGGGGCACCCGGCTCTGTCCCCATGTCTCAGGAGGGGATGGGGCTGCCTGGCAGCAGCGTGGCGGATGGGAGGCCAGGGCACCGGCAGGAGCAGGCAGGGGTGAAGAGCGGGGCCTCCTTCCCGGCGCCTCTGCCTCCAGGCCCCTCTGCGCACCAAGGCTTGGATGACACGTCCGTCCCTGGCTGCCTCGCCAGGCCCTGCGGCTCTGCCTGCTTCCCTACTCGGGTTTCAAGCGCAGAGCACACTGGGCACGGGTCACGAGGCTCCCTGCAGGCCTGCCTGGATGTGTGCTGAAGGTGCCAGGGAGCACTCGGCTCTGGGGTGCGGTCCCCTGCCCCCACGGGCCAGGCCAATGACAGCCTCAGCGCTGACGGCCCCAGGACCGTGACACGAGACGTCTGCCAGTTTCCTTACAGAGTCCAGAGCCCCTGACCCTGGAGGGAATTCCGTCCCAACTGCTCACAAACTCCTACTCATCCCTTAAAACCTCCTGGCCCGCAGCTGCATCTGGGTAGCTATTCCGGAGCACCCCTCAGGCCAGGCCACCAGGCAGGTCATGCCGCCTGAGGGCATTCCTAACCGGTTCCCCGAGCCCAGAGATTCCAGGACCCCAGTCTGGTCTGCTCTGGCCCTGGCTTGCTTTGCACAGATGCTGCGTTCAGGGGCTGGCTGGGAGCCCCGGGGGAGGCAGGGCGCCCTTGCCACCAGCTCCATGCAGGCCTCCGTCCTGGCTCTAACGGGTGCACAGGGGCATCAGGGAGGTTCGGGGTCCTGCAGCTGGCAGAAAGTGACGCAGACACCTGGATCACTCCCTGAAAACCACGCCCAGGGCCGACACCGGCAACATGTCGGCCTGCTCCCGCGGCCTCTGGCCAAGGCCATGTGCGGGCGGTCACTGCCCCAGGCCTCCGTACGAGCCAGCTCTCTGTCAGTGACAGCGCAGCCCCGAGACTGGGTGGCAAACCAAAGCCTCCAGGGACCCTTGTGCAGGGCAGGGAGCCTGGGGGCCAGGACATGCCCAAAGTTGCCCCCCGACCCCAGCCTGTGAGTCAGCCGCAAACAGCCCCACACTGGCCACACCAGCTCCTTCCCACCAAACACAAATCACACCAACACAGTAAAGAGGCCCAAACAACTGTATTTTCACATCAACACTGGCTCCTAGCCGCCAAAGACAGGGCGGCTGCAGAGACGGTGGCACCAGCCCCCTCCCCTTTTCCCCCAACCCTGGGCCGTGAGCGCCCTCCTGGACAGGATCAAGCCCCAGGATGACCCCACACGCATCACAAGGCTGGCTTTTGTCCCTGAGCCCCTACCCTTCCAAGCCTTCCTGCTTGTCCTTGGGCCTTGGCCGGCCCTTCCTCGACAGGCCCACGCAGGAAGGCGGAGGAGGAACCCAGCGCACAGCCTGGCACAGGGAGCGGCACCGTCCACAGGTCCCGCCCGGGCAGCCAGGCCCTCTGCAGCGCAGGCTGGGGGTGGGGACTCCCCGAGGGGACGGGTCCTGGGGTGCACAAGGGACCGCTGCCAAGCCGGGCTGGGCCCCTCGCGTTAGTGCAGTGGCCCCCCACTCTGACCAGCCCACGGCTGCGGCCCCACGCCCAGCCCTCCATCAGACAGACGGACGGACGGGCAGCATTTCTGCAACCAGGGCCAAGGAAAACCACAGAACAGGCCTGTCAGGCCGGCGCCGGCAGAGCTGGGCTGCGAGTGTGAGTGTGAGTGTGAGCGTGTGTGGCAGGGGTGGCCGGAGGGCGCGGGCGGGCGGCCTCCTCCGACGGGACGCCCTCCTCCGCGGCGGGGACGGCGGCTACAGCCTGGTGGCCTCGGCCAGGCCCACCCGGTTCTCCTCGCGGTCGAACACGGTGTAGTAGCGGCCGATGAAGACATCGCCCAGGATCCAGATTGGCCCGGCGGGCGGGGGGATGTCCATGCCCATGAACCCGCTCAAGCAGATGGTCTTCCCGCCCTGTGACACCTGGGGCGGCCACACTGGTCAGCGTCTGTACCCCGCCCACCGCGTCCCCAGCCCCCACCCCCGTCCCCGCTCACCTTGAGCGTGTAGTCCTGTGGGGAAAGCGTGTAGGCTTTGCCTCCCAGCTTCAGAATGACCTCGGGCAGCGTGGACACCTTCTCACAGGGGATCATGTACTGAGGAAGGGAGAGGGGAGCTTAGGTGTGGCGGGGTGGGGGGCGTGGCTGGGGCAGCCTGCCCGCACTGCCCGGCCCGCTCACCTCGCCCTGGATCAGCGGCACGGCCCCGATGGCCTTCTGCAGCTCACGCACCTCGTCCACGGGGCCCACCATGAGGGAGGTGCCCGTGTCCACGATGGCCTCGCAGCCGCCCTTGCACAGAGTCAGGCTGGTGCCCACATCCACCCTGAGGGGGAGGGGGTGTGAGTCCCCTGGCTGGGCTCGGGTGGGCCCTGGTGGGGGGGGCATTCCCACCACCAGGGCCACTGGGGGCCCCTGCCTTTTCAGGACTCTGTCTTCCCCTCTTGGGTGAGGAGTGGAGGCGGGCTGGGGTTCAAGAGGCCAAGGGCAGGTGAACAGCCACCTTTGAAATCATGGGCAGAACTGGGCCAAGCCCAGGGGCTCAGCCGGGGGCCAGGAGGTGGGGCAGGCACCTGGGGCCAGTGGACGGGTGCGGGCTGGCCCGTCTCCACCACACCGGCTGCAGCCTCCCGGCCCCGAGACCTGCTCCAGGGAGGGGCCCCACACTCACTGTTCCATGTGGACCTGCCAGTACGCCTTGCGGGTGACGTTCAGGTAGGACAGGGAGCCCCTGTAATACTTGGAGTCTGTGCCGCCCAGCATCAGCTCGCCCCCGGGCTGTGCGTTAGGGTCCCTGGGAACGAGAACGGAGAGAGTCAGTTGCCCTTGCCCCTCGAGCCGGGGGACCCCTGCCCCCCACACCAAGGCCCCCGCCTGAGCACCAGGTGCCACAGGCACCAGCTGGAACCAAGTCAGAAAGGGGAGGGGACGATCTCCGACGGCCTGCAGGGACGGAAGGACCCGGGGGGGGGGGGGGGGGGGTGCGGCAGGGAGGGGACTTCTGCTCCGATCCCACACCCTGTGTGGCCGGCAGGCCACGAGGTGCTGCCCCGCCCCCAGAGGCCCCTGGTCTGCCAGCTGAGACCGCCAGGGTCAGGGTGGCGGGAAAACAGGGAAGCAAAAGCCAGGAGCCTAAGGAGGGGACGCCCTTCAGCGTGAAAACACCACAAACCACGGAGAGCTTCCAGGAGGAGGCACTGAAGCTCATTCCTGCCCTGGGGCCTGTGCACCTGCCGTTCCAGGGATGCTCTCCACCCACACCTCACCCACCTGCACCCCACCCCTGCATCCCCTGCTCGCCTGCACCCTCCCTTCCCCAGACCCTCCTCTAGACTTAGTGTTTGAGCTCACAGTCTTCACCCTGGCCTGGCCCCACGCTCAGAAGCACCAGGCCAGACCCTGCTGTTCCTCCCACCTGGCGCCTCCGGTCCTCCCCTCCCATCACCTCCGAAACCCCAGTGTGGGATTTGCTGTCTGCGCCCCACCCAAAACCCCACCCCACCTCCCTGCCCTCGTCCATCTGCCCCACCCCCCAGCCCCCACCCCAGACCCCAGCTGACTTCCTGGGTCCCCTTCCCCTGTCTGCCCACCCTGGGCCTGAGGCGGCGCCTCCAGGGGCAGCTCTGCCCGGCCCAGCAGCTGGGTACTGACACTGACCAAGCCAGGGACATGCAGAGGCCGGGCTGAGGGCAGGAGCTGGCCAGGAGGGGAGGGTTCTGGGCTGGCATTCAGCCAGGAAGGCAAGTGGGCTTGTGGGGTGAGGGCTCTGGAGGGGGTGTGTGGCAAGGTGACCACTGGTGCCCAGACCCCAGCCCTGGCACCGCCCTGAGGACAGAGATGGAGGTCACCCCACCCTCCCACGTGGGGCAAGAGCCACTGGGCTGGGGGCCTTTTCTGTGGCAGCAACGGACACGCTCGGGGCTGCTCCTGACGGTGTGATGGAGGCCGCTGTCCACACCGAGATTGGCCCACGGCCCCTCTAGCAGCATCAGGAAAGCCCCCAGACCCCTCACCTCCAGAAGCCCTGCTTCAGATTGGAGCTCATGGCTCTGTGCCCTCTAGGCCATCAGTGACCCAGGAGCCATGTCTTTGCATCATCAGACCCAGGGAAGGCCGGGCTGCCTGACCTGGGAGCAGCTGCTGTGACCCCTGACCAGGGCCTGGCTCCCGCCCAGAAGGCCACCACTGAGCAAGATCCGGGACGCACGGCCCCCTCGGCTCCCAGTGGGAAAGCCCGGCCACACGGCCCGTCTGGAATGCTGCCTGCGGGCCTGCAGAAGTGGCCCGTCCTGCCTCCGGCCAGGGCCCAGAGGGCAGGAGCTGCAGCCCGGCGCCTGGAGGGGGGCCAGGGAGTGGCGGCCTGAGCCCCCTGCGTTCCGCCATGCTGAGCCGGGCAGCGGGGTGAGGAGCGCCCCCTACCTGTTCAGGTAGAAGGAGAAGACGTTCTTCTCCACCAACTTCTGCTTCATCAGGTTGTCAAAGACGGGCAGCACGTTGTCAACCGAGATCCGCGGGTAGGCCATGCCGAGGATGCCGTCGAACTTGGCCGCGATGAAGGTGATGCCCGGCTGCTTGACGGCCTCCCCGAAGGTCTGCTTCTCCACCTTGACGCCGACCACGGTCGTCGGATGGCAGGGGACCTGAGGGCCGGGGTGGGGGGGTCAGTGGGCCGCAGGGGACCCCAGCCCGTGCGTGTGCTCACGGCCACAGCGACAACACCCGCTCGGTCGCCGCCCGCCGCTGCACACCCACGGCTGGACACGGGCAGAGGGCCCAGGAGAAAGGGCTGGCGGCGTTGGATGGGACAGGGACACGGGGTCCGTGCCGGTCAGGACAGCAGCTGATCGGAATCAGCACAGAGGGCTGGGGTCCGTGCTGGGCTCTGGCCTCCTGGCCCCCTCCCCACCCCCCTGGCCCAGGCCTGCTCTTGCCCTTGGGCTCCTGGAACCCCATGACCCAACCCCATGACCCAACTCAGCAGACTTGAGGCCACGCCGCCCCTCCCCCACCCCGGGCCAGGCAGCTGACAGGCAGACAGGATGTGGGAAGAAACGGCTGCTTGGGGTTGACACCCGCTGACACCGGGAACAGAGGAGCGTGGTAGGGGACATCCTGTTTGGACCCCCAGAGACCAGGAGGAGACCCCAGCAGAGCAGGTGGATATGGAGAAGAGCAGCGTCCCCAAAGGAGAGTCCCCAGACACCACGGCCCACCCTGCCATCCAGGCAAGGGACAAGCAGGCCCTGGTTCGGGTCTGGCGCACCCTACGGTGCCCAGACGGCTCCGCCCCCCAGCGTCCGTGGCGGCTCCTGGCACATCTCGGCCCCTGCTGGCCCCAGCTCCCCAGCCAGCAGCAGGGACCCCGTCCTCAGGCGCCCAGCCGGCCCCTGCCCTCCCTGCCTGGCTCCCCTGCCCGGCTGCGGCCACAGGCCTGGGAGGAGGCCTCGGCCTCATCCAGTCCTGGTTCCACACCCGCGCCCGCTGGATGGCTCCACGCGGTCCCCTCGCTGCCCCTCCCCCTCCGATGCTCAGCAGCCCTGCCTTGGGCTGGGGCCGGGGTCCCGGTGGGGGGCCGGGGCCCAGGAGCAGCCTCACCGCAGACTCACCGACACGGTGTCCTGGCTCAGGAACCCGGACAGGCTGCCCGAGCCGTAGTGGATGTCGAAGGACGTGCCGTTCTTCACGTACGTGCTGGACTTGCCGCTGTTGTACTTGTTGTGCAGCCCTGTGCCGGGGCCCCCCATCAGCCTGCCGCAGGCCCCCACCCCACGGCCCGGCCGCCCCCGCAGGGGCCCCCCACCAGCCTTGGCCTCGGCGCCCTGGCCTGGCTTGCTCCGTCGTTGGCCACCCTGGGCCCACCCCTGGGGGGGCGGAGGGGCCAGGCCTGCCTGCTGTGGCTGAGAGGTGGAGGTGGTGCACCACCCGAGAGGGGTCGAGGCCGGGCCTGCTGGCCCCGCACACGGGGCTCGGCCCAAGATCGGGGGGACAGGCCCCGGCGCCCAGGGGAGCAAGTGTGCCCGAGGGAGCGTGTGCACGAGTGGGAGGTGGCAGGTGGGCCCGGTGCCCACGCCCTGGGGACCCCCTCCCCGCGGCCGCACGAGGCAGGGCTGTGACTCACAGCAGGCGATGTCCAGCAGTTTGCAGCGGACCGAGGGGACCCACAGGTTGGCGGAGCCGGTGTCGAAGACGACCGTGAAGCACTGTGAGGGCGTCCCGATGCCGATCTCCCCGTAGTATTGGGCCTGCGTGGGGGGCAGGCTCCGTCAGGGCCCCGTGTGTGCGGGGCAGCCCGCCTTCCCGCCGGTTATCTGGGAGTCGGACTAGGGACGGCCCGAGCCAGGGCAGCCGGGGTCCACCCCTCCTCTTCCTCCCCAGCCCCTGATCCTTGTACACGTGGGCACCCTGGGTCCCCAGCCCCTGAGGACCCCTCTGCCTCCCCATCCAGGGCCCCAGAAGGAGCTGGGAACCAAGTCAGGGCTGGTCTCTGGGGCCGCAGTTCCCACCCTGCCCTTGCCCTGGAGGGTCAAGCCTGGAGGACTTCAAGGTAGAGGCATGTGGAAGGCCAAAGGGAGGAGGTACACCCTGGGAACCAAGAGGGCTGGCTCAGAGTCCTCACTGCCTAGACTCCCTGCCTTCACTGCCCTGGGCCTCAGTTTCCCCATCTGTACACAGGGGAGGGGGGCAGCCTGGGAAGCCCAGGGCACTGACCCAAGGCTCAGGCAGGCATGAAGGGAACACACGTCCCCCGGAGCCTGAAAGGGAAACCTCGTCTTTGATGCTCTTGTAGGTCAGAGGACACGGGTGCTTGATTGGGAGACAGGAGCTTGAGGCTCCCCGGGCCCCGCTGGCCTGGGCGCCCCCTTCCCCTGGGAGGCAGCCCGAGGTCACCACGGGGTTCCGGTCCCCATGCCTGCTGCCTCGGGACTGAGCCAAGACGTCCAGACACAGGGCCGGGGGATGACTCAGCGAATCCCCGCGTGCGTGTGCGTGTGCCCGTGTCAGGGGGTCAGGAACCCGTCAGTCAGCACCCCCTCCCCCCAGCCCAGTCACATGCCCGTGAGGCCACAGCTTCCTGGCATTGCTGGGGCTCTGGCCAGAGAGGACAAAGGCGACAGCCACCTGTCCCAACCACAGGTGGGCCAGAGGCTGGATGGTGACAAGCGGCGAGGTCCCCAGGACTCGGGCCAGAGACACAGCGGGATGCCCACTGGGCAGCTCCGGAGCGCCAGGCCGGGGCCAGGACTGGCTGACCTGGCTTGGGTGCCATGTGGCCTGCAAATGCCCCAGCTCTGAGCTGGTCTGCCCCTCAGAGCAGGGCTGGCTGCTGGCCAAGGGGGAAGAAGGTAAGGAGGTCGTGGGTGGCTCCAGGCCTCGCGGCAGGACAGGCACAAGCACAGAGGCCCCAGAACAGGTAGTTACGCCTGGGCGGGCCAACCCCGATGACCCACAGGACCCCACAGCCTCTCGGGCCCGATCCAGGCTCCTCCGTGCCCCGCTGACGGGGGGGGGGGGGCCTCCTGGTCGGCAATGTGCAGAGGGTGACCCTGTCCCTGTCCCGCAGCCCCACAGACCGGCCTTGAGAACAAGGTGGCTTCGGGGGCCTGGGCAGCTCGGGCGGCTGAGCGTCCGACTTCGGCTCAGGTCACGATCTCGTGGTTCATGGGTTCGAGCCCCGTGTCAGGCTCTGTGCTGACAGCTCAGGGCCTGGAGCTGCTTTGGATTCTCTCTCTGCCCCTCCCCTGCTTGTGCTCTGTGTCTCTCTCTCTC
>NC_043710.1:1218109-1220455 GCF_006229205.1 Suricata suricatta
CATTTCGCGCTGGCTTATCAGTTCCTGTCAAATCAGTGTTTGCTGCCAACCCGCCCCTCCCCCCAAGCAGAGACCCCCGTACTCACGTCCAGGTAGTTCTTAAGCACCTCGGGAATGGGTCCCCCCGTCACAGCGGGCACCCCCTGCGAGTACTTTGAGATGGGGCCCTTGGCAATCAGATCCTCCACGGGGCCCCCCAACTCTGACATGGTCCGGCGGACAGATGTGAACTTGTGCAGCGGGATCCTGTCAAGAGGAGGAGGCTCGTCAGGGCCCGCCCCCACCCCGGACCGCTTTGCACCTTCAGCTGCCAGGGCTCCGCAAGCACCGCCCCCATCACCGTCCCCACTTTGCGTCTGCTCTGGTCTCTTCTGGGACAGTGGCCCGGGGAGTCTGTTAGGGGATCGGTGTCACAGGTGACCCGTCCACCGGCTCTCTGATCTGCTGCTCTCCACAGACCCCATGCAGAGACGGTCCCCACTCCCCGTGTGGCCTCTGGTTGGCTGTCTCCTGGCCATCAGATGGGAATCCAGGCTGCCACCTCTAAGAAGCCCTCCTTGGCCATCCCTCATGTGGGGGCCCCACCACGGCACCCCCAGAAGGGCAAGGACCGCACTGGAATGCTGGGGGTCCTGCTCCTGGTCCGCCTTCCTCAGAGATGCCCCAGGGCTCCCCCGCAGCAAGCCCGGCCTCCGGGCCCGGCAGTCTCCCCGGGGCAGAAAGAGCTGGGGGTTGAGGTCAGGTGTCCGTGTTCCACCCTGCAGGAGGTCCTTCCCCAGCCTGGACCCTCGGCTCCTTTGATGGGGCAGAGGTGGCGCCGGAAAGCAGACCTGAGCAAACTCACACACCTGGATGAGTGGGCTTTCCAGCCCTGGGGATCTGGGAGTTCAAGGTCATGGCTGGCCCTTCCCAGCAAGCCAAGGGTGTGCTTCAGGAAGAGGGGACTCTTACCTAAGGCCTGGTAGGCTCAAAAGCCCAAGGTTCTTGCCCGGGCAGGGGGCAGGGCACGCCCTCCAGTAACCCAGCAAAACGAGCCAGGCAGTCCCAGAGGACCGGGAGGAGGTGTGAGGGGCTAGTTCAGGGCAGCCCCATGCAGCCCAGGTTCAGTCCCCCACAGCCACACGTCCCTACAGAGGAGGCCTGTGGGTAGTGTCCGGGCAGCCTCCGTTTGGGGCTACGCACCCCCAGGCCACAGCCCACGGTGCAGCCCTTTGGCAAGACTGAGCCCCACTAGGCACCCAGCCAGCTCCCACGGCCAGGTGACCTCACCCACCTGCCCACGGGCAGAAGGCCCACAGCTGAGTAGGAAGGATGCCTTCCCAGGCCCCAGGGGCAAGGACGGGTGCAGAAGCAGAGGGGCTGGACCACCGCACCCCTCCCCAAGCCAGGGACTCCAGCTGCCTCAAAAGAGTGGGGGTGGGGGGTAAAGGCGCCATCCTCAGCCTGGGGCGGGGGGCAGGTCCCTAGAGACCCGAGGAAGGCGTGGTCCTCGCTAGGTCAGAGGGTGCAGGTGGAGAGCCCTGAACCCGGTGCCAGCTTGTGCCACTCCCGCCGACCCTCTCCTTAGAGGTCTCCCTCCCAGCGTCCAGGTCTCCTGGGTAAGAGCCCAAGGCCCACACCAAACGTGACCACGCCCAGTTCACAGCTCGCAACGGGGCGGGGGGGGGGGGCAGTGGGAAGCGGGGAAATGACCTGCCCAGGTACACCCGCGTCTCCTGACTTCCACACAGGTGGGCCCTGAACACAGGTACCGCGGCCCCACCTGTCCTGGGGAGGCTCGGTCGCCTTGGGTCTCCGCCATCCCTCCCTCCTGCCGCCCCTGTCCTCCCCAAGGCAGACTCCACGGCGGTAGAGAAGGGTCGCGGGGTTGGCGGGGGACCCTGGGTGAGGCCCTGCAGGAGGCCGCGGGGGCGGTACGGCCGCATTTCAGAGCGCGGGGCGTACGGAGGGCACCGGGGGCACGGGGGGCGCGGGAGGGCGCACGGGGGAGGGGTGCAAGGAGGTGGAGGGGTGCACGGAGGGGGAGGGGTGCACGGAGCGGTCGCGGGGCCTCACCTGACGAGCGCGGCGGCGGGCGCGGCCAGTAGGCCGAGAATGAGCAGCAGCATGCTGGGGGGCTGCATGGTGGCGGCGGCCGGTTCGGACCGGAGCGCCGGCAGGTCGAGCGCTTATAGCCTGGATGACGGCGCACTCGGCAAAGTCAGCTGACCGGACTGTTTGCACCCGGACCGGTCACGCGGGTCTCCGCCGGCGTGCGCGGGGCGGGGTCTGGGCGGGGCGATCCCGGCAAGCCCCCGCCGGACCCGCGCACGGCGCTCGGGGACGCGCACGACGGCCGGCTAGCTC
>NC_043710.1:1220555-1222405 GCF_006229205.1 Suricata suricatta
ACCCGGACCGGTCACGCGGGTCTCCGCAGGCGTGCGCGGGGCGGGGTCTGGGCGGGGCGATCCCGGCAAGCCCCCGCCGGACCCGCGCACGGCGCTCGGGGACGCGCACGACGGCCGGCTAGCTCCAGGGGACGCGCGCGCGGGGAGGGCGGGCGGCGGCGTGCACCAGCGGCGGGGATGGGAGATAGGGACTCTGGGCGCGGGCAGCCGTGGAGCCTCCGGAGCCCGGGGCTCCGTCGCCGCCGTAGACACGCGGGCTGTGCACCCCGAAGCCTCGCAGCCCTTCCCAGGACCCCGCTCCACCTTCCCACCCCGCATTGCACCTGCTGCACCCCTTCACACACTCCCCCGCCCCCATTCTCCCAGGCTTCGAAGGCTCACACTCTACTTTCAACCCTGGGGGGTCGTCCAGACCTCATCGTCTACCAAGTGTCCCCAGGCCCAGAGCGGCACCAGCCTGACCCTTCCTGGGCCACCCTGGATCCTCCTTCCTCTGGGGGGTCCACTGACCCTTTCCAGGCCCCGTCTCAAAGGACGCGTCCTGGCGGGATCAGAGAAGGAGCCGGGCCTCCCGTCTGTAGCCGATCAGGTGGCTTTCACCAGCCTCGGAGGGCTGAGAGAGTGAGTCCCTCTCTGGGGCCAGCGCTGTCCTGCCGGGGCCACACGACCCCCTGGCTTCCAGGACCTCCCCAAGTCACCCAGTGATGCCCAGCTTGCTGTGAGAGGGGAGGGCCACATCCACTCCTGTGCCCCCACCCCCAGCCAGAAGGAGCAGCAGGGTGAGGGAGGAAAAGAGTTTGGATGGGTCATTTCAGAGAGGGTCCATGTCGAGAAGGAAATAAATCAGGGGAATGTGCTAGAGAGTGACCATTGTTGAGAGCAGGCATCTCTGGGAAGAGGACCTTTGAGCAGGGCCTGGACGATGAGGAGCTTTCCCAAAGGGACTCCGTTAGGGCGCTTCTTCCCACGGGGTCCTGCCAGCTGCCCCACTCGCCGGGCAGACAGGCTCTGGGGCCCCCGACGGGCAGGCTTGGCATTCCCGTCCTTACTGTGACCCCCGAATAAATCAGGACCCTGACCCCAGCCAGCGCCCTCCCAGGCTGGTCAACCTGATGGCCGCCAATGCGTGGCCGCTGCGCTGCTCCACACCTGGCCACTCCACACAGCTGACCTGGGCTCATCATCCATCTGGTTGGTTCCAGAGATGAGGACTGAAGCCAGGAGCAGGCAGGCCAGTGTCCCTGCCTTGCTGCCTTCAGACTCTGACCCCGGCGTGCGGGTCCAGGCCTTGCTCCATGCAGGCCCCGCTGGGCATTGTCACCTCCCTGTGCCCCCCACCCCGAGCAGGCCGCTGTCTCAGCTGGGCTCTGGGCTGGACGCCACCATCACTTGAAGGCGGTCCCAGCCGGTGTCCCCTGGGTTCCAATGACTGCTAGTGGACAGGACCATGTGTGTCCCATGATGCTCAGACATGGAGGTGTGAGGTAGCACAACTTTGCAGGGTCGCATCTGCTTCTTCCACAGAGGCGTTTACAAGGCCAGTGAGGCGAGCCGAGGGTGTGGACAGGAGAGGCAGTGTGGACGGTCAGAGAGGTCAGAGGTGGGACACGGCAGCCTGTCGTGTCTGGCCGGGGCAGGTGCTAGTCAGCCCGAGGCCCTTGGCTTTCTCCCGAGGACAGTGGGGAGCCCCCGGCGGCTCTGGGCGGAGAGATCGTGTGTCCGTCCATTCCGTACACAGCGAGGCCATTTTCTCCAAGTTGTTCCCACGACCCCCCAGCACCCAGAGCAGGCCTGGCACGTGGTGGGTGCTGGACAGTGATGTGCAGGAGGGACAGCTGGGCCCCAGATCC
>NC_043710.1:1222505-1260241 GCF_006229205.1 Suricata suricatta
ACATTGTCAAGATAAGACAATCTACAGATGGAAGAATGTTTTTGTAAAATACACCTCTGGTGAAGGAGTGATGTCCAGAATAGTGAGCAACTCCTTTTCTTAATGTTTATTTTTGGGAGAGAGAAAGAGAGAGGGCGGGAGGGGCAGAGAAAGGTGAGGGGACAGAGGATCCAAGGTGGGCTCTGGGCTCCAACCACGAGATCATGACCCGAGCTGAAGTTGTTATGCCCAGATCACAATATCCCCGAAGACCAGAGACCACCAGGGAGACCGAATCACGCATGCAAAGGCAAAGGGCGTTTTATTACGGGCCTAAGCTCGGTCTCTCAGATTTCCCCAGCGCCGGGGAGCCGTGCTGAGAGCCCCGAACAAGGGCTGAGCAGGGTTTTTATGGGGTTTGGGAAGGGGGAGTTACAGGAAGTTGTGACATAGGTACAGGGGTCCAAGCATTACCATATAACAGTATTGGCAACAACCTTAACCATACGCATTGTTTAGAGCGTTTTTTTGGCGGGACCCAATCACAATATTTAGTGTTTCTTTGAAAATAACCAATTACAGGGTGGGCCAAGGACCCCCACGTGGGGTGACTAACTGGCTAATCTAGTATTAAACCACAGGTGACTATCTATGGTTTCCATCGACAGGCCTGCCCTTAGGAAGGTTAAGGGTGTTAGCGGGCCCTTCCTGATTGGGTGTCACAGGGTGGTCTCTCCCACCTTGGGCGCCGTGTAACTAGCTGCCTGATGGTTTCGGGGAAACTGAAACCTAGGCCTTTAAGGTCAGAGGGGAAACTTGTCCTTTCAAAGTCAGACGCTTAACCGACTGAGCCACCCAGGCACCCCAGAACTCATAAGACTCAACAATAGAAAATGAAGACTCCATTAAAAAACAAGCAAAGGGGCCTCACGAAAGAAGAAACAAGACACAAGACACATGAAAAGATGCTCATGTCAGGTAGGAAAGGCACCTGGAGACAGCGAGACCCCACGCCACACGTGTCCGGCGGCCAAACCGCAGCCCCGACAGCACCCAACGCTGGGGAGGTCGTGGGGCCACGGGGAGCGCCGGCCCCCGCTGGCGGGAGTGCGGCTGCTCTGGGACACACAGAACTCGCGCTGACGTCTGATCCGGCCATCGTGCCCGCGGTATTGATTTACCCAAAGGAACCGAAGACTTAGGTCCACACGAAAACCTGCACGTGGATTTTTGTGGAAGCTGTGTTCCTAATGCCCAAACTTGGAAGCAACCAAGACATCCAAGTCGGGGGGTGGGTAAACTGTGGTCCATTCAGCGTGGACACGGAATAAGGAAGTGTAAATGCACCTTACTCTGTGCAAGGAGCCAGTTGGATGCTGCAGACTGTGTGATCCCAACGCGGCGATGTCCCGGAAAAGACAAAACCAGGACAATAAGAAGTCGTCCTTGGCTGGTGGCGTCACTTCAGGCCACGTCCAACCGAAACGCGCCCAGCCACCAAGTCGGGGATGAGGAGGTGCGTGGCAGCGCCGTGGACCACGCCCCAAAGCCTTGTCCCCAGGACTGTAGAAGGGATGAAGGACTGTGACAAGTTCACACGACGGGGGTCACATCCTTGAGAATGAGGGAATCACCATCAGGCGCACAGGGAGGGGCCCCCCAGACCCCGCTGCAGCCACGGCCCTTCTCCCCTCCTGCCCCACCCCTCCGTTAAAGAAGGAGGAGGGTGGGGGCTCGCAGCGGGCTCTCCTCTGCCTGGGTATCCCTGCCCCAGGCCTGGGTCTCCCTGGGAGGCCCCCAGTGCCGCGCACTCCCCCACCAGACTTCTGCGCTTGCGGCTCCCTGGACGCCCCAGACAGAAAAGGAGAAAAGGAGGATCTGCAGGCCCTTAGCTCAGCCCTAGAGCTGAGGGGGACTTGCCAGAGGGCAGAAGCCCAGGGACGGGGGAGGCAGGAAGTGGTTTTTCTTTTTTTTTTTTCATAATATTTTATTGTCAAATTGTTTTCCATACAACACGGGCCCTCTCACCGGGCTGCAAGTGAGCCACTGAGGTGCTGAGTCATACCTTCTCTGCCCTCCTCCCTGCCCCGCCCTCCTCTGGGCCTGAGTCAGCCCACACTCAGCCCACAGAGCCCCCCACCCTGGCCCTTAGGAGGAAGGTGAGGGTGCAGTGCCCTGGGGCTCCAGCCACAGGCCCAGGTGATTCGTGCTGGTAGGGCTGTGTGGGAGGCCAAGTAAGGGAATTTGCTTCAGGTCAGCTGACCTTGAACAGCTTGTAGGGGAGGGTGGGAGTGGCTGACACAGTTAGGGTGGGGGTGGGGGTGCCCGGGCACAGGTGGAAGGGGTTGGGGGCACAGGTGGGAGGAGGGGTGGCAGTGCTGGGCACAGGTGGAAGGAGGGGGTGGGGTGCCAGGCACAGGTGGAAAGGGGGATGGGGGTGCCATGCACAGGTGGAAGGGGGGTAGGGGTGCCGGGCACAGGTGGGAGGAGGGGTAGCGGTGCCGGGCACAGGTAGAAGGAGGAGTGCCTGGCACAGGTGAACAAGTGGGGGGCTGCCTGAGCACAGTTAGGGTCCCAGTGGCTCACAAGCCGTCTGGAGTAGACCCTCCAGCCCCAAGGGTTGAGCCTGAGCCATTGCTTTCCTCCGTCACCGCTGCCCTGGGGAAGGGGGGAGGGGCTGGCAGCCACATGGGATCTTTGGGGGTCCCCAGTGGCCCATTGGTCAGGAACCTACCCCAGCAGCCTAGTGCAGAGCCCGCAGCACCCCCAAACCTGAAATTACTGCATGCAGACTTGCTGGTCCTTGAGCTTGGTTGGGGACCCCTCTTTTTACTTTTTACCAAAACCCAGTGTCCTGGAGGGTGCTGGCCACAGCACTGCACACTGGGGCCGAGCAGGACAGACACAGACCTGCCTTCTCGGGGCCACTAGACCCAGACCAAGTCCTTGACCGATAAATGGCCTAGTAGGGTTGTGGCATGGGCTGAGGGACAGCGCTGCTGCTTCTCTGAAGATGAGGAGGGGGCACTAAAAACCATGAAATAAGAGGTGACAAATCTATACACTGAAAACTGTAGGAAATTTATGAGAGAAATGGAAGAAGACACACCAAAGAAATGGAAAGCGTTCCATGCTCATGGATTGGAAGAACAAACATCGTTGGAATGTCAATACCACCCAAAGCAATCTACACATTCAGTACATTCCCCATCAAAATAGCACTAGCATTCTTCACAGAGCCAGAACACACAATCCTAAAATTTGTATGGAACCAGAAGAGACCCAAATAGACATAGCCCTCCTGACAAAGAAAACCAAAGCTGGAGGCATCACAATCACGGACTTCGGGCTGTGTTACGGAGCTGTCATGATCCAGACAGTACGGTTTGGGCACAAGAACAGACACTCAGATTAGAACAGAGAACAGAGGACCCAGACATGGACCCACAGAGTATGGCCAACTCATCTCTGACAAAGCAGGAAAGAGTATCCAATGGAAAAAAGACAGTCTCTTCAGCAAATGGTGCTGGGAGACCTGGACAGCGACATGCAGAAGAATGAAGCTGGACCACTTTCTCACACTGTCCACAAAAGTAAACTCAAAATGGGTGAAAGACCTAAATGTGAGACAGAAGCCATCAGAGTCCTAGAGGATAAAGCAGGCAGTAACCTCTTTGACCTGAGCAACCTTGTACTTGACATGTCGCTGGAAGCAAGAGAAACAAAAGCAAAAATGAACTGTTGGGACCTCATCAGGATGAAAAGCTTCTGCACAGCGAAGGAAAACAGTCAGCAAAACTAAAAGGCAACTGACGGAATGGGCGAAGATATTTGCAAATGACATAGCATAGAAAGGGTTAGTATCCAAAATCTATAAAGAACTTACCAAACTTAACACCCAAAAACCAAACAATCCAATGAAGAAATGGGCAAAAGACATGGACACTTCTCCAAAGAAGCCATCCAGATGGCTAACAGACACGTGGAAGGGTGCTCAGCATCACTCATCATCAGGGAAGTACAAATTAAAACCTCGTGAGACACCACCGCACGCCCGTCAGAACGGCCGCCATCAACAAGTCAGGCCACACCAGATGCTGGCGGGATGTGGAGACAGAGGACCTGTCTCGCACGGCTGGCGGGAACGCAGACTGGCGCAGCCGCTCTGGAAAACAGTGTGGGGGCTCCTCAAAACATTAAAACTAGAACTACCCTACGACCCAGCAATTACACCACTAGGTATTTATCCAAGGGACACGGGTGTGCTGTTTCGAAGGGGCGCGTCCACCCCAAAGTTTACGGCAGCCAAAGTATGGAAAGAGCCCAAATGTCCACCGATGGATGAATGGATAAAGAAGATGCAGTATACACACAATGGAGTGTTACTTGGCAATCAAAAAGAATGAAATCTTGCCATCTGCAACAACGTGGATGGAACTAGAGTGTATTATGCTAAGCAAAGGAAGTCAGTCAGAGAAAGACAGATACAATCTGACTCATATGAGGATGTTAAGATACAAAACAGATGACCGTAAGAGAAGGGCTGCAAAAATAAGATAAAAACAGAGGGAGACAAGCCATAAGAGACTCTTCAATACAGAGAACAAACTGAGGGTTTCAGGAGGCGTTGGGGGTGGGGGGATGGGCTAAACGGGTGCCGGGCATCAGGAGGGCACTTGTTGGGATGAGCACTGGGTGTTATAAGTAGGTGATGAGTCACTAAATTTTATTCCTGAAGTCATTATTACATTATATGTTAACTAGCTTGGATGTAAATTTAAAAAGAAATCAAAATTAAGCCTTAAAAAAAATCGGGAGGGGTTTTGTCTTCACGACCATTGCGGGGGGTGAGCAGGGCTGGCCTGGGAACGGTGGGAGCTGGGGGCCGGGAGAGCCTCCTGGGCGTGGGAAGAGCAGGTGCAGAGGCCCCAGGACGGGCTGAGCCCGGTGAGTTCCAGGCACGGAGAGCAGCCCCTCGGCCTGGGAGAGGAGGGGACATGGCCTGAGGGGGGTCAGAGGGACTGACTTCTGTCTGCAGATGGGCCTTCAGGCCAGAGCTAAGTCAGCCCCTTCCCTGGGGTCCAGCCTGCAGCCCCCAGAATGATGAGCCAATTCCTTGAAACAAGTTTCTCTCCGTGTGATGTTCACACCCTTTTAGTCTCTCTGGAGAACGGGGTTCTGGAAAGCCCCCCTGGGGCGGGTGCCCCTGAAGCGGGTTGTGAGCCAGGCTGATGGCGGCGGCCGAGCTGCGTGTGCGGGGCGGAGGGTCCCCCAGGGTGGGAGGTGGCAGGGGACTGGTCTGCAGGCTCTGGGCAGGGCCCAGTTAGAGTAGCAGATGGAGTAGAACAAGTGACAGGTCAGCCTGTGTCATGGCCGGGTGGGGGTGGGGTCCTGGGGGGGGGGGCGCGGGTCTGGGCCAAGCCCGCCGTGTCAGGGGTCCCCCGTCAGCTCTTAGGAAGATGGACGCAGGAGGCTGGGGACGGCATTCACTGTCTACCCATCCACCCTGGCGGAAAGTAAGGCTGTCGGCCGGCCCCTGGCCGGGGTCCCGGGGGCACACGGCTGCCTGTGAGGGGCCTGTGGCCTCCGTAACAAAGTGCCAGAAACAGCACCAAGTACTCTCACGGCTCCGGAACCAGCCTCACTGGGTTAGAGCAGACATGTCGCAGGTCTGGTTCCTTCTGGAGGCTCTGGGGAGGCGTCCGCGTGCCTCAGCCCACGGCCTCGGCCCCGTCCTTACAGCCAGCCGCCTCCCTCCCGCTCTGCCTCTCCGGCCTCCCCCTGAGAAGGACCCACTCGGGTGATCCAGGATAGTCCTCATCTCAAGGTCACGGACTGAATCACATCTGCAAAGTCCCCTTTGCCCCACGAGGTCGTGTATTCACAGGCTTTTGGGATCAGGGTGTGGGTGGCCTTGGGAGGGGAGTGTTATTCTACCCCACGCTGCCCCTTGCCCAAAGGGAGAGCATTATGGCGAGGAGGAGAAGCTGTTTGGGGCTCAGAGAGTGAGCGGTGCTGGTGCACTTGCACTTGGATGTGAGGGGCAAGGTCAGAGCAAGGCCAGGGGAGGGGCAGTTGTGGGGGCAGACTGCCGGGATGCTGCCGGGGGCACATCAGGAAAGCTAGGGCAAAGGGCCAGGTAAAGGGGAGGAGGGGCAGGAGCCTAAATCCTGGAGCCCCTGCATCTGAGTGGCCCATAGTGGAGCCTGGGGCAGGTGGACGGATGACCTGAGGAAGACTGAGTGGAGGGCTGGCAGTGGAACGGGTGGTGGCTGGACTTGGGGACGCTGAGCAGGGCTGCGCGAAGACGGGCCTTGGCGGCTGCGTCGGATGGTGCGGGCCATGGGGGCTGTGCGGGGTGGGCGGGATGGGGCCCTGAGGGCAGGGCTGGATTGGGTGGGACTGGTCATGAAGTTTGGGGTGGTGGGGGCTGGGGCCATGGGGGCTGGGGTCAGGGGGCTGGGGTGGGCGGGATGGGCAGGCCGGGTCAGCTGGGTGGCGGTGGTGGTGGCACAGCCGGCCCCAGGTCTGCTGGGCTGGGCTGGGAGGGTTGTTTGTCGGGCCTGCTCCGTGAGTGTCAGGAAGAGCTGGGCAATGCCTGTGGCTTCCCCTAAGTACCCTTGGCCTCCAAGTGTCCCACAGAAAAAGGTGTGACTTGTGTCCCCCCCCCCCCGCCCCCGCAGCTGGAAGCAGATGGCAGGGAGGGGCACCGCCCAGACATCCACGTCTGGCTCCACCCAGATGTGCCCGTGAGCACCTTCCCGGCAGCTGCCCGTTCTTAGGGGACCAGCTTTCCCCCTGGAAGGGCCAGGGCCATCACTGTTCCACCCAGCAGTGTCCTTGTGGCGGAGTGCTGGGGAAACGGGTGCCCAACACAGCCTCACAGCGGTGGGTGCCCAGGTGGGTGGGGGCCGGATCCCAGCCCGTCTCCACTCCTGGGAGAACCTGCTCGGCCTCAGTGTGCCGGAAGCAGACATTATCTCTCCTGCAGCCCTCCGCCCTCTGCCCACGGCCTGGACAGCTGCCAGGCTTGTTCCCAGGGCTTGGCCGGTGGCCGGCAGTCAGTGCCCACCTGCTCTGGGAATGCCAGCTCCTCTGCGGCACCCAGCCCCTCCCAGGCAGCCGGACAAACGGGTCTGGGGTTGTAACGCCCCCTCTCTTGGAAGCAGTGACTCAGAAGGGCAGGGAGAGTGGATGGGGGCAGTGGCCCCCGTGTCCCGTGCACAACGCCCCAGTCCTTCCCCTGTGAACCCCCAGTGTTCCTGAGACTCTGGCTCAGACAGTCAGTGAGCAGAGGGGCAGGGACGATGGCCCTGGGCCCCTCCCCAGGAGGCCTCCACTTTCAGGCTGGAGGGACCCAGGCCGTGGGTGCAGGTGTGAGCCCCCCGCCCCTGCAGGGAGGCGGTCCCTTGCACTTGGACTTCCTACGCTCTCCCTGGAGACACGTGTAATAGGTCAGCTTATGAAAAGATACCAGAGAGCTTACGGTATATAAATTTGGCTTAATTACTCACCGCCTCACCTCGCTTCTGTAACAAGCCGGCCTGCTAGATAGATAACTTAGGTTGCAAAACTCTCCCCACCCCTTTTACTAAGACCTGGTCAAAGGCAAGGTCAGCAGGTGAAAGTCACCTAGTCCCTGCCCCGCGGTATCTTAGGTGTCTAACTATGATTGGTCATTTTAAAGGAACAAAGAGCTTTAAATTGATAGGTTCCCGCCCAAACTAGCATCTGTGCATTACCATGTAATTGACTCCCATGGGATGCTGTGGATGTACTTGGTTAACTAAATGATGACGCCGTCTGTCCACATCAGCCCGCTGCCCCCGTGTTCGGGCCGTTCTCTGCACTTTCTCCGGACCGTCAGATCAGGTCTGGCAGCTTCTATCCAGCGTTTGGTGGTCTTTTCAACATCACCCTGTAACAACACTCAGGTTCCCTGCTGTGAGGCCCTCAGACACTGGCCTTGGAGCCTTGGCCTCTTGTCTGTACAATGGGACTATGATACAGAGCTCTCCTGTGGGGAGGGGGCAGCGCCCGGTTCCCGGGGTGTAGCCCACCCCCGGTCTGGAAGCCAACTGCGGCCGCCTCCGTGCTGACCTCCTCTGTACCTTCTAGAAGCTCTTTCCAGCTGCTCCGGACTCAGGGCAGAAGCCCTGGGAGCAGGCCCTGATGGGGACCGAAACTGCCTCTCCGGCACAGGCCTGCCGGGGGCCAGCGAGACCCCTGACCACCCGAGACGCGGCAATGCACCTGACCATCCCCGCCCTCGCTCGCCCCACATCCCCCTGCGTAAACCTGCAAGTCTTTCCGGCCAGCGCTTTGGAGACGCTGCAAGACGCGGGTCCTCTGTCCTCTGTCCTCGGGAGCTCGACTCACGGAGACAGACTTGTGTCACCACCACTCATCTCTGCCTTGGGACTTCGTGAGCCACAAGTGGCCGAACCTGGCCTGTTTGGGACCCGAGAGCCAGGCTCCCTGGCCACCTGTCCCCTCTGGCAGTGCTGCAGGGAGGACCCCAGGAGGACCCCCACTCATGGCTCTGCTGCGGTTTCCAGGACACGGTCCCTGCCCTGGGCGGTCACAAGGGAGGGCAGGGGAAGGCTCAGGCCCTGGGCAGGGGGCTGGTCTCGCGGGGCCTCGGGGGAGCACCTGGGGCTGTGCAGGTCTCCCCTCGGAGCGCCTGCAGGGGTGGCCACAGGAGGGGCAGCCACAGCAAGGGGACATCCGTGCGGCACCCAAGGGAGCACCGGGGATGCATGATGGACGGAACCCACGCAGGCCCTGCCCTCCGGGAGCCGACGGGCGGCCGGGTGGGGGCTGGGCAAGGAAGGGCAGCATCTTCAGGAGCCGAGGAGGGAGGGGGCACGGGCACTGGCTGGGGGCACGTCACAGCTTACACCGGAGGTCAGGGTGATGACCCAGGGAGAAAGCGAGCCTCCTGACCATCGGGACAAGCATCCTGACCGAGGGACAGGGCAGCACGTGGGAAGGCCCCACAGTGGGCACAGGAGGTGGGGTCAGCCTCAAACCCTGAGCCCAGAGCTGTCCTCAGAGGGGCTGGAGCAGTAAGGGAGGTGGCGGGACGGGGCAGGGGGCGGGGCTGGCACACAGGTTGTTTCTGGAGCCCTGAGGGACATGAGCGACGCAGCCAGAGGGGCAGCCGGTGACAAGCCTCCCCAGGGAGAGCCCTCCAGGGAGAAGCAGGCGGAGCACCCAGAGGACTGCGGGGTCCTGGGCACTGCTGACCTCTGAGCACATGATGAGAGGCCTTCCGGCCGCCAGGAGGCCTGGTGGCCACTTCCTTCCCTTTCCTGAGACGACCTCTGCTTGCTGGGGGGGGGGGGGCGGTCTCCAGAGGCTGGTCCTCGCCTGGTCCCATCCCCTGCCCTGCAGCACCCCCTGGGGGAGGTGGCCTCTCTGTTCAGCCACAGCCGGCCCCCTGCCCAGAGGCCTGTGCCTTTCGCAGGGACAGAGGCTCTTGAAGGCCCTTCAAAGCAGCCACAGCCCATTGGCCCTGCTGCTCCCTTCTGGCCCCTGCAGGTTCCTGCCATGTGGGTGGCCCTCCTGTCCTCCCCCCCGCCCCCGCCATGGAAGGTCTGGAGTCCAAGCCCCGTGGCCCCTGGGGACCAGAGCAGGACTGCAGCTTCTCCTCATCCCTGACCCTCGGTTCGCTCACCCTGCTCTGTCCCCTCCTGCCAACCAGCCCCTTTATCCTTGCGCTGAGTTGAATAGTACCCCCTCCCAACAAGAGATTCCCATATCTGTAAGGGTCAATTTTATGTGTCAACTAGGCTGGGCCATGGGGTACAGGAGCTGACATTTGATCAAACGTGATTCTGGGCATGTCTATGTAGTATTTCTGGATGAGACTGACATGTGAATTGATGGACTGAGTGAAGTATGGTTTCCCACAGCGTGGGTGGGCCTCGTCCAATCAGTTGAAGGTCTGACTAGAACAAAAGGCTGACTGGCCCCTGAGGAAGTGGGAACTCCTCCTGCCTGGTGGCTTTTAGGCTGGGAGGTCAGCCTTTTCCTGCCCTTTGGCCTTGACCTCAAACGTCAGCTCTCCTGGGGTTCCAGCTTGCCACCTGGAGGTCTCAGGGCTCACCAGCTTCTGTCATCTGTGACTCAAGTTCTTACAAAATAGGTAGATAGGTAGATAGATATGCAGATTGATTGATCGATGATAGATGATTGACAGATGATAGATACATAGATACATCGATTGATTGATAATAAATGATAGACAGATGACAGACAGACAGACATCCTGTCTGTCTGGAGAACCCTGACTAACACAGCACTGTAAGCCCCGAAAGCTGTCAGCCCCTGACCTCATACAGCAAAGGGACTTTGTAGACGGACTTGAGTGGGCGACCCTGAGCTGGGGGTGCCCTGGGTGGTTTGGGGGGGCCCTAAGTGCAGTCACAAGGGTCCCGATGAGACGGAGGCAGGGGGGCCGGAGAGGAGAGTCTGGAAGATGCCGAAGATGCCAGCGGCTGCCCGTGGCTGGGGGATGGCCACGGACTGTGGCACCTCCAAAGGCTGGAAAAGGCCAGCAACGGGGACATCTGTGAGCCCAATGACACCCGTGTTGGACTCCCAGCTCCCAGCTCGTCAGGTGGCCGTGGGTGTCATTTTGAGCCCCGATGTGATGTTGGCTGTGGGAAGGGGACCCAGGCCTCCGGCCAGCCTGGGAGGGGGTTGGGTCAGGCTCCTGGTGCCCCTCGTGTGTGAGCCCCTGACTTGCGGAGGAGGGACGGCACTGCCCATGCGCCACATCGCTCCGGCCCCTGGGGGAGGGACGGAACCATCCGCGGCTTCGCGGTGAGGGGACCGGTGAGGGGACCAAGGCATGGACGGCTATTTGGCGGGGGCTGCCCCGGGGGCCTGAGCCCTGCCACCACCCGCCAAGGGCACAGAGAGGAGTCTCCCTGCCATACTGTGTCCCCGGAGCAGGGGTGCTGCCCTGGCCAGCCCCTGCTTCCTGGGCCGCTGTGCTTCACCTCTTGTTGACCTTGCTGGGTCACCAAGTGCAGCCCCCCTCCCCCCGGCTGAGACCCAGGGGCCCTCCGGGAGTCGGTGCCCCAAGCGGGGTCTGGTGTGGAGCAGCCGGTGGGCCCGGGCAGGGCGATGGCGACAGTCCGCTCCGCCCTCCTCACTCCCTGGCGGGCCAGGGGCAGAGGGCAGGGCCCCGTCACCTCCTGCAGGAGCCCCCCAGCCTGTCTCCAGCTGGGCCCCTAGGGTCGGGGCCTTCCCGCCCCTCGCTCCCTGGGCGGCTGCTCCCGTGCTGGGGCTTCTGCTGTCCGTGGGGCCGGCAACTAGCTCCAAGAGGCTTATTCCGGAAAGCAGTGCGCGTGTCGTGCTTAGAGCCGCGCTCACGCCCCACACACGGGCGGCTCTCACCGCGGACCGTCCCGTCCCCGTCCTGGAGGCCAGAGCCCCAGGTCCAGGCGGGCGCAGGCCCCCCGAGGCCCCTCTCCTTGTGCGTGGACGGCCGTCCTGCCCGGTGCCCTCACGGGGTCGTCCCTCCGCACGTGTCTGTGTCCTGATCCCCTCACCTCACGAGGATCCCACGGGACCAGGGCCCCCCACCTCCCGGTGACCCCGTGTCCCCTAAACACTTTAGAGATGGCATCTCCACGCTTGGTCTCGTCCAGAAGTGCTGGGGCCAGAACTCCTGCGCGCGGATTCGGGGGGCCCAGCTCAGCCTCACAGCAGCGCCCTGGCCCCGTCCGTGTCCCCACCCTCCATGCCCAGTGTGGACCCTACGCCCGCGTTTCCAAATCGCAGCCTGGAACCACTGTGTGCTGACCTCCCGCTGCTTCAGAGATGGAGCTGTCCCCGGTCACACCCCAGGTCCCCACGACCCCCTACCGGCCCACCAGGCCCAGTCCTCTGTTCTCTGCACCCTGGAGCCCCCCCCCCAGCTTCCTTTCCTCTCCTCCGCACACTTGCTAACGGTGGAAACAGGACCTGGATCCATGTGGTTCTCCCGAGGCCCCCCCGCCCCATGCACTTCACCCCTGCTGAGCCTGGCTGCCACCTCCCCCCGCAGACCCTTGCCCAAGCAGCCCGAGAATGCCGCTCCCAGTGCCTGCTGTGCCCCCCTCCTCCCGTCCTGAGGTCCTGCCCTGCACCCCCACCGCCCTGACGGGGGCTCCCCAGCCCAGCCCAACCCGCCTGCACCTCTTTCCCTGCAGGCGCTCGGGGCGTTCGGACGGTGCAGCCCCCCTCCCAGCGCTGCGTTTGCCGTCAGGCTGACCAGCCGTGAGAGCCGGCCCTTAGTCCAACCGGTCTTGACATACAGCAGTCCCAAGGAACGCACCTCTGCGGTAGAGTGGTGGGCACACCGGGGGCCCCCTGGTCCCCTGTGACCTGCTCACCTGCGCCGCTGCTCCGGGCCCCTCCCCACCCCCAGGCATCCGCAGCACCTGCCGGAGTTTGAGGGGTCTGGACTTCGGAGTGGGCATGTCGGGCAGCACGACCATCTTCCTCCAGTCTCTCTCTCTCTCTTTTAAACGTTTATTTATTTATTTTTGAGAGAGAGACAGCGAGCGAGCCCACACGCAAGCTGGGGCCGGACCAAGAGAGGGGGACAGAAGATCTGAACCAGGCTCCGCGCTGTCAGCACAGAGCCCGATGCGGGGCTTGAACCCATGAACCATGAGATCATGACCTGAGCCAACGTCAGGCCCAACCACCGACTGAACCCCCGGGCGCCCCTTCCCCTGGTCTTTTGCACTCAGCGTGACTTCTGAGACGTGTCCCTGTCACTGCAAATAGATTACGATCCTGGAGGTCAGAAACCTGAATGGGGCTCACTGGGCCGAATCCAGGTGTCACTGGGCCGTGCTCCCTCGGAAGGCTCCAAGGACACCCTGCTCCTAGTCCTTTCTGGCTGCTCGAGGCCCCACATTCCTCGGCCTGTGGCCGGCTTCCATCTCCAGAGCCAGCGATGGTGGCCCGCCCCCCCTCCCATGGCCTCCCTCCGGCCTTCCTTCCGGGGACCCACACGCCCCCTCCCGCCTTGAGCACCTTGTGATTACAGGGCTCCCGGAGCTAATCCGGATGATCTGCCTCTTTCAGGGTCAGCTGCCTAGCAACCCTACTGCCACCAGCAAGCTCTCCTCCCCGGCCACTCGCAGCGCCCCACGCCGTCCCCAGGGTTGGGGCGCCCTTCTTCCGGACCTCGTCCTGCCTGCCACAGTGCATGTCACGTTACTTGCATCGATGAATAGTGTTCCAGAAGGAGAAGGAGCCCCAACCTGTCTCCGTGCGGCCGTGCGTTGGGGCGGCTTCCAGGTTCCACCTTCTCTGAACGAAGCTGCTGGAACCTTCACCTCTCAGTCTTCACGTGGGTGTGTTTTGGACCATCAATCTGGATTGCTGCATCTGGGGTTTTCAAAGACCTGTCCAAAGGGCGTCTGCCCAGCGCCTGGGGGCCCCCACCCGACCCGGGGCCTCGCCGGCGCTCGGTGGTGCCACCTTAGCTGCTCCAACAGGTGTTTTGTGGCCTCTCGCTCGGGTTTCCCTTACGTGCCCCTGATGATTCATGAATCGGGGGCATCTTCTCGGGTGCTCCCGGCCACTCGTGAATGTTTGGGGGGCATGCCTGCAGACCTTTTCCCGCTTCTTTGTCCGGCCGTCCATCTTACTGTCGCTGGGGAAGGTCTTCCTGTACGCTGGCCGTGCGTCCTTTGTCGTTTTGCCAAAAATACGTGTTTTGCAAATATTTCCTCCCAACTCGTGGTGTCTTCTCACATCCTTTTGATGGTGGCTTTCAAAGAGAAGTCCAAAAAAGCTTTTTGATGTATTGGTCAAATGTATTGATTGTTTTCTTTTATGTTTTTGCTTTCAAGTGTCATATTTAATAAATCTTTGCAAAGGTCAGGGTCAGTGAGGTTTTCATCTGCGCTTCCTGTCTGATCTCTGACGTAGGTGGATCCCTCTTTTCGGATTAATTCTTGGGAAGGCAATCCTTCCTCCGTGGAATCGCCTTGGCGGCGTGGCTGAAGAAAGGTCCGCCTGTCACGCGGACGCCACTCTGACATGAGTCTGCGCATCACGCAGCTGAGTCATCCAGGGCCCATCTCCTTTTCCAAAGTGATTTTATCTCCCTGCATCCTTGCATTTTTACATAGTCTCAAATCAGCTTGTTACTTCCTGTATTTTTTTAAATGTTCATTTTTGAGAAAGGGAAACAGTGTGAGCAGGGGAGGTGCAGAGAGAGAGGGAGATACAGAATCTGAAGCAGCTCCAGGCTCTGAGCTGTCAGCACAGAGCCCGACGTGGGGCTCGAGCTTGCGAACCATGAGATCATGACCTGAGCCGAAGCCGGACGCTCACCCGACTGAGCCCCCAGGCGCCCCCCAGCTTGTTAATTTCTGAAAAAAAAATCAATGGGGGCTTTGATTCAGTTGGAGTTGAATCCACACATCAACCCATTCCCTGCTTGGGGGCGGCAGGCTCCGCACTCACAGGGATTTCTTCCCGTCCGTGAACTCTGCACGTGTCCATTGCTTCAGCTTCCTGCCTTCCCTTACGGTATCTTACAGTTTTCAGAGTGAAAATCTTAGACATCTTTTGTCAAATTTACCTACACATATTTTCTATTTTTTATTCTTTTGTAAGTGGCATTTCAAAGCCTTCGATTTCCCAGTGTTCATTTCTAGTATAAGAAATACAATAAGAGGGTCAGGGTGGCTCAGTCAGTTAAACGTCTGACCCTTGGTTTCAGCTCAGGTCATGATGTCACTGTTGGAGGGATCGAGCCCACGTCAGGCTCTGTGCTGACAGCACGGAGCCTGCTTGGGATTCTCTCTCTCAATAAATAAATAAATATACAGCAGAAAGAAAGAAGGAAAGAAAGAAAGAAAGACCACTGATTTTGTGTGCTGACCTGTCCTACAAACCTGCTGCATCCAAAGGGTCTCACAGGTTTTGTCGGGTCTCTAGGATGACCGTGTCTGCCCCAAAGGAGCCAGTTTTATTTCCTTTCTGCTCCCAATGCTTTGTCTTCCTTCCCTGGCCGTCCTGGCAAGACCTCGAGTCCATGGCCGGCCAGGAGGGTGACAGCAGGCACCTCCCTCCGTCCTGGCGGTGGAGAGGGCTCAGTGCCGCCGCCCGAAGGACCCCGTCCGCCCTGGTGTTAGGGAGGCCGTCATCGGGCTGCAGGATTTCCCTTTTATCCCGTTTTCTGGGAACTCCTATCAGGAATGGGGGGTAGGTTTGATAAAATGCGGTTTCTGGCACATTTGAAGACGATCATACACTTTTGCTTCTTCTATCCGTTTGTTAACGTGATGAACTAGAATCCATTAATTTTCAGCTGTCGGAACAACCCAGCTGGCGGGAAAGAAGCCCACAGATTGCGTGAGGTTAAGATCTTGTTAAGAATGTTTGCATTTCTGCTCGTGGCCCGTGGGGTCTTGTCTCGTGTCTGTGCCGGAGCGGAGCAACGCCGGCCCCAAGGGCATCTTCCCCTCGCGTGCCTGGGAGGTTTGTGTAGCGTGAGTGCTGTCTCCCCGTGGGTGTCCGGGGCTGCTCCTCTACGCCCCTCCGGCCCTTCGTGTCCCTGGGCGCCCGTGGTGACGGCCACCGTCTCTCCTGACGCCGACAGTCCGCGTCTGCTCTCGTTGTTTGGATCCGTCTGACTCGGTAGAGCTGATTAAATTGTGCAAGCTTCTAAAAAGGAAAAACCAGGTTGGTGTCATTGATTTTCTGCTTCTGATTTCCTAGATTTCTGCTCTCACGTCTGTCGCCTCCTTTCTTCTGCCGACCTCAGATTTCTTCTTTTGATTTCTGATCTCTTCAGGTGCAGGCCAAGGTCATTGACTTGAGACTCTCCTCTTTCCTACCATGACTTAAGCCAGATCCAGTGAATTTTTAAAAAATTAATTTATTCTTTACGTTCCCGGGTAGTTGACGTACGTCATGTTCGGGCGGCAGTCAGGGATGAGTCCGTGCGTCACGCAGAGCGTGCCCGGAGCTCACGCCTGAATGCCCGCCCGTCACCACCCTTGTGCCCCCCCCTCCCGCCCGGCGACCCGCCGTGCGCCCTCCGCAGCTCAGCGTCTGCCTCTTTGTCTCTTCTTCTTTGCTCCTTTGCTTCGTTTCCTAAGTTTCACGCGAGTGAAATCACTTGGGTTTTTCGCCTTTCTGACTTCTCTCACTCAGCACTGGCCCTTCGAGGCCCATCCCTGTTACAGCCGGTGAATCTTTACGTGTGTTTCTGTTCTCAGTCTGTTTGAAGCGCTTTCTCGTTTTCCTTCTAGTTCTCCGACGCGAGGGTTACACGCGAGTGTGTTATTTGCGCTCTGCCTCGTATCAGTTCTCTGCTGCTGATTTCGTGCCGTTACACGAACAGAGACCTCAGACAACAGCCCTCATCCCCACGCGGTCCCACGGGCCAGGATGGGGGGGCAGCGGCGGGCCCCCTCCCGCGCCGACGCCTGTCCCTGGCGGAACTCAGGCCCCTGCGTGGGCGAACTGAAGTCTGTGCCTCCCGGTGCCGCCACCCCACCGCTGCTCTCGGCCTCGGGCCCTCGCACAGGCCCCCCCATCCCCCCTGACACGAGGACGGACCTCTTCTCCCTCAGCTTCGGTCTCTGACCTAGAAGTCTCTGATTAGGTTGGGCCCACCCAGGAAATCTCCCCATCGTAAAGTCAACTGAACAGAACTTAAATTACGTGTGGAAAAATCCCTTGTCCGTTTAAGATAAAATTCACAGGAGTAACACCAACACCAGAGGGCCCAGGTCACGGGTCCATTTCAGGATTCTGCCCGCCCTACTGGCCCCCCCACCCCTGCAGGGCTTTGGGGATTCCCCACATACTGCTCTCTTTTACCCTTAGAATTCAGTCCTGTTGTAGCCTCACTTTGGATGATTTGAATCCCTTTAAACTTGTTTAAGGATTGTTTCACGGCCCCAAATACGGTCTACCTTGGTAAACGCTTCGTGTGTTCTTGAAAAGAATGTGGATTCTGCTGCTTCCAGGGTGGAGTGTTTTAGAAATGTCAGTGATGTCGGTTGCGTTGGCAGAGGTGATGGTCTTCATTCCCTTGCCGACTTCCGGCTCACTTGTTCCCTCAGTTTTCGGCGCAGTTGTTGACCTCTCCTACTGTAATGGTGGATTTGTCTATTTCTCCTTTCAGCACCATTAATTTTTGTTTTATGTATTTTAAAGCACGGTTATTAGGTGCATTCGTATTTAGGATTGTTGTATCTCTTGATGAACTGACCCAATTATCATGAAATGACGTTTTTATGCCTGGTGATATTCTTTGTGCAGAATGTCCTTTGTCTGGAGCTACTATATGCACCTCTCTTTTCCGCTGAGGAGTGCTACCACGGTGTATCTATTCCCATCCAGTTACTTTTAAACTCTTCCTGTCTTCATGCTTATTTTTATTTTTATCATATACCATTTTTTGAATGTTTATTTATTTTTGCGAGAGAAGACAGCGTGAGCAGGGCAGGGGCTGAGAGAGGGGACAGAGGATCTGAAGCAGGCTCTGTGATGCCAGCGGGGAGCCCGATGTGGGGCTCAGACGCGCGAACGATGAGGTCATGACCCGAGCTGAAGCTGGACGCTCACCCGCCTGAGCCACCTGACCTGGTCACTGTGACCCTCCTGTCTCTGGAACGTCCTTCAATATGGGCACCAGGCTCATAGGCAAAACGGAGCCAGGGCACCAACATGACGTGCCACGAGCTGGGCACCGGAATGCCTCGCGGACCCTGCTCAGCTCTGGAGGGAAATAACAGAACACACAGCTCCTGGCAGCTGTTTCGATGTAGTCTGTGTGTTTTGGGTGCTGATGGACGTGGAATGGGGTGTGAGGGAAGGTGGGTGCCTGGCCTGAGGGGACAGGGCTCCCCGGCACGGGGACATCAGAGGAAGGAGAAGAGCGGGGAGGGGTCACGCTTGCAGTGAAGCTGAGAGTTGGGTTCAGGAGTCGAGTTTGGGCAAGAGGTCCGGGCCGAGGGTCGGTGGATACATGAAACGGAGGTCACGGGCATCTCTGAGCTCCCTGGGCGCGGAGCACACCCAAAGCGGAGACAGGGCGGAGACTGAGTCACGAGGCCTTTCAACTCGGAGGAAGATGGAGGGTTGAAAAGTTGGCAATGCGTCATCGTCTCACAGCGGGGAGACACCTCGCTCCGTGAGGACGAATGCCAGCACGCGGGTGACTTAACGGTAAAAGTGCGGCCCTTGAAAGACGGCAGCGGGCAGTGGGCAGCCATGGAGCCCGGGGGATGCGGGTCCCTGAGGCGGCTGGTCGGGGTCTGATCCCGGAGTGACCTCTGTGGCCTTGTGACGGTCACGGGCCTCTGTGCCTCTCCTTCCTCAGCCACACGATGGCCTAACGGCAGAGTTCCCTCCCGGGACAAACTGCCAGGCCCAGGTGTCTGTAGACATGAGTTAGCCCCCATCGTCCTGGTCACTGGTTTTTATTTCGGTTGCTTTGGCGTCTCAGAGTCAGGATGGCCTTTCTAAGTGCGACACTAAACCCAGAGGCCAGAAACCTGACGCATGTGGTTCTGTACATTTTTTCTCTTATATTTAATAAAGTTAAAACTTTTAAAGTGTTTAATTAAGTAAAGTCCTCAGTAGGCAAGGTCAAAAGGCCACCGATAAACTCGGAATGAATGGCCGTCACAGAAGAATCCCTAACGTATGAAGAACTCTTGTAAATAACTTTCCTAACAAGAGCTCAGTGGAAATTCGGGACGACCAAGATAAGCACACGTTCGGAGGAAAGGAAACGCAATCGGCCTGCGGACGTGAAGACGTGAGCAGGCCCCGTCCCACAGCGATACCATCGGGTTCTCATAGATGAGAGACCAGAACAAAGCAACGCCGCTGACATGCGTGCGGGTTTGCTAAACAAGAGAAGCAGGCGAGACGGCTCGCGTGCCGGGCTGGAGGAAACATAAATCAGACCAACTCCTGGGAAAGAGAACTGACAAAACGCTGAGCCTCAAGTGCCCAGAACTCTTGGCCCGCCCGTCATTCTGGGACTGGTCGTGCAGACGCCCTGGCGCACGGGCGGCTGGCATGTGCAGCGCGTCACCGCAGCCCCGCGCGGGCAGGGGACGCGACACCTAGACGTGCACCCCTGGAGCCATGGGTGGCTACGCCAGAAATGAGGACAAGAGGGTCCCTTTATACCCCCCGGGGAAGGAGCTCCAGACGTCTGTTCAGCCAACACAGAAGCAAAAGAAAAGACAAGGCCCAGAATAACTGGCACAATATACATAGAAAAGAGGAATTTAATTAATGTATTTTAATTTCCCTCTTTTCTACGGGATATCTCAGGATGGACGCAAATGAACCCGAGCCACAGGGTTTATTTTTAAGAGAGATATAGAGACAGAATGCAAGCAAGGTAGGGGCAGAGAGAGAAGGAGACACCCAATCCCAAACAGGCTCCTGGCTCTGCGCTGTGAGCACAGAGCCTGATGTGGAGCTCAAAGAACCGTAAGATCATGACCTGAGCCGAAGTCAGACGCTCAACTGACTGAGCCCGCCAGGCGGCCCAACAATAAATTTAATTCTAAACATGTTTCAAGAAAATCCGTTAACAGAAAGAAGAACAAGAACCGTATGACCATCTTATAAGCTGTGTCAATTTTCCTCATACAGTTCAACATCTATTCCTTATTTTTTTATAATGAGTGTCCGAGCCAGTTAGAACCTGAAGGGAGTTTCTTTAACTAACGTGATAACAGTTAGCTGCCAGACGTCTCTGGCAAGTACTATACTGAATGAGGGACTATGAGGAGCGTCCCTTACAGATCAGGACTGTGGCAGGGATGCCCACGGTCACCGCTTTCCCTTCGACGTTGGCAGAGAGCCGCCCAGTCTACAGATGAGGCAGCTCAGCGTGGAAGGGGGAGAAGGATCAGGACGCACCTTCAGGTGACGTCACGGCCGGAACCCAGAGAATCTACAGAAAACAGTTGATAAGAGAACTTAGCCAGGCTCCTGGATGAGAGTTTAATACACAGCCAGCCCCAAAAGGAGATGCTTCTCTACAATCCAGGAGCCACGGACAAGATGCTTCAGAATTCCGTGTATCATTTACAGCAGTCCCAAGAAAGGTGACTGACAAACAAGTCTGTGACTTTGTGGAGAGCATTGTAGATAACGTGTCGAAGGATCACAAGGAAACTAAGTTAATGGAGGGACAGACCTCATGCTCACGACTATGAGCTCAGCACTTGGGGGGCTTAACCCTCTGCACCCGCACCTGTAACCTGCATGATTCTATGCAGTTTCGGGACAGCTTCCCCTGAGACTACATGAGCTGATTCTAAAATTTACACAGGGTGGTGGTGATGGAGGAGGGCACTTGTGGGGAAGAGCACTGGGTGTTGTATGGAAACCAATTTGACAATAAACTATTAAAAAAATAAAATAAAAATTACACAGGGGGACCTGGGGGCTCCGTCGGTTGAGCATCTGGCTTCAGCTCAGGTCATGGTCTCCCGGTTCGTGGGTTTGAGCCCCGCGTCGGGCTCTCTGCTGACAGCTAACTCAGAGCCTAGAGCTGTTTTTAGATTCTGTGTCTCCCTCTCTCTCTGACCCTCTCTTGCTCATGCTGTCTCTTTCTCTTTCTCAAAAATAAATAAAACATTAAACAAAATTTTTAAAATAAATAAATATAATTGACATAAAAGAGTGGTGTTGTCAGCAATGACCTTGTATTTGGTAACGGGAAAGAGAGGAAGAGAGACACAGAGAGACAGGGACAGGGAGAGGACAGCCCCCCGTCACTGTCCAGGGTCCCTCTGGAGCCCCGGCCCAGGGAGAGGCCCCGTGACCCTGCCGGACGTTGGCCGTGTGCTCAGCGCAGGGGTCTCTGCGCCCGCTGGCTCGGCTCCGGGGTCTCCCACCCTGGAAGGGAAGGTCCCCGGCGGTGTTCGCTGCTGCTTCCCGGGCCTCTGACCGCCGGCCCGAAGACGCTCACATCACCCGAAGAGGCATCGTCCCGAATCCCCCTTCCGACGTGACCTTCCGTTAACGTGGCTCTTGATGTCAAGTCATTCTTACGCTCCTGACACAAGCCCACGTCCATCGGGAAGAGCCCCTTCCACGATCCAGGACAGGACCTGCCGGCATTTCACTTAGGGCTTTCACCTGTAAAATAAGATGGCTCTGGAATTCCTCTTTCTGGACTATTCTTGTCTGCTTCGGGAATGAAGTCACAGCAGCCTCGTAAAAAGAACAGTGAAACCCACTGTGTTTACATTCGCCAGAGGAGCCTGACGAGGTCGGAACTTCTGTTCTTTGGTTCTCTCTCCCCCCGTGCTGCTCTGCCCCCGATTTCGTGTCTTTCAAGCTGCAGATACATTTGGACTTTATTGTTCTTGACTCTGTTCAATGTTATCTTTTACTGCGAGGTTGTTTGTTCCAAAAACAATTCAAATTGCTTTGCATAAAGTCATTTATAGCATTCTCTTGCTATTTCGTCAAGTTTCGGATGCATCTGTATTTGTCTCCTTTTCACGGGGGATGTCGTGGGTGGTGCCACCCAGTCCCCTTGGGTCTTGTGAGCACGGTGATGCATCTTTGTTCTCAATGTCATTAATGCCTCCTGCATTTTAAAAACGTGTTTCCCTCAAATTGTGAGGGCGGTGGTTTGTCCTGTCTTCTCGTCGTACGCAGGGTGTCCGCCCCGCTGACCTCAGCCCGGCTTCCTTCCCAGCGGTGCGCGTCCGGTTTTCCCAAGCACGGCAGCGGCCGCATTGCCAGGGCTCTGCTCCGCAGCATTTCCTGTTTTCAGCACTGCCCTGTGCCAAGCTCTGTCTAACTCTTATTATGAGTTTTTCTTTGCCCTCGGCTATTTTAGAATGTCTTTTTTTCCAGGCTCTGAATGCATTTTACAGGTTCTTGTTATTCTGTTTTTCTAACTTACTTGTAATGTGGCCAGAGACGGGGGTCAGAGTGGGCCCATTCAGAGAAGCACGAGAGACACTCGCGGGCTTCTGTCCGCGGGGCCGCGAGAGAGCGGCGAGTCTCTGGCGGGGGCAGGGGCCGCGTGGGTCTGAGAGATCGGGGCTTGTGAATGTGCGGGGCCCCCCCGAGCCTGCACGCAGCGGGTATCAGACCCGCCCTCTGCGGACAGTGTGCGTGTGCACACGTTGAGATACCGGCCTCCCTAAAGGATCTTGGCAGAAGCCACGTGGGGTTCAACACGAGGGCAGGCCCGGGGGCTCGACCTTGGTGAACTCAGAGGTCAGAGGGGAGGGCTCGGGGTGAGGGAGGACGCCCCAGGCAGGAGAGAGCCACAGAGAGGGGCCCTCCGCCTGCCTGTAACCCCCTCCCAGTCCAGGGCCCCCGGCCCCTAAACCAAGCCTGGGCCGGAGGAGAGCTTGGGGCCTGACCGAAAGTGGCAGCAGGGGCACGGAAAGAGCCCAGAGTGTGAGACTGCTGGGCAAGGCCGTGCCAGCGAAGTAGGAGCCTGGCACACACCTAGGGCATCCGTCCAAACCCCAGGGGCTGGCCTCGGAGCACACTGTGCCCCAACCGTAAGTCCAGAATGAATGTCGTCACCGGTGCTCCGCGGGCGCGCAGGGGCCGGGGGGGCGAGCGCCTGTGCCCGCAGCCAGGGGGCCGGTTTGACAGGTTCGCGACGGGCACCCATCCCTAAAGCCTCCTACGCTGCCTGTGTTCACCGGAGACCAAACATCGTCTGAATGGCCCTAAACCTCTTAGGGAAAGTGAGCGTGCCACTGAAAAGCTCCCGACCGGGGCTCCTGGGGGCTCAGTCGGCTGAGCATCCAACTTCGGCTCAGGTCATGATCTCGTGGTCTCTGGGTTCGAGCCCCGCGTCGGGCCCTGTGCTGACACTCAGAGCCTGGAGCTGCTTCAGATTCTGTGTCTCCCTCTCTCTCCGACCCTCCCCTGCTCATGCTCTGCCTCTCAAAAAAAAAAAAAAAAAAAGAAAGAAAAGAAAAGAAACATATTAAAAATAAATACATAAATCAAAGCTCCCAACAGAGAAAGCTCCAGGCCCCGAAGAATTCGCACCAATTTGACACAATGTCTTCCAGAAAGTTGACATTCACTCTGCGAAGCCAACATTATCCTGATACCAAAACCACAGACAGTGCAAATCAGTTTCAAAACTTTCAAAAGATTTAAGTCTTATAGAATAGTTTATCTGAACCCAATGGAAATTAGAAAAAAAAATCTTTTTTTTTGTAAATTTTTTATGCCTTTATTTTATTTTGAGAGACAGAGACAGAGAGCGAACAGGGGAGGGGCAGAGAGAGAGGGAGACCCAGAATCCGAAGCAGCTCCAGGCTCCGAGCTGTCAGCAGAGCCCGATGCGGGGGCTCGAACCCACAGACCATGAGATCATGACCTGAGCTGAAGTCAGACGCTTAACAGACTGAGTCCCCCAGGCACCCCAGAAAAAATTCTTTAGGGATAGCTAGAAAAGTCCTTAAATATTTTATTTTTGGCCCCCCCCAAAAAACAAATGGAATTACAAGGGAAATTAGAAAACATTTGAGCCAAATAAAAATGAAAAGAAAAACACAGCATTGTGGGACATAGTTATTGCTTAGAAGGAAGTGAAGGTTTAAAAGTAGTGACCTGAAGCTCAATCCAGCCAACCTGGGCAGGGCAAGACAACTGGGAGCAGACGTCCAGAACGAAGTGGCTAATGCCTCCTCCCGGTGCAGGTCGGTAGGTTTGCTAGGGGCCCTCCGACCATACGGGGTTTCCTAAACTGGGGGGCATGGCGGGGGGCACAGACCCACTGCACTTTAGAGGCTGTGTCAGCCAGAGAGGAGGGAAAAATCTGAAGGAAGTAAACACCCACCAAAGTGGAGGGACGGGGACGCTTCGAGGGTCCTCTCCCGCTCTCCGCACGCCGGACCCGGGGGTGCAGCGCTCCGGGCCCCGGGCTGAAGTGGACACCGCCGGCACGGGGAGCGCCGCTCGCGCTGTGGCCTGTTCTGCGCGTTTCGTCCAACGGGGAGCGGAATCAGACGCCCCGGGGTCTTCCGTGACTGGCTCCTCCCACTGAGCACGTTTTCAAGAGTCATCCACGTTGCTTCGTGTGTCGGGGCTTCATTTGCTCTGCTGGCCGGACGACACACCGGCCCAGGGGTCCGAGACATTTTGCTTTCCTGCCACGGGTTGGCGGGCACGCGGCTGTTTCCTGAGGATGTCCGCGTGCACGTTTCCACGTGGGGGCACTTTTCATTTCCAAGGGGCGGACACCCAGGCCTGGAATTGCTGGGTCACACGGTAACTAGATGTTTAACCTTTTGCAGAACCCGAGACCATTTCCCACCGCGACGCGGCCGTGCCCGCACACCCTCGCCAGCGCCGCTCCTGCCTTCCCAGCAGGGGCCACGTGTGTGTCTTCTCCGGAGAAATGGCGACCTGTGGGTGCCCTGATCACACCTCAGGGAGATCATCCGCCCTTTTCTGCTGTTACCTGTTCTATCTTCTTGCCCAACTCATGGGTTCGGCCGATTTTTCTGAGCGCTCACAGCTTCGGCTTTTTACATGCATTCCAAACACATCCTCCAATTCGTGACTTTTCCTTGAAACTTTTTTATGGTGCCTTTCGATGAACAGAACTTAGAGAGTTATAGATTTAAATGTACTAAAATACGTCGATTCTGTTTTCCTTTCAAATATGGTTTAAGGAATCTTTTCCTGCCGTAGGTTATGAGACTAGGTGTCTTTTACATGATTTGGGACGTTGCTCCACTAAATGATTTGTATATTTCTTTTCTTTTTTTAATGTTTATTGATTTATTTTGAGAGAGAGAGAGAGAGAGAGACACGTGGGAAGATGGAAAGTTCTGGAGACGGATGGTGGGGACAGCTGCACAGTGTGAATGTGCTTAGTGCCCCTGAGCTGTGCACCTAAAATCAGGAGCGTAAGCGAATGTTTTGCACTATTTTACCACAATAAACACCAGGTGGCTCAGTCTGTTAAGCACCTGAGTATTGATTTCAGCTCAGGTCATGATCTCACAGTTCGTGGGTTTGAGCCCCACATCGGGCTCTGTGCTGACAGGTCAGAGCCTGGAGCCTGCTTCTGATTCTATGTCTCTTTCTCTCTCTGCCCCTCCCCTGCTCACGCTCTGTCTCTCTCTCAAAAATAAATAAACGTTAAAATTTTTTTAAATTGGAAAAATATGAATTTTCCAATTCTATCCACAAAAAGACCTAGAAACGGTGCACAGCAGCAGCAGTGAGCACCCTGTTATCCGAAGTGGGACCTCTGGTCTCCACGGACGCCCCTGGGAGAGGAGCCCGGGACAGGATGGCCGAGAGCTCCCTCGGACCACCACGCATTTCTGGGTCAGAACAGCATGTGCCGAAGGGGCCCCTTCCCTCCAGGTGGCCCCAGGGGACGCTGCTCCCATGGGGAGGATGCCCACGGGCCCTGTAGATTGCCACAGGCACCCCTGGACACGGGGGCCCGGAGCAGGAGGCAGGCGCGGGTGGGTGCTGCCCCACCACGGCGGCAGCAGACCCGCCAGCCGGGATGTGTCAGCGGCCACCACCGGGGGCCTGTGCGGGTGGCCAGGGGGCAGGCGCTGCTCTGTCCGGTTCTGGGGGCAGGTCTCAGTGCCCTGACCTCCAGCAGCCTTGGCTCTTCCAGGAACTGGCCTGGACACTTGTGGGATCTTGTCACATCCCACCGGGGTCCCCTTCAGTCACAGGTTAGAGTGCTACCAGGTGGAGCGCTGTGGGCCCTGGGTGCCAGGTTCCGTGTCCCCTGTCCCCTGATGTCCCCTGCACGGATGGGGGCTCCATACTTCTGCCTGGCCTCTCGCTGAGCAGGCCAGTGTCTCCAGCTGGTCAGTGCTGCTCCCAAGTCCCCTCCTGGCCCTCAGGCCCGGGGTGGGGGGACACCCTGCAGCTGGCCTGGCCTGAGGCGGACCCTGGTGTCCGGTCCCTTTGGCACACCAGGTCCTGCATCTTCACCCAGTAAGGCCGTGGGGGAGCAGCGGCTTCAAGGACCCCCTTCCTCGTGGCCGAAGGCTCCTGGGTGAACTGCCAGGCCGTGGTCTCTCCCTGGGGCTCCCAGACCAGCACCCACACACCACCTGGGAGCTGGCCTCAGGCATGTCCACCCCAGCTCGTCCTCCGGGCCTCATGGCTCCGGGACTTCTCTGCCCTCAAGAGTCGGGCCCTCCTGCACCTCGGTCAGGGCTGCAAGGAGTCAGACGTGGGGGCGAGGGGAAGGCATGCTGGGCAGGGGAAGTAAGGGGAGGGTGGTGTAGTAGGCGGGGTCTGAGGTCAGCCCCTCAAGGCCGGCACCCAGCCGTCTGAGGTCTCTGTCCGGGGACACTCGGCCTCCCGGCCCTGTAGCCTCTGCAGGAACCGGCCCTCGGCTGGCCTGTGACAAGGGAGTCCTGGCATCTGTGTGCAAAGCTGGCACAGGGACGGGCGGTGGGTAATCGGGTTGGTGCCGAGCACCAGGGGCTGCCGGTGGGGAAGGGGCCATGCCGGTGGAACCCTGGGGGCTCCCCCACTGCAGACAGTGTGTGTGTGCGCAGACAACTGGGTGTGCACGGTGCCCCTGAGCTCCTGCCGCCCCCTCTGCCCGGCCCCATCTCCTCCCCTCTCACCTCCTTTACCCCCAGCCCTTTGAGACCAATGGCACCCTGGCCAGAGAGCTGTCCACTTGGGCCAGGGCAGGGCCTGCAGGGGACTGTGTGTGACTGTCCGGTGGGACCAGGCCTCCTTCCCCGCTCTGGGTGGGTTCGTGTTCCGAGACAGACAGACCAGCTGCCCGTGGGGACACCGGGGCGCGGACACGGCCTGGGGGGGTCAGAACTCCAGGGAGTGAGCATGCACGTGGGCGTGCGCCCCTGCACACAGCTGAGGGGGGTCCCCTGCAGGCCTTGAGGCCCCTGGCTCGGCACATCTTGGGGACCCCCCCAGACGGCCTGCCCCCGCTCTGTCCCCTCCGGCCACCTCACCACTGTCCTCACTGCTCCTCTGCCACAGGTCACTCTCCATCTCATGGATCCCCCACCCCCGCCCAGGAGCCGCTCCTCTGTGAGCTGATGGTCTTTCTGGGTGCCCCGTCCTGGCCTGCCCCGGGGCCTGGGTGCTGGGCAACACCCCTGTGTCCTCAGGTCCTTGCTCTTTCTCGGCCAGCTCTGTGGAGTGACTCTCTGTGGCCTGTGACGCCTCCTCGTCCAGGTCTTGGGGAGGCCCTGTGGCTGGGGAGGTGAGGGGGCTGGACGGAAGGCGTGCGATCAGGCAAACCTCATTCGGAGACACCCCGGGCCTCAGTGGTCTGGGAGCCAGAGGGGCCCCAGGGGAGGGCTAGTTGGGGAGGCTTCTGCTCAGGCCAGACCTCCAGGAAGAGGGTCCCCGAATGGTGATTCTGTGGGAGGGGCTCTAGGGCCGAGGGTCCCAGGACAGGCCTCAGGGAGGAGGGTCAGGAGGCGGCCTCCGCTGTGGGGGCCCGGCGAGAGGCGTATGTACAGAAGGGGGCGCCCAAACGCCTGGCAGGGCTGCCGGGCCAGGGCTGGGCGGGCGGAGCCAGGCTGCGCGGGCTGGGAGGGAGCTCAGGGTCGGCGGAGCCGGAGGTCAGGCCGCCTCCAGGAGCCGCAGGCCGACAGCAGGGGGAGCTTGGAACCTGACTGATCTGGGCCTGTTCCGGCCACCCTGCCATCTCAGCCCCCGACCTCACCTCCTAGGCAGGGCACATCCCCCGGCTGCCCTGGGGATGACAGCTGGGAGGCTGCCAAAGGCCCAGGAGAAGGCAGCTGTGAGGACGGTCCTGGGCCAGCCTGCAGGGTCCGCGGTCACCTGTGTGCTGCGAGGGAGGCCGGGGAGCCTGCGGGACGACGGTGGGAGCGGGGACCTGCGGGCGGCCGCACTGGCTCCTGAGGGTCCTGAGGCATCACAGCCCTCTCCGGGTTTGCACATGGTGGAGTCTCTGCTGGGTGCGTGGCCCCACATTGTCCCCCCACTGACAGGTGTGTCCGGCTGCCCAGGACCTGGCCACACGCCCTGCCAGGGCCCACTGGGCTCTCACCTCCCCGTTTGGGGCCACATGGCTGAGGCCCCCCTCCCCCCTCCCCCCTCGCCTGCTTGGGAGTGGGGTCCTGTGCATCCTTCCAGAGACCTGGGCTGGCCACACACCTGGGGGACCTGGGGGGCCGCAGTGCTGGTGGGAGCATGGCCGGTGGCCAGGCCTCGAGCTCCAGGGAGGGGCAGGCCGAGGGCCCCAGGGACTGAGCAAGGCAGGCGAGCACAGCAAGGCGGGGACACTCCAACCTGGAAGGGGGAGCCCTGGGTCTGTGGGGTCCTAAGCGAGGGGACCTCACTGGGCAGGCCCACCCAGAGGTTCCCTGGCCAATGCCAGCCAGTCTCCCTCCCACCCCGGGAACCTAGACCAGAAAGCCTGGACAGGGACGCCTGGGGGGCGTCGGCTGAGCGTCTGACTTCAGCCCAGATCATGATCTCACTGTTTGTGGGTTCGAGTCCCGCATGGGGTTCTGTCCTGACAGCTCAGAGCCTGGAGCTGCTTCAGATTCTGTGTCTCCCTCTTTCTCTGACCCTCCCCTGCTTGTGCTATCTCTCTCTGCCTCTCAAAAATAAATAAAAAGTATTTTAAAAATTAAAAAAAATTAGAAAGCCTGGACAGGCCCTTCCTATCCACGCTGACGCCCAGGGAGCCTGTGTGGCCCGGGCCAGGCTTCCTGCACACTGGGGCCCTTGGGGCCGTGTCTGTGTCCTGGCTCGAAGGGGAAGCCCCCTGGGCAAGAAGAGGTCACACGCACGACCCCCTCATTCTCCTGACACAGGCAGGGAGACCATGAGGGCAGAGGGAGACCAGCCTAAAAAAAACCGATGGGGAGGGGGTACGAGCAAAGGGCCCCTTTCCCCGTGTGCCCCACGGCACCCAGGGGGCAGGGGTCTGTGGCTCCTGGAGCTGGTATCCCCCAAGAAGCCTCTGCCCCCCGCCCCCCGGCCTGAGACCCTGGGACGCTGCCCCAGGCCGAGGTGGACAAGGCCTGCAGCCAGGCTGCCCCCCACCCCCTTCCCGGCAGGAAATGGCAGGGGCGGTGGAAGGGTCTGGAACGTGCGCCCAGCCACTCCTGCTGGCAGCCTGTCCGGGACATGCACCATGTACAGAAGGCTTTGATCGAGTGCTCCCTAACCGAGGGTCCCCACTCTCCCCTCCGCACGGTCACTCCCCGCCCCTGCCCCCGCTTGCTGCCCAGGCCAGCAGTGCCAGGGTTTGCATTGGCCTCCGGCCAAACCCCGGAATGTGCCTGCTGGCTGCGGGCAGCTGTTCCTGGAGCAGAGGCGACAAAGCACAGCCTGTCTTTGAGACGTGGGCGGACGGGGTGCAGCCTGCCCAGAGCCACGCATGAATAGGGCACACAGGCGCTGGGACAAGATGAATGAGCTCACACAGGCCGGACACCCATGAATGGGCCCCAGGCGTCCAAAGACGCGGTGGAACTTGGAACTGGCTGGTGGGGCCCAAGACCGGGGCTGAGGGGCCTACGTGAGGTGTGGGGCGCGGGCCGCTGAGAGTACATGGTGGAGGGGGAACAGAGCACCCGAGGCCTAGCGCGGCGAGCGCGTGGGATTCAGGCCTCGGGAGCGGGGCGAAAAGTACAGAGTCAGCACATCCCTGACATTCTCCGCCACAGGGCACGTCTCCGGGCTCCTGGACGTGCCTGTGTGGTCTCAGGGTGTGGGTCCCAGGCCCTCGTGGGGTCACATCGCTCGGACATTCCAGGCAGTGTGGGGCACAGGATGGCAGGGAGTGGCGAGCATGGGGACAGGGAGGCGGGGACAGGCCTGAAGGGGCCCCCACAGGCCAGACGCCCCTCCCCGGGCACCAGACGTCCAGGGTCGCCTCGGGCCTACGTGAGAGGCAGGTGCTGGGAGCTCGGCTGCCTGAGACTCCGATGGCTTCAGTCGTGCCGTGTGGGGTCCTGCCCTCCAAGGCCCAGGACTGGGGATGGGCGGCCCAGGGGCCTTGGGGATCGGGGGCAGGGTACTGTCGGGTCACTGTCAGGTTTCAAGGGATGGGGTACAGGCCGTCTGGACACTCAGAGACTCAGGGCCTTGGGTCCCTGAGGCCTGAGCCTTCACGCGAACAGTGCGGCCACACTAGGGCCCAGACCCGTATTCAGAGGAAGGCGATGGAATCCGGAAGTTCGTGGTGGTGGGTGCCTGGTCCCCATCCGTTCGGGTGAATGAGGGTAGGTCTGTCAACCCTCAGGTGAGCAGGCGCAGGGACGGGCCGGCAGAACCGGAACAGGGAGGCACCCTGGGCTGTCGGACCTGCAGGCGGGAGCAGGAGGCGGCCTCCTCCCAGGGCCCGGCCCTCAAGAGCAGGTGGTACAGGCCTGGGGCCCGAGGCACCCAGGTGGGGTTCTGGGTCCCCATGGGGCTGAGAGAAGCCAAGACGGCTGGCTGGGGTAGAAGCCGCCCCAGGGAGGCTCCAGGGAACGGGGCGCAGTCCCTGGAGCCTCCAGAGCAGAGTGCCAGGTCTGGATGATGTGTCCAGGCTGTAGATGTGGTGTGGGCTCAGCTCTTCAGCAAAGGAGGGGACAGGAGCCCGGGCACTGCAACAAATGGGGTTCAGGACCCACTCCAGCTCATGGGGTACAGGCCCCACACACTCCAACAAACGGGGTTCAGGGCCCAGACACTCAGAATGATGGGGTTTGGCTTCCACACACTCTGAATGGGGTACAGGACTCCATTCTCAGACAAATGGGGTTCAGGCCCCAGGCCTGGCTGGGGTGGGGGCCCAGCTTTCGGGAGTCCTAGCACAGGCATCCAACACTTGGGAGCAGGGCAGGCGGCGGGCCCGGCACACAAATGAGTAACATACGTCTCCACAGACTGGGTGACATGTGCAGGCGGGGAAGGACTGAGCACAGGACGTCCAAACCACAGGAAGGAGGCCACCGAGCCTGGTCCGCACTCAGGCCTACGGGAGACGTGTCCGCAGAGCATTCAGGTGCCCACGGGGTCAACCAGTGTGTCCAGGCTGTCGAGGTGACTGGTGCCCAGACCCTGGGGGTGAGGGAGGAAGGCTTTCCAGAAGCTCAGATGGTCAAGCATGTCCCCAGACATTCGCCCTGATGCCAAGGGTGCCCCAGACGAGCAGAGCTCCTGTGAGCAGAAGGGACCCCTCCGGACCTGGGCCCCCAAGGCCCGGGTCACAGAGAATCCTGAGTGTTCTTGCATGGGGGTTGGATCACAGGCTGCACGCACTGTCAGACGGTGAAGTGGGGTCCCCTCCGTGTCCCGGTGAACAGGAAATATTCACCCAGACACTCCACATAGCCCCCCGGAAATCTGGGCTCACAGACAGCACACAGGCTCCCAGAGGAGGAAAACAAAGCTCTGGGAAATAGCGTCTCGGCGTCAATCCTCAGGGGTGTGGGGCAGAGCGGGTGCAGGCTCCCGGGTGCTCAGATGGTGGGGTACAGGCTCCCCAGCGTGAATCGCAGGGCTGGGGCACGGGCGGGCTGAGAGCCAGCGAATGGGCACCAGGCGCCCCACCCCACCCAGGGCCGGGGCAAGATGGGCAGGGGGCTGCAGGAGCCCGGGGGGCGGCAGCCGGGGTCCGCGGGGGCAGGGGCACGCGTGCTATCCTGGCACGTCTCGGGCTCCTGTGCCAGCAGCTCCCGGCCACCCCGAGCCAGCGTTCTCCCTGAGTCCCAGCCTCAAACATTCCCCAGGCAACCTCAAAGGAAGCACCCCCGTCCAGGAGCCCCGCCAGGCTCTCCGTGTGGCTGCCGGCTGCCAAGCCGCCGTCTCGGGGGCCCCGGGGCTGGCCGGGGGCTGCCAGCTCTGTTTGGTTTTCCCCTTCCTGCCCTAGAAGCTCAGACGCCCGTCTCGCCATGGAGGCGCCCGCGTCCTGGGCTCGGCACAAAGGCCCTACAGTGGGGCCGGGGAGAGCGGCGCACGGGCACGTGTGCTCAGGGCACGCCAGGCCCCAGGGCACGTGCGGCCGGCTCTGCCTCTGCCCCCCAACAGCCGGCTCCTGTGGCCCTGGAACCACCGGGGCCGCACCTGGTCCCCGAGGTGTTAGCCGCTTCTCCCAGACCCCCATGGCCGGAGACCAGGAGAAAGGGCCGAGCCCTGACGGGGGACACGTTCCCAGAGCTGCACACCACCGGCAGGCCCCCACACACATGCTCCCAAGCAGCCTCAGAGCCTGGGCCGAGCCTCCCGCGAGTCCAGCCCGACCAGTCCTGCTGGTGGCCCCCGTGTCACCTGCTCTCCTGTTAAGCATTAACCAGCTCTACGTCTGACCACTGGCAGGAGTGGGTGCAGGGAGACTCCCTGGCCTGGGAGGGCCACTCAGGGCTGGGCCCAGGGAGGGACCCGAGCGGCCAGAGCGGAGAGGTCACAGGCCATGGAAGCAAGAGCTGGGGGCGGAGGGCTGGTCCAACAGAAACCCAGACGTCTGGGGACAGGCCGGCCCAGCCAGTGGCACAGGCATCAGCCGGGCCCGGCAGACCCAGATGGCGGCAGGTGACAGCGCCGTCGGCTGTGGCCTCGCGCCTACTCCAGCCGCACCAGGAAGCTATGCTCCTCCAGACCCGGCCGACCTCGGGGCTCCGGACCCCCTCCCTCTCAGACCAAGTCCAGCCCTGCCTCCCACTGCCCCACCCGGTGTGGAGTCCAGACGGGCCGTCACCCCCTCTTGCCAGGCCTCTGGAGGCCCGGAGCTGCCCCAGTGACCCCTGGAGGGACCCCTGGGGGGGACTCACAGCCTGGACGTATGGCACCTGGGTCTCCGGGGGACCCTCCTCCCCGGGGAGTTTCCTGGCTCCTGAGGGCCAGCAGTTCCGGCCCTGAGGTGGGGCTCCCCGAAGCCCTGCCTCTCATACCCCCTCCCCCACGCAGAGAACTCTCATTCACCGGAGGCCTGGCCACGGCTCCATCACGGTCCTCGCGTGCCCAGGGTAGAGGGGAGCCTGGAGGCCGGGCCAGCCGCCGGAGTGCAGGCAGCAGGTGAGAGCTTTCTACACCTGGGGGGCTGGCTCCCCAACGACATCGGGGGGCCTGGCTCTTCCCGGGGGGAGGAGGGCCCACACAGCCTCACTCCCACAGCACAAACAATGCCAGCGAGGCTGTGGGGGGTGGAGGTTGGCTTGGGTGCATGGGTGCCCAGCCCCAGGCCGACATGGAGCCCCTCCACCTGGCAGAGCTGGGGCTCCTGATTGGGAGAGGCAGGGCAGACCCGGCGCAGATCGCCCGGCAGGTCAGATGGTTGGAGGGTGGGGAGTCACAGGGAGGGCTTCCTGGAGGAGGTGGGGCTCACACAGGCCTTGAAGGGCGACTCAGGTGGGGATGGCATGGGAAGGACAGTGCTGGCGGGGAGCCATGGGAGCCCAGCTGGGTCTGTGCGGGCAGGCGGTTGTGGGACCACGGGCTCTCCCGGGGCTGCGAGGCCAGATCTGCCCGGCGGCGGGAAGACACATCCCACAGTGGGTGGCTGGGAGGGACTTGCTCAGGAAGGACCCCCAACTCCTCTCCTGGGGAAAAAGAGCCTTAGCACTAGTGCGGGTTTTCTGTGCCGGCCACAGAGGATGGAGCAGAGGGGGACTCCAGGAGGGACCCCGGCCTCCTGACTTATGGGCGGGAAGGCCCCTCCCAGTAGCAGCCCCAGTACCAGAGGGCTGCAGGAGGCCCTGGGCTAGGGGAGCGGGCAGCCCTCCCAGGGCCCCCCTGAGAGTTGTCCTGGGGGTGTCTGCCCACCTGGGGCTCCGGTATGCTTTCCCGGAAGCCAGACCTGCAGGCCAGGTCCAGCGGAGCAGAAGGCGCCGCCTGGTGGTGACATGCCTGCCTGAACCTTCACCACCGTGGGGGCCTGGAGGTCCTGAGGGACCCTGTGCCTCTCCCAGGCCTTGGGGTCCTGCAGTGCTTGTGGCTGGCCTGCCCAGGGTCCTGGGACCCTCTAGGGCCAGCTTCCAGACATCTCCTGTGGTCCCGGGGTCAACCTTCACTAGGATGGCCCGGGAGTCCTGCCTGGCCCGCAGTACCTGTGGGTCCATGGCCGGCCCGGGCCCTGCTCCTGTCCAGGGTCAGGGGCACATGCACATATCCACACCCGAACTTGCGCGCACACCCACCCAGGACACAAGCAGGTGTGCGCACAGGCAGGCACGCACACACTGGGATTCTCTGCTGACAACATATCTGGAATTCTCCACCATTCCAGTTCCAGAGCACGCATGCGCCCTGGCATTTCCGGGAGATCGGCTGCGGCAGGGTGCTCTGACCCCCGAAACCCTCACGCCGTCACTGCCACCAGCTGCCTGCGGGATGCTGAGCAGACCTGGGAACGTCCCTCAGGGGACCCAGAATTAGGCACCACACTCCATGGCAGGCACTCCCCTGAGGGGCCTCCAAACACATTCATCTCTGATTTGCTGGACCTGGGGAGGAAATGTGCAGCCTCTTGCTCAAAATGGTTAGACACTGCAGCCAGCGAGGGTCCGATGTGCGGGACCTGCCTGGCGTTCCTGCTCAGTGCTGGGGCTCCCTGGGCCTGGGCCCCTCCCAGCCTTCACCTCCTCGTGTGTGAGTGTCCTCACAAGGCAACATGCACACAGCCCCTGCAGGGGGGACAGAGCTGGGCTGGGGGGGGAGGACACCTGGGGTCCAGGCGCTCCCCCGCCTCTCTGAGCCACAGCTCCGTCCACAGCGCACTGAAGGGCTGGGGGTTCTGGGAGCGGGGCCTTGATGCGTGCAGGAGCGACGGGGTCATTCCTGGAGGGGGTGGCCCGTCTTGTGTACAAACAGGAAGAAGCCCCTGGTGGCCAGAACTGTGCTCCCCAGAGGAGAGAGGGCCGGGAGGAGCTGAGCCAGCCAAACTTCCGCGGGTCTGGGGTTCCAGGAGGTCCCACGGCGGCAGCCGGGCCCCGGCTCAGAATCCCGCGTCCCTGATGTGGGTGGGAGCCCCCAGCCCGGCCAGGTGTGCGCCTGCCCCAGGCCCCCCTCCCTCCCGCAGCACGAAGGGTGGCAGGTCGGCAGGTCCGGGCAGCCGCTGCTGAGTCAGTTTGCGAGGAATGTTCTGGCCGCTCCCAGCTTCACCCTGTCCCTGCCTGCCCCCACCTCACCCTGCTCCCAGGCGCTGCTGGCGCGGCGCCCATGCCAGGAACGCACCCCCAGCCCGGGCGTGCCTGGACCAGCTCCCCCCAGCATCCGACCCCCACCGCTCCCCTCCTGCCCCCATGACCTCGGCAGAGCCCCGGGCCCTCAGAGCCCCCATCCCCACGCTCCCAGGTTACTTCCCGGGCCGGAGGGGGGGCCCACACGTGTGAACAGGCTTCACGTGTGTGACCGAGATGAGCCATGGTGGCCCCAGGTCAGGGCGGGATGGGATGAACTGGGACCCCAGCAACAGCACCCAGGCAGGGCCTGGAGGGAGGTGGCTTCCTGAAGGAGCGGGCTCTGCAAAGAAGGCCTGGCCTGCTCAGCTGGGGCCGGGGGCTGGGGGCACGGGAGGTGGCCAGGAGGCTGGGGCTGGGGCTCTGAGCACTCTGGCCAGTGTCTCCCTCCCCGTGGCTCCACTCAGAGCCCTTGCCCGGGCAGACTCTGAGCTACTGCTGCTGGGCGGATGGGTCAGTGGGGCTGGGGACTGAAGGGCCATCCCCAGGGGTGACCCGGTCATCAGGGCTGTCTGCTCCAGACCAGCAGGAAGGGAAATGGGGCGCCCCCCAGACTCCCATAGCACGCTGGCTCCAGTGGGCACTGCCGCAGTACCCGGGCTCATTCCAGACCTCCTCGCCAGGCTCCCCTGTGAGTTGCAGGATGCCCACAGGGACGTGGGGATGGCGGGCCCGGTGGGGGCCGCTGCGTCCACAGATGCACCTCAGGCCCCTTTCTGCACCCACCCCAGGGCCCTGCTGGGCTCTCCTCGCCATTGCCGTGGCTGCCGGCATCCTCGCCGTCTCCTGCCTCCTCTGTGTCGCCTGCTGTTGCCTCCATCGCCGCAGCCAGGGCCGCAGGAGGAAGCCCAGGGTCCGGGAAGCTGTGGGCCTGGGCAGCCCTCGGCGCGCCACCAGCAGCCACCTGGTGAGGCACGGGCTCCAGGCTGCTTGGTCCCAGAGAGCAGCGCAAGGCCCAGACCCGGGGGGCTTGGGGCGGCCCAGCACGTTCAGGGGGAAGCTCCGTCCCTGCCCAGCAGCACAGGCAGGGAGGGCCCTGCGGGCGGGGGATGTGATGAGCAGGGGTGCGAAGGAGGCCCTGAGGTCCAGCCCCGGGCAGTGGGCCCTGGGGAGACACAACGTGAGGAGTGCAGTTCTGCAAGAGACGGACTGGGGGCCACACATGTGTACGGCCTGTCTCTCAGAACTGAGCTGGGGACAGGAGCCCTTCTCTGGCCTGGCCTGGAGGCAGGGGCTTAGACCACAGATGTGGGGCACAGTCCCAGCGGCCCCTGCCTCCTCTCCCCACCTGTCCCAGGTGCAGCCAGATGTGGGTGACTCGGAGGCTGCCCCCGGGGGCCCCCAGCACTGGGGGCGCCTGCTGCTCTCCCTGGGGTATGACATTGGAAGCCAAGAGGTGAGGGGGTGTGTGGAGGGGTGAGGGGTACTGGGTGGGCACTGGGTGTGGGCTGCCCGGAGATGGCCCCAGGCTGAGCAGCCCTCGATCCCAGATCAGGGTGGGCCTCAAGCAGGCTGAAGACCTGAGGGCCCGGGGCCCGGGTGGCACTGCAGACCCCTATGCCCGCGTCAGCCTCTCCACGCAGGCGGGGTCCACGCACGAGACCAAGGTGCACCGCGGCACGCTGTGCCCCACGTTCCAGGACACCTGCTGCTTTCACGTGTGTCTGGGCCGGGGGCCGGAGCCGGGGCGAGGGGGCTGGATGGGAGGGATGAGGGGGCCGCGGGGGGTGCCGGACCAGGGCCAGGGGCCGGGAGTGCGGGTGGGGGGCCGGGCCGGGCCCCGCTCACGCGCTTGCCTACAGGTGCCACAGTGCGAGCTGGCTGGGTCTGCCCTGCTGGTGCAGCTGCTGGACTTCAGGCGCTTCTCTGCCCACGAGCCGCTGGCCGAGCTCAGCCTGCCGCTGGGGGCCATCGACCCGCAGCACGTCCTAGAGCGGTGGTACCAGCTGGGCCCGCCGGGCACCACCCAGGTGAGGCCACTGACTGAGGGGCTCTAGCCTGGCCCTGCCTTGGGTGCCCCAGGAGAGACTGAGGCCCCCCTCTCGCTGCCCGCAGCCCCAGGGCTCAGGCGAGCTGTGCCTCTCGCTCCGGTACGTGCCCAGCTCGGGCCGGCTGACTGTGGTCGTGCTGGAGGCCCGAGGCCTGAGCCCGGGCCTGACAGGTGAGAGCCTGCCCTGCCCCCTCCCCATGGGAGAGGGAGCCCCGGGCTTAGCCCTGGGACCCAGGGCGCCTCTGACCCCTTCTGCCTGGCCAGACTCCTACGTGAAGGTCCAGCTTATGCTGAACCAGAGGAAATGGAAGAAGAGAAAAACATCGGCTCGGAAGGGCACGGCCACCCCCTACTTCAACGAGGCCTTCACCTTCCTCGTGCCCTTCAGCCAGGTCCAGGTGGGCTGCCTGGAGGAAGGGGTGGGTGGGCGTCCCCACCCTTGGGGCCAAACTGACCCCTGTCTTTCTCTCGCTCCACACACTTCTGCCTGCCTCTGCCCAGAGCGTGGATCTCGTGCTGGCCGTCTGGGCCCGGGGCCCACAGTTCCGGGCCGAGCCTGCGGGCAAGGTGCTGCTGGGCGCCCGGGCCTCGGG
>NC_043710.1:1260341-1304884 GCF_006229205.1 Suricata suricatta
GCTGGCCTCAGGGGGCTCAGCCCGGCCAGGAATGCTGCTCTAATCCCCACACATCTGGACGGCTTTGGCTCCCTGGCCCTCCCTACGGCCTGGGAGGCCGGCAGGGCTGGGGCCTCGCACCCCAGCTCGGAGAACGCCAGTTCACGGTTCTCCGGATGTCTCTGCTGGGTGGGGGCTGGGCGGGGGGCTCAGCCCCAGGCAGCCGGGCGGGCCCCAGGCCCCCTCCATCAGGGAGAGGTTCCCAGGCGGTGGTGTCGCCATCCTTGGGTTGAAGGACGTGTTCCGAGTGAGCCAGGAACCACCGCAGGGCAGGGTGTTCCGGCCGGCTGCACGTCCAGGGGCCCTCCCTTCTCCTCCCGGGATGGAGGGCGGGATCCCACCCAGGGGAGGGCAGCCCCCACCCAGAGGGCCCTGGCCACTGCCGCAGGCCATGTTTGGGGGCCCAAGCCTCGGGGAAAGGAAGGGACGTGGCTAGGTCATGCCCGAGATGCCCACCCCAGCAGGAAGGCAGCGGAGAGATGCAGGGGGCTGCTCCCTCCAGGAAGCCTGTGCCCCTGGGGAAACTGCCGTGTAGACCCTGACTTAGGAGTAGAGTGACCCCCAGCTGACCCTGAGCCGTGTGCCCCGAGGCGGCCCAGCAGGGCCGAGGACAGCCGACCACAGGCTCCTTGCAGGACCAGGGGAGCCTTCTCGAACTCGTCACTGAGCTCAAAATAGAGCAACCCAACCTCGGCACCCTCCCCCCCAAGACTTCTTGGACTGGACGACAGCACGCGGCGGGGCCGGGCCAGGCGGCCTGGGCAGGTGGGGAGGCCCCTGTGCCCCCATTGGTCTGAGGAGGGCTCCATGCCCTTTCTGAGCAGGGGCCCAGCCTGGGGGAGGCCATTTATACCCCTCCCCCTGGGCCCACCAGCCCAACTTGCCGCTGCCGGCCTGACCTCGCTCCCCACGCTGCTGCCCAGACACTAGGTGAGGCCAGCCCAGCCGGCCGAGGCCAGGACACGCGCTTCTGGAGATGGCATGCGGGGAGACCCCCGGGTGGGGGCCCGGGGGTCGGGCACCGCCCCCAGCAGCCCTCTCCGGGGGGCTTGCATGGTGTCGGGCGTGAGCCGGAGATGTGTCGGGAGACAGCTGGGGGGAGCCGGGGTCCGGGACGGCCCCCCAGTCACCAGGCCTCGCTCTTGGGTGGGACACTAGGAGGAGATCTGGCGGGACGAGGGACCCCAGGCCCAAGTTGGGAGCGGCTCCTTGCATGCACTTGGGCCCAAAGCCGAAGGAGTAGAGCTAAAAATAGCTGGACGGCTCTGGTGGCACCTGCGCTGGCCCGTCCCACCCTCCCTCAGGGACAGCTGGGCCACTCCGGGCCCCGCCTGGGACATTTCGGGAGCACTTTCTCTTCTTACTCCTCACCCTGGCAATTCCAAGACAGCTCCTTTAAGAAGGTCGGGTGGGGGCAGGGCAACAGGCGGGCGTGGCCTGAAGGCCGCCCCCCCCCCCCAACCTGGGCAACCGGTGTCCACGGCTGGACAGCGGCCACCGTTCTCACACCCGGGCCTTTTCTCTCCCACAGGCTCTAAGCCTCGGACTTCAGGATGGGGGAGTAAGTGCCGTCCCCAAGCCCAGGGCCCCTGCCACCCCTGCCCTCCCTCCAACTGGGGCGGGGGGTCCCCGCAGCTCCCCAGCCCACCCCGGGCCCCTCCCACTTCCACCGGCCCCACACACTGCCTTGTCCACGGCCCTAACCTCTGTCTTCTCTCCCCCCATCCCACTTGCCCTCTCGGGACAGTGAGGAGGTGAGTACCTACTTGGGTGGGCATGAGTCACAGAGGGGATGGGATGCCCTCCTTGGGATAGGTCAAAGGTCAGAGCTCGAGGGAAGCTGCCCAGCCCTCCCCCCTTGAGTGAGCCCCCCCCAGCCACTGGGACAGGGACGAAACAGGAAGTGGCTGCCGGTGCCTCATGGGGCAGGGGAAGTGAGGCTGTGGGCAGGTCACCGGAATCACTTCTTCTTCCAGAAAGCAGCCCCCCCCCACCCGGAGCCCTGCAGGGATCCCCTGCTCCTCCCTCCTCTCCGCTCCCTGAAACCTTCGAACCTGACCTGCCACCTGGGTTCAGGTGTCCTGGGCCTGGCCTCCCGCCAGGGCATTGGGAGCCCCAGAGTCCAGCTGCCTCCTAGACAGGGGGCACCGGCCCGGGCGGGGCCAGTGGGGGGTGGGGGTGCGGGGGGCTGGGCTGGCCCTGACTCTGCCTCCTGTCCCTTGCCCCGCAGAAACGCAACAGGGCCATCACGGCCCGGAGACAGCACCTGAAGGTAGGTGCCGGCCCAGGGAGGGCTGTGCTGGGGTCTGTGCGAGGCGGGGCCCTGCAGCCCCTCACTGGCCCGCCCTTCGCCCTTCGCCCCTGCTCCCCGCAGAGTGTGATGCTGCAGATCGCGGCCACCGAGCTGGAGAAGGAGGAGAGTCGCCGTGAGACGGAGAAGCAGAACTACCTGTCTGAGCACTGCCCCCCACTGCACATCCCCGGCTCCATGTCTGAAGTGCAGGTACCCTCCCCTGGCAGTGCTCCTGCCTGCTGCCTCAGTTTCCCCATTGGCCAAGAGGGGGGTCAGGGCAGGTGGAGGGCAGGTGGACAGCGGCCCGCCCACCCATTGCCCCCACCCCCAGGAGCTCTGCAAACAGCTGCACGCCAAGATCGACGCTGCTGAGGAAGAGAAGTATGACATGGAAGTGAGGGTCCAGAAGAGCAGCAAGGAGGTGAGGGGTCGAGGGGCGGGGCTGGGCCGTGGCGGGGGCGGGGCCCGGACCGTGGTGAGGGTGGGGCCCGATCGAGGGGCGGGGCCGGGCCACGGTGAGGGGCTCTCCGACATGGCTGGGGTGGGGGGCCTGGCCACTGCTGGCCCCCCTCTAGCCCTCCCCACCTCGTAGCTGGAGGACATGAACCAGAAGTTGTTCGACCTGAGAGGCAAGTTCAAGAGGCCCCCGCTGAGGAGGGTGCGCATGTCCGCTGACGCCATGCTGAAGGCGCTGCTGGGCTCCAAGCACAAGGTGTGCATGGACCTTCGGGCCAACCTGAAGCAGGTCAAGAAGGAAGACACCGAGAAGGTACGCCGTGCCTTCCGCCCCAGGGCTGCCAGGCTCTCTGCGGCGCAGACTCCACTCTGCTGCCCGCCTCTGGGGGGCACACGGAGGCTAAGGGGTGGTCTGCAGCCTCCTCCTGAGCCCTGGCCTGGCCCCGTCCCCAGGAGCGGGACCTGCGTGACGTGGGCGACTGGCGCAAGAACATCGAGGAGAAGTCTGGTATGGAGGGCCGGAAGAAGATGTTTGAGTCCGAGTCCTAGGCGGCTCGCCCGGCACCGGCCCGGAGCTCCCAGTGCCCCACGGCACTGGGACAGGGCTTGTCTACGTGGTCAATAAAGGATTCCAATCCCCGTGACGGGTCTGGTCTGGTGCTGCCCAGCCTCACTGCCCACAGACTGCCAGCGTACTGCGGGGGGCCTGGGGTGGGGGCAGCGGGGGGCGAGCCCAGCCTCAAGGACTCTGGGCTGTGCTGGGGGTGGGGTGTTTCAGGGCCTGAATCCACCCAGCCTGCACCCTGACTGTGGTCAGTGGTGAGCGGTCAGTTCCCCAAGGCCTGGCCGGGACTCGCTGGTCCCGGGAGGGCCTTGGGCAGATGGCCTGGGTTACGTCAGAACCACGGTTCCGGAGATAAGATCGCTTGTCCGTGAGCATGGCGTCACTAGGGGCCTTGTGGCCTAGAGGCCCTCTGTACTGCATGATTCCACGCAACGCGGGCAGCCCCCACCCCTCCCACAGGGGGGCCGTGGTTGCGCTCCTGGGTGAACAGCCCTCCCGGGGTGGCTGTGCCCGTCCAGCAGGGCCTCCCCCAAGCTGGGGTCCGTGCTCCCGCCTGAGGGCTGTTGACAGACCTGCTGGGCTCCAGGGCAGCCCTGGGGGAGGGGCTTGCCCTGCCGTTTGTTCCTCCCCAAGGCCTCACACATCAAAGGACGCTGTCCCTGACAGGCCCTGAAGAGGACCGTCACTGCAAGGCCACAGTGGTCCCACTTCCTCTGTGGGGAGTGACATGGTGACTAGCCAAGGTCTTTCCACCCAGATCTTTGGAAGGGTGCCCAGGAGGGGGGCCCAAGAAGGCCAGGCCACCCACCCTGCCTTTGTCCTTGGGCCGCCCCAGCGATAGATCTGCCTGGGCCAGACCCAGGAAGGGGAGCTGCCTTTGGCCTTGCCTGTGTTCCGGCCCTGGCCCAGCCGCAGCCCAGGGATCCAGGTCCATCTTTGGGGGGCCCCCTGAAGGCCCCCCCAGCTTGGACACCTGTGTTCAGCCCCCAGCTTCAACTCCTGCAGGATCCTGGGGGCCAAAGCACATCCCATACAGAGCTGAGAGTGGGCAAGGCAGGAAGTGAGTTCGAAGCACAGGATTCAGCGTCTGGATAGAGCAATAGAGGCAGGGCCCACCGTGGGCCTGACAGAGTGACCATGGCCGCTGTCCAGGGGCCGTGCCCCCCAGGAGGGCAGCCGGGAGGCAAGGGGACTTGGAACCCCGCTCCCACAAGAGTCAACATCCTGGGTTTGGGAAGACTCACTATGTGGAAAAATGATTTTGTTTTTTTAAGTCAAGGAAACGTCAAACACCCAATCCCAGGTAGAGACCCCCAGGGTGGGGGCTGTGACGGGCTGGGAAGCGGATTTGTGGGTGTCTGTTACAGCAGGCGAACTGAACAAGGAGCAGACATCACAGCTAGCCCCCCGCGCCCCCCCCCCCCGCCCGGCTGGGCTGTCCTGGTGTCCCCCCCGACATGCACAGCCTCGGACGGGGTGTCTGAAGCATGTGGCCCAGCACCTGGCATGTGGTGGGAGCTCTGCATTCTAGAAGGATCTCCATGGTGGGGAGAACAGGCAGTTCAGGAGTGAGGCTGGAGTCGGAGGGCACAGGAACCTCCTGGGAGGGGGGAGAGGGGCATACTTAAGAGGCAGAGTCCCTTGGCTTGGTGGGTGAGGGGGTGGGGACAGGCTGGGAGCTGTTCCCCAAAGAGGGGCTCTGAGCAGATGAGGGGCGAGTTCTCAGCTGTGGGTTTGCTGCATGCAGGGGTCCGGGCAGGGGCTGGGGGCCTGGGCATCCTCAGAAGTAGGTGCTGGGTGCTCTCCAACAATGGGCAGGCAGGGGAGGGGAGGAGGACGCTGCCCGGGAGGGACCCCAGAAGGGAAGAGCGCCTGCAGCCCTGGCCTGCCCTGTCGGTGATGCTGGGGGCCAAGAAGCCCCAGGGGAACCTCGGCTGGGCTGTGGCCTGGGGCTGAGAGGAGGGAGCATGGCAGGCTGTCCAGGAGGTCAAGGGCAGGACAGTGTTGGGGGGCGGGGTTGGTGTGGGTGCAGGTGGGCTTCTGTGAACCTGTGTGAGACAGACTTGTGTCCACGTGTCCACGGCTCTTTCCCTGTCCACCTGCTACCAGGCCCGTGTCCTGGACACCATCCTTCACGGAGAGCTTCCTGGAGGAGGGGCTGAGCCACAGCTGGGGGAGCAGTTCCACAGATGAGCCAGGAAGCAAAGAAGTGGGCAAAACCAACACAAATACAGTAAATGACCGCGCGAGCAGGCAGACCCACCAGGGGCAGGGAGGGAGCGTGTCTGGAAAGCAGGCCCCTTGGTCCCAGGGGCGCCAAGGAGCTGAGCGAGGGCGAGGGGGAGGCCCTTGGGCGATGGCGGCGAGTCTGGGGAGGGATGTGCCTGGGCTCTTTGTGCTCTAACCCTTGAAACTTTTCTGTAAGTTTGAAATAATTTCTCCGAAGTTAAACTTTTCCTTGATCATGGAAACAATAAAATTCCTGAGCAACCTTGAAAACAGCTGTGGTGAAATCAACCAAATTGCGTGGACCAGGTGTTGGGTGTGGAGCCAGGCATGGGCAGGGGACACTGCACCCCTCCCGGGGTGGGGTGAGGACCACAGGGCGGGCCTGGGGACCACTGCACCCCTCCTGGGGGGTGAGGACCACAGGGCGGGCCTGGGGGCCACTGCACCCCTCCCAGGGGGGCGAGGACCACGGGGAGGGCCTGGGGGATACTGCACCCCTCCCAGGGGGGCGAGGACCATGGGGAGGGCCTGGGGGATACTGCACCCCTCCGGTGGGGGGTGAGGACCACGGGGCGGGCCTGGGGGGACACTGCACCCCTCCCGGGGCGGGTGAGGACCACGGGGCGGGCCTGGGGGCCACTGCGCCCCCAACTCCCCAATGTAAGGTGGTGGGAGGGTGAGTGGGGGGAGCCAAGGAGGAGTGGAGGGCAGGCAGTACCACCTTGGGGTGGAGGCCCAGAGACCCGGAAGTGGGCAGAGCTAGGAGGGCTGGAATGGGCGGAGTCCGGGGGCTTCCCAGTTGATTGAATCGGCCCAGACTCAGAGGGACAGCCCCTCCACCGCTGCCCTGCCCGGCCAGGGGGAAGCCCAAGTGGGGCCCCGAGGCCAGAGTTCCTCTGTGAGCAAGCATCGCCTGCTGAGGCCCACCCCTCTCCCTGGCCAGTCTCACCCCTGTGACCTGTCCCCTCTGTCTGGTTCTAGACCTGCCTTTGTCCCTTGTGGGGCCTCCTTGTTCCACTGCTGCTCTCTTTCTGCTCCCTGACTCCTCCTGGCAGGCTGCTGGGCCTCAGTTTCCCCGACTACAAAATGGGAGAAGGGAACATCTGGCTCCCTGGCCGGCCGAGTGGGGAGGGACCAGAGCACATCCTCAGCCTCACGCATGTCACGCCCGCCTCAGTGCTGGGCCTGGAAGCCTGTCTAGGTTGTCCCTTGGCTGCCCCCCAGCCCCAATGACCTTCGGGCTCCCTCAGGTGACCTCCTCCAGGAAGCCTTCCATGATCCGTCAGCCCCAGGGGCTGGCACATCCGGGCCCGGCCTTCACTAGAGGAGAGGGCGGCCCTGGGGTGGAGACGGGAGCATGCGTGCTCACCGACCACGCTCCTCCTCACTTCCCGGCCCCTCCCCTGCCGCTGGGGGCTCCTAGGCCCTCCGGGAGGAGAAGCCTGGGGTCCTAGGACAGCTGCAGAGACCCCTCCCCCACACCGGGCCGGCAGAGGGGGCAGCGGAGGTAGGATGAGGATGGAGCCCCCAGGGCTGTGGGTTACGAGGAAGGCCCACACACAGGGCTCACACCGCCACCACACTGTCCCCGGCCCGGGGCCGGAGCCCGAGGGCCAGGCGGGGCAGGGCCGGGCCACCGGAGGCCTCTCCTTGTGTGTGAACTGCCGAATCCCGCTGCATCCTCACGGGGTCGTCCTTCCATGCTTGTCTGTGTCCTGCTCCCCTCCTCACAAGGACGTCAGTCCCACGGGATCGCCACCCCACCCCCGCCGGGGACCTTGCTCTCCGACAAGGCCCCACCCCTGCGCCTGCGCAGCCGAGCTCCCAGGGACGCAGCTGAGCTCAGGACCCTCCAGCCACCCTGTCGTCCTCCTCCTCAGGTTCAGTGCTCCCTCCTGAATCCTCAGGACACACTTCTCATTTCCCCGCGCCGCTCCGGCCCTGACCACTGGCATGTGGAGACGCTCCCCCCACCTGAGCTCAGGCCTCCTCAGGCCCCCTCACACCCTTGTGCTCCACCAGGCCCCCCGATTCTGACCAACCAGCTGTCCTTTTGTGGCCCTGTCCTGCGTGCCCTGCGTGTTGACTGCGTCTCCTCTCTCGATCTCTGCTCCTTGCTCACACTGTCCACCCTCCCAGCCCCTCCCTAGCCTCTCGTCACTCAACGTCACTTGAGCCTGTGGCCCCGACACTGTCTACCCTGAGGAACCTGTCCCACCTGGGCCTTTGAGGTCACCTTGCCCGCGGCCCCAGCTGCCTGGGGACAGCACGTCTGGGTGTCCCACAGAGCGCACAGAGTCAGCGCAGCCCCCCACCCCTGCTGCTCTGCACTGCCCGCCCCGCACAGACCTCCCCCTGGCCCGGCCCTCAGCTCGGGAACCAGGAGCCCGCCCTGTCCACCAGGAGCGCTCACTCCAGCCCGGCTTGGACTGGCGTGTGGCTTCACCTGACCCCTCGCTCTGCTGGGTTTGGAGGCACCAGGACGAAGGCAAAGCGTCCACCTCTTAAACTCAAGTTCTGAACGAAGCCTAGAGCCCCAAAGATGGAGCATCCGTCCCTGGGCAGACCCATCTCGACAGAGCAGGGCACAGGCGGCACGGCGGGGGGGCCTCTGGCTCCGTCCACACCCGCCTGCCTGGGCCGTGTGGCAATGAGGGCTGCGCGAGGAGCCCTCTGTGAAGGGGGCCCCGGAGGCCAGGGCTGGACACTCCGGGGCGTTTGCAGGTTTCTCTGTTTAAAGCCTGGAGAGGTTTGGGGTTTGAATGTGAGCACATAGAAGGGTGCTGGCCTAGGAGGGGGGCTGACCCCAGGTTCTGAGTGGCAGGGTTGGGGCAGAGCAGGGGAGCAGAGGAAGGAGGCAGAGCAAGGGGCAGAGCAGGGGTCTGAGACAGAGGCAGAGAAAGGGGGCTAAGTTGGGGGCTGAGCTCAGGACTTCTGGGGGGCCAAGTGACAGCCCGCCTGTGCTGGCTTCCGTGTCCTCCTTGGCATATAAGGCGACAAGCAGAGAGGCCTGGGGTGACTTAGGAGGGGTGGCAGCATCTGGGCCCCCGCAGCGCCCTGTGCCCCCCAGGTCCCCACCTGACGCCCCTGGAGAATGGGGCTGCCTCCCGCCCTTCGGCCCCGGCAGGGCAGAGGGCTGGCACAAGGCCCGCAGCCAGCGTGGCTTAAGCAGCAGAAGTGTATGGTGCCCCCAAGTCCCCGCTCGGGGTGTGGGCAGGTGGGACCCTCTGAGGCTGGGAGGGAGAGTCTGGCGGTTTCCTGGCTTCTTTGAAGTTCCCCGGTTTGTAGACGCACCCCCCCCACCTCCTCCGTCCTCACGTGGCCTCCCCCTGCATGGGAGTCCCACTCTAATTTCCCCTTTTTATAAGAACACTGTCCTTTGGGATGAGGGCCCCACCCCGATGACCTCACCCCGACTAGTTACATCTACAAGGACCCTTTCCCCAAACCAGGTCCCATTGTGAGGTCCAGAATTTGGGGACACCGTTTAACCCCCAGCAGCGGGGAGCAGTTGTCTCTGGGTGGGCAGGGGTGCCAGCCGCCTGCGGAGGGCCTGGGGTCCGGCGGGCCTGGCCCTCGACGCCCGGCAGGGGACACCGGCCTCGGCAGCCTGGGTTTCAAGCTCCACGGTGTCCCTTTTCATGACCCAGAGGCCCCTCCTTTTCAGTCTGCGCCAGGCCTGTGAGTTCCGTGAATCGGGGCGCAGCGGACGGCGGGGGAGGGAGGACGTGTCTTGGGCGCACCCAGCCTCTGTCTGCCCTCACCGTTCCTGGCAAGGCCCCTAAATTTCCCAGGCGTGATGTTGAGGAAGGACCCAAATGGCCGGTGGACCTGGGGCGGCCCGTGTCCCCGGGGAAGCTGGCCATGGTGTTGAGGCCCCGCCCCCTCCTCCGCTGGACATCTAGCCACTGTGTCCACTGCTGGGAACAACCAAGGGACAGGGGAGGCGGCAGGCTGGGAGCCCCCTGTGGCCCCGTGGGTTCCCTGGTGCGGTGGGTGCGGGACCCCCTTCTCAGGGCACGTGGGTGGGACGAGGGGGCCTCACGACCTCCCAGTCAGCCTGTCTCCCGGCGGCCTGGCCCCACCCCAAAGCGTGATCACTCTGGGGGCCCTATTGCCTTCCTCCCCCCTCCTGGGGAGCCCCTGAGCCCCCCGCCTCCAGAGCCTGGTGACGCTCATGCTGCATGGTCAGCTCCAAGCTCCCTGAGTATGGGGGTGAGGGGATTGGGAGGGGCAGCAGGAGACGGGGAGCCCCCCAGGTCAGGGAAGTAAAGGAAGCCCCAGGGGGAGACCGGAGTGTGCAGCACAGGCCTCTCTGCAGGGCCCCAGCGGTCAGTGGTTAGAGCTCTTCAGACGAGTCGGGGGCTCGAGGTGTGGCCTTGAGAGGCTGGGAGAACAGGGGCATCGGGGCTCCGCTCCTGGGAGCCTCCCATCCAGAGAAACCGAGACGCTTAATGTGGAGGCTTAGGGGCTGGAATGGGCCCTGGCGCTCATCGATGGCGGGCCGCGCACAGGCTTCTGGGCCAGGACTGCGGGGGGTTCAGGGGCTCATGGGGGGCTCCCAGACAGGCTTCCAGACACTGTCCGGCCCGTGCACGCAATGCTGCTTTCCCGGGGCCCCTCCCGGTCACCCCTGGCCCTCGAAACTTGCTTAAGACTTCCTGGTGGCTGGGGTTTTTTTTTTTTTTCTTCTCTTGCATCAACAGATCAAAAAACAACACCCCAACCCCAGCCCCAGTGCACTCCAAACCTCAACCTGCAGCCGGAAGCGGGAAGTGAAACCCTGCTGGGGGAGGGGGCTCTGGGACCGGCCGCCCGACGGAGCAGCCAGAGCCACAGCACACGCAAGCCCCAAACGGCCCCGACACCGGCCCGATGGCGGAGGCTCCGAGCCACCCTGGCTCCGAGGAGCAGGAGGAGCTGCTGGTGGACAAAGACGCTGGGTAAGGGTCTCTTCCACGCAACGGAAGAGTTTGCATTTGCACTGGGTGACGCTTATCTTGCGGTGGATGGCAGCAGCGGGACTAGGGGCAGCACCGCGCCGGCGGGGCACTTTCCCGGGCCCCGTCGCACCCCGCGGGGGCTGCGCGCCTCTTCGGGCGGCCTCTGTAGCTGGGCTTCAGCGGGAGAGGCCAGTGGGATGCTGACCCAGGACGCGGAGGCCTGGACACGAGAGACAGGGACTCAGGGCCTTGCACCGGCAGGCCAGAGCTCCGAGAGGGCCGGAGGTGGGGGTGGGAGGCCTGGCCCGGAGGGGCGGCTTGGCCCCAGGCCCCTCAGAGCCCTTGCTGGAGGCCAGGCCAGCCCTCGGCCCCAGGTTCCCCCTCCCTGAGGTGATGCAGGAGGTGAGGACGCTGGCCCACACCTGTTGTGGGCCGGCAGCCGCTGTTGCTTGGAGATGGCCCAGGAGGCGGACCCGGGCAGAGGGCGTGTGCCGGGACAGCCGGAGCTGGGCAGGGAGCCCCGCGCGGCTACTGGGTGCCAGCCTGTGCAGGGACAGGACACCCAGAGCCCCAGAGTGGACAGGAGGGCGCTGCGGGTGCAGCTCCACCGCCCTCGTCCCCACAGCAGCTGCCGGGCAGGGCGGGGCCGCTGGGCCAGGTCCCTGCAGCCTCAGGGCTGACTCGCTGGGTGGATTCTACCCCGGGCTGTCCCGCGGAGGTGGTGGTCGGCTCCCGGGTCCTGTGGTGACGCCTTTATTCATAACGAGGGAACTGATCTGAAGTCTCTGCCCTGAGCGTGTGTGCCCGTGCGTGTGTGCATGAGGCGGGTGGAATGGGCCAGGCCTGCAGGGCACTCTGGTTCCGCGGTTCAGGGCCTCGAGGGCTGGGGGGATGGGAAGCTGAGCCGCGTGGTCAGGGTCAAGGGCCTGGGCCAGGCTGGGCTGTTGGGGTCACATGGCCCTTCGCAGGTCTCTAGGGGACCCGTCGCCAGGGGTGGGGTTGTGAGCCTGGAGGGGCAGGGGTAGGCTGCTGGGGCCCTGAAGCTCAAGGGCCCTTTCGTGGCAGATGGGCTGCTCCGTGCACCTGGCTGGGTGTGTGGGGGGGGGGGGAGCACTGGCAGACAGCTGTGCCCCAGTCCAAAGTGTCTCCTTCCATCAGCCTGTCCGATGTTCCTCTGGCCACTGTGTGCCCATAGAAGGGCACAGCCTGAGCAGTCCGGCCAGGCACCCGCTCCCTCCTTGCCCCGCCCCCATGTCCCGGGGCAGAGGACACAGAGGACAGTGCGGACCGCGGCCGAGGCGCAGGCAGGCGGGGTGGCCCCTCCGCTGCTGGCTCAGGAGCTGGCCCGGAGAGGCCTGAACATCCCCGGCCCCTTAGAGCCTGGGGCCCCCTGAGCATCCCCCTCCCACAGTGTGGTGTCAGAATGAAACTGAGACCCAGGGTGAGACACGGTTCTCATTTTACAAGGTGACTAAGGGAACAGGGGATTTTCCTGCCCAGGGCGGGTGAGAAGTCCCGTTGCATAGGATGGGGATGTGTGGCCTGGGAGCCCCGCCAGAGCCCCCAGGAGGGCTAAGGCTGGGCAGGCTGGGCTGCGGCATTCCAGATAAGCCCCGCCTCCGCTCTATTGCCTGCGTCCAGGACATCACCCCTCCTACCCAGGCCTCGCCCCTGCAACTGGGTAAGGAGCTACCCCTCAGACTGCCCCAGGACGGGGCCTCCCCGCTCAGAACCTCACATTAGGACCCGGGACTTGGGCATATCCCATCAAGGAGCCCTGGGCAGGGTGTTTGCCCCTCCTCTCTCCCTGCTCTGGCTGCCCGGCTGTGGGGTCCCACAGTGTGTGGAGCTGAGGTGTGGCCCTGCACCCCCACCTGTGGGGAGCCATGGAGCTGGGGCCCTGAGGAGGGCAGGGATGGGGCCTCCACACAATGCATGGAGAGGGGTCTCAGGATGCCCCAGAACCCCAGGCTTGACCGGTCTGAATCCTGGAATCCCAGCACCTTGGAGGCCCCGTGTGTGCCCCTGTGTGTACCCCGAACTTCACCAGGGCCAGACCAGGCTGGGCCCTCCCTGAGCCCACATGGCAGAAGAGATGCCCCTCACCTGCAGGCAGGCCTCGCCCCTGCCCCAGCCCGGTCTGCGCCCCAGCTTGGCAAGGATGCCTTCTCCCAGGGGCCTCTGCACCCTTGCCCCCAGCATGCTTGCTCCACGAAGCCAGTGGACCCCACATGCGAAACATTCCTCACAGGGCGGCAAAAGCCATACCTCCGGGTGGCCCCTGAGGGCCGGCCCCGGGTCCTCCGACCTCCCTTCCCCTCCAAGTTTGCTACCAGCACCTTCCAGTGCCCACAGGGGCCAGAGTCACTGCACCCTTTCCTTCCAAGCCCTACCTGGCTGTCCTGCCCCCTGGCCACGTTTCCAAAGGCTCATCAGGCCCATCTCCAGTGACCGCGGCCCTGGGTCCCCTTTGTATCTGTTACTGCCTGTGGTCGGGTCCAGCCTGGGAGCCCTGACCCTGTCCTGGAGACTTGGTCCTGTCTGGGAGCCCTGGTCCTGACACTCCCCGTCCCCAGGCCGATTGGGCAGCTCTGGCCATGAGGACCCTGACGAGGCCAAGAGTTGAGTAAGCCAATGTTTCCCTGCCCCCTGGGCTTCTGACCCCCACTGCCCTACAGGCAGGGTGTGGCTCCTGGTCCAGGGGACTCAGAGATGCGCCCCAGTACTTCTCCATGTGTGCAGCTAAGAGGCAGGAGAGGGCAGGGATCACCTTCAGGGCCACCTTGGGCAGAGTCCCCTTCTGGGCAATCTGTCCCTGCAGAACCCCTTGGCACTGCCCTTTGGACTCCAGGGCAGGTCTTCAGGAGAGAGGCCACAGGTCCCCTTGGGCTACGGGTGGCTGGTGGCTGGAGGAGGGGGCTGAGCTAGCCTGGAGGCCGTGGACACCCTGGACTTCATCCTCATGTCCCCCTGAGGGAACCAGGGTGGGAGGGGCCCATGGACTTGGAGGGGCAGCACCCCATGGGTCAGGACCTCCCCACTCAACCAGACTCCTTGGTGGCCCTTCCACCCCTCGCCCTTCCAGTGAGGCAGGACAGCACCCAGCTGAGGGGTGTGTGCCCCTGGGGCAGCAGACAGCCACAGGCCGTGAAGGCGGGAGAGCAGGCGCACTGAGGGAGGCCCCCCTGGGTCCCCCCCCCAGCCCTGCCCGGGGTCCAGACCTGAGGGCTGCAGTCAGAGCTGGGTCAGGCCTCAGACTCCCAGGGGGCCCCGTCTCCTCCTCCCTCCAGCTTAGGGGTCTCTGGCGCCCGGAAATTTCCCAGGGAAGGGGAGGCTGAGCTCAGCCCGGATGACGGATGCTTTTTCCTGGGCCGGGGCTGGCGGAGGTCGCTAGCTTCCAGCTGGACCCTGTCACATTCCTTCCCTAGGTGGGGGACAGGGAGAGGACACCACACCACACTAGGGGACATTGTAGGCCCCCACCCCTGCTGATTCAGGAAGCCGGAAGCCCTCCCCTGCATCCTGGCTCCCGCCCCGGTCCCCATCTGCCTCCTCATCAAAACAAGGCTGGAGGCACCAGGGGCAGCGCCAGGCGGTCACAGGGGCCAGCAGGGGGCAGGGGCCTGCAGGACCCCACCAGCCCGCCTCGGCCTCAGTCTCCCGCAGAGGTTGCCAGCCAGGTGGGCGAGCCTTCGGGCAGAAGATGAGGGTCCCCGCAGTGAGGCCGAGGGCTTGAGCTTTGCTCTCCTCGGGTCTGAGCCCCAGTGTGGGGGGAGGGGCAGGAGGAGGGGCACAGGGTCCCAGAGGCATGTCTCTTTCTGGAACAAGCCCCACCCCTGAGGCCTCAGTTTCCCCACGTGCCCGTCGTCACCAAGCTCTTCTTGCAGAGGTTCTCACTAGCCAGGGAGGCACTTTGCAGGGAGAGACCAAGGCTTAGAAGGGCTGAGAGAAGAGCCAAGAGACCCGGTCCCAAACCCGGAGGGACGCTGGCGGGCCCTAGCTTGGAGGGGTGCGTCCTAACAATGTCTCCCTGCAGGGACCCTCTCTGGCTCACGGTTGGGGTGCAGGGAACCAGACAAGCCTCAGGGGACCCACGGGGTGTTCACTACCCCCATGCAGGGCTGCCTCATGGCTCTGCGCCAAGGGGTTCCCGTAGGGGTGAGGCCAGAGCTTCCTGAGGCCCAGCCAGAACAAGGCGCCGCTGAGAAGTCACCTCCAGAGGCCTCCCCAGGGCACAAGTGGGACGTGCCCTCTCAGAACTGACTTCCAGAGGCGTCGCTCCCAGACCTCAGCCAGTTTGCACACGGGAAACTTGTAGCATATTCTTGGATGTTGGGGATCCAGGGCAACCAGCAAAAGGAGTTCTCAAACTCTCCTAGAGATGGGAGTACTTAGCCACAGGCCAGCCCCGCCCCACCCCCCCATGCTCCAGGGCCTGGACCGGGAGGACCTGGGGGTCTCTGAGGGGTTGGGGTGGACAGAAGAGAGGGAATACGGGAAATCAGGCCTCCTCACCCTGCTGGCTAGTAGAGCCTGTGGTGCCAGACACAGGCCGTTAAGAGCTGGGGGCGGGAGGTGGGGAGGAAAGCCCCTCACCCTTTCTGGGGCCAGGCCAGCCCTGTCCAAACCCCATCAGCTCATCACCTCTGAGCTGCCAAGCTGGGAGTCGGGGGCCGTGGAAAGACCATGTCTGGTCCTAGCCGCTGGCGGGCGGGGGTGGGGGAGGAGGACTGTCTGGGAACCCAGAGCCTGCCTGCGGCCCCCTCCGAGGCACCCACCTCCCCCTGGCAAGAGTGGGAGGGACTCAGACCTCGGAGCCTGCCACAGGGGCAGCGGGACAGCCGGCAGGGGACGGGACAGTAGCAGTGTGTGGGGGGGTGGCAGGTTCTGCACCAGTTTTCCACCCAGCCCCCCACCCCGAGGCTCGGCTTTCTCAGCTGCCACATAGGCTGTATGAGGGATGGGGTGACAGTCACTGTCCTGTTCTGGGCTTGGCAGGTGGGACCTCAGCTGCTCCTCCTTCCTGCTCCCAGGGAGGGGCACAGCCCCACACTCCACAGGTGTCTGCCCCCCTTCCTAGGTGTAACTCTCTATCTTGAAGGTTTTGGTTCCAAGGCAACCCAAGGTGGTCTTCTCCTCCTCCCCAGGTACCTCCCCTCAAAAGAGACGTGGGACTCAGGACAGATGTATCTAGCCAGTTGTTTCTGGAGGAACCTAGAAAGAAACCCTCAGTCTTTCCCTTGGTCTCACCCCCAACCCAATCCCAGCTTTCTCACTGCACCTGCCAGCCCGCCTCCCAGGCTCCCCTCTCTTGCTGGGCTGAGGCCCACAGAAGACAGATGAGGGCTCAGGGCATGGACGCTTCCTCCTCTGTAAGCCAGAGATATTTCTCGATCCAGGGTCACCTAGGAGTGGAGGCCACCCCCTACCTTCTCTCCTCACCCTCACCTGGGTGTCACTGTTTATTGCACCTTTCATTGGGATTCCACTGTGTGAGCACGTGTGTGTTGAGAATGTTTGAACAAGAGAACAGATTCCTACTTCTCTGGCCCCTAGTTAGGTTCTATTGTAGCACTCAGCCTACTGGGCCATGAGGCTCTTCTCTTTTCCCTTCTTGGGCTACAAGCTTATGAGCCACGTCTTAGTCACAGAAAAAAGAAAAAAGGAAACTAAAAAACTTAATGATGGAGAAAAGTCTAAATGAAAGGAAAGGTGGATGAATAAAGGTAGGAAGTAGGAACAGCTAGATGGGTAGATGGATGGATGATGGATGGTGGAGGAACGGATAGATGAGTGCGTAGATGGATGGGTGGATGGATAGATGTGGGGAGGATGAATGGATGGATGATGGATACACGGATGGATGGAGCGATGGATGGATGTGTGGATGGATGATGGGTGGATGGAGGAGGGATGGAGGGTGGATAGATGATGAATAGACGGGTAGGTGGGTGGATAGATGGATGATGAATGGATGGATGGATGAACTGATCAATGATTGTGTAGATAGATTGTAGATGTGTGGATGAAAGGATGTATGGATGGGTGGGTCAATGGGTGGATGGATGGACAGATGGATGGATGTGTGGATGGATGGACAGATGGATGGATAAATGTGTAGGTAGATGATGGGTGGGTGGATGGATGATATAACGGATGGATGGTGGGCAGAGAGATAGCTGTGTGAATGGATGATGGATGAGTGGATAGAGAGATGGATGGATGGGTAGATGGGTGTGTGGATAGATGGGTGGTTGTATGCGTGTATGGAGGATGGATTGGTGAATGGACACATGGACCAGAAGTATGGATAAGCTGGTGGGTAAATGAATGGAATGTTGACAGTCAGATGACTGGATAGACTAATAGGCATTTATCAAGACATATGGATGAAAGAGAAACCAACCACAAAAGAGTTTTAGTGATAGAGAACACACGGAGGATTGATAGAGGTGGGTGGGAGGTAGGTTAGAAGGATAATGCGTATTAAGAAGGGAACTTGTTGTGGTGAGCACTTGGTATTGTATTTAGGTGGTGAATCACTGAATTCTACTTCTCAAATCAATATTGCATTGTATGTTAACTAAAATATTAATAATAAAATAATAATAGTACAAAAAGACATATGGATAGCTAATGGATAGATTTTTAGAAGGACAGGTCTAAAATCAATGGACAAAATCAATCCACTGATCTAAAATTAATCTAATGGAGGGCACGTAGGTGGCTCAGTTGGTTGAGTGTCCAATTTTGGCTCAGGTCATGATCCCACAGTTTGTGGGTTCAAGCCCAGGGTTGGGCTCGGTACTGACAGCTCAGAGCCTGGAGCCTGCTTCACATTGTCTCCCTCTCTCTCTGCCCCTCCTCCACTCGTGCTCTGTCTGTCTCTCTCTCAAAAATAAATAAACATTCAAAAAATTCTAATTAAAAAGTAAAATAAATAAATCTAATGGACAGACTGGCAAACATAGGAAGCAACAGCTGAATGGAAAGATAGACCGTGAGTAAGTTGACATATGGTTGGGTAGATCAGCTGGAGAAACTATCAAAGAGATAGACCGATAAACAGATATACCAAAATCAGGAATTTTCCACTCACTGTTCTTCCCAGGACACTTTCTCTCACCAATGTATTTAGCTCTCTCTGATATTTCTCAAGTATCTTTTCAAATAAGGGAAAGCTTATTCCTTCCCAAGGGGTTTTCTCTGACTATCATATACCCTCCAGAACTCCGTATCTCCCCACTCTGAGTTACATTTTCTACAGCATTGACCATCACTTCATGCACTACAATATACACTTACTTGTTTGTTTTTGTTGTTGTTTTAGCTAAAATGTCAGCCCTGTGAGAAAAGGGACCTTGGTAATGCTAAATCCTCAGTACCTAAAAAGTGAATAGAGTAAGTGTTCAATATATTTGTTGAAAATTATATGAATAGATGAACAATTATCTACGAAGAGAATTGGAGGTGTGAATAAATGGATGGTTGGTTGGATGAAACATGGATGAGTGATAATATGATGAAAGTGACAGTAACTTTTATTGGAGGCTTACCAGGCTGCAGCAACTATTTTAAGTATTAACTCATTTGCATGGCTTACTAGTCAAAGTAATGGGCAAATACATATATGGAAAGATAAACAGATATGTATTCTTGCACATATGCATGACTTGCTGGATGGGAAGCTGAGTGGACATATGGACAGATAGATATATGAATGTGTGTATGAATAAGATTGGTTAATAGTAAAAAATTTGGATATATGAATGAAAGTAAGGACAGAAAAATATTTGGAGAGATAGAGGATATATTAAAGAATGGACAGATCATTCACTGGTTGGGCAGCTGGGCAAATAGATATAAAATTGATAGTTGAACATATATATGTGATGGATGTAACTATATGAGTAGTTATTATGTTCCAAGTGGGTGGATGGTGAGCTGAATGTTTCTTCTAAGTGTTTTATATGCATTATGACATTTAGATAAATAGACGGATGGTTGTGTGTGTGTGTTGAGGGGGTGGACGGGTGAATGGAGGAGTGGATGAGTGAGTGGATGGATAAATGGATAGATACTTCTCAATGAAGAAATGTAAAGAAAGATGAGTAGACAGAGGCATATATGTATTGATAAATGATTGAATGGATCGATGGAAGATTATCTTGTGCTTATATGGGTAATTGAATAGATAGATATCCTGAGAAGTTGATGTATTGATAATGATGCATGGAAAGAAAAATATAGAGAAAGGATAGATGGATGATGGATGGATGAATAGTGGATGGAGGATGGATAATGATGAATGGATGACTGAATGGAGAGGGTGGATAGGTGGATGGATGGATGGATGGATGATAGATGGATGATGGATGAATGGATAGGTAATAAATGGGTAAATGGATGGATGGAGGGTGGATGGACGGATGGACAGAGGACGGGTGGATGGGTGAAAAGACGGATGGAGGGTGGATAGAGGGATGGATAAGAGATGGAGGATGGATGGTTGAATGGATGGATGGGTAGACAAATGGATGGATGATAGATGGATGATGGATGGATGGATAGATAATAAATGGGTAAATGGATGGAAGGTGGATGGAGGGATGGGTGAATGGATGGGTGGGTAGGCAGATGATAGATGGAAGATGGCTAGATGGGGGAATGAGTGAATGGATGGAGGATAGATGGATGAGTGGAGGATGGATACATAATAAATGGGTAAATGGATGGATGGAGGGTGGATGGACGGATGGACAGAGGATGGATGGTGGGTCGATGGGTAGATGAATGGATGAAAGGGTGGATTGATGGAGGATGAATAGATGATGAATGGGTGGATGGATGGATGGAGGGTGCACAGGTGGGTGGATGGATGGGTGGGTGGATGGATGGATGACAGAGGAGAGGTGGATGACTGGAGGGTTAGATGCATGGGCAAATAACAGTAGAGTTGGTATCAATCCTCTGCCCCGTTGCCCCTGTGAGGACAGGCTCTAGTTGTAAAGCCATGGACGCCGCTGCATTTCAAGAGCCACTTGCCACCTCCCACCCACCAGCATTTCTGATAATCAAATAATTCTATTTAAGTTCTTAGTGACAGAGAACTCCTGACATCCAAGGCAGCCCTCTCCCCATGGGAGTATTTTTCATTCTTTTGAACCAAAATATGCCTTGGCACATTTCCTTCCTGGCTGTCTGACTGGGATCCCAGAACGGAGGGCAGGAGGCAAGGAGGAGACGGGAATGAGGCTCAGGCTCACGTCCCCTGGGGGACCCGGCTCAACCTGAGGACCGACCCTGCGGCCCTGCTCCCCAGTCCCTTTTCTGTGCTCTGCAGACTCTCGAGGTGTGGACGGCTCTGGGTGGAGAGTGGGGATGGGCGGTGGGCACGGCTGCCTCTGTGGCACACCCCGCATCCTCCGGCTCCCCTGGGGGGGTGGGAGGGGAGAGCTCGGCGCCCCTCCAGGACTGGCCACAGGACCAGCCTGTGGTGGGGGAGGAACCAGATATCATGGCCCTCACGAAGTCTCCACCAGCCAGCCACCCCCGGAGTCACCGCGGACCTGAGCTGTGGGCCCTCGTCAGGGGGCTGACACCCCAACGCTCACTGCCCTGCAGTGACTCACTGGTGCGGGCGCCACTCGCCCGTCTGATCTCAGCCTCGCCTCGGTCCAGTCACACCCCCCCAGGTGCTCTCAGCCCTGCCGCCCGGCCCAGCCCGGGGTCAGGCCAGCTGGGGAAGCGAGAGGGGCCATGCCTCTGTGCTGTGGGGACCGAGGGTGGCCGGGGCAGGCGGTCAGCAGACCGGGTCGTGGTTCTGGCTCTGCCGGCCCCAGTTCTGAGCCTCAGTTTCCCCACGCGGGACCTGGGTGCAGTGGGTCTGCCTCTCAGAGTGGCTGTGAGGGTTGGCGGGCCAGGCGAGCTGCTGGATGTGAGACCTCTGGGCACGGAGCTGGGCTCAGCAAAGCCCCGCAGACGCTAGCCCGGTTCCCGCCTTCTCCGGTCACTCGCCCGCGAGCATTCTCTTGTGAGTCACGGCGACTAAGCCCAACCAGAGGAACAATGGGCTGGGCTGCACCTCCCCGGGTCCTGGCCAGCGCATGGGGCCAGGGGACCCGCTGGCCAGGGCACCACGCTGACCTTGTGCCCACCGGCCACCCTGGGAGCGTGCCCCTGCCACCGGCCAGGGCAGGCGATGTCTGGCTCTGCCTCTGGGGTCTCCCTGCTCTGACCGCCCAGGGCCGTCCGGTGGGGGTGGGGAGGGCGGCAGCCTCCGCATTTGGGGAGTAGAGAGGATTCCCTCTCGAGGTGATAAGTGGAACAGAGCGCTGGGCATAAACAAGGGGAAAACTGGAGAACCAGGAGGGAGGGAGGGAGGGGGAGGGAGGGGGGAGAGGGAGAAGAGGAAGGGAGGGGAGAGGAAGGGAGGGGGAGGGAGGGGGAGGGAGGGAAACAGAGATAGGGGCAGAGAGAGCCACAGAGGGAGAGGAGAGGAGACGGGGGCTGAGTGTGGGAGCAGGGAGGGATGGGGGGCCTGGGGAGGAAGAAGCAGAGAGCCTGGGCCAGCGGGGGGGCAGGGCAGGGGGGCTCAGTCCAAGAGATCCCTAAAGGAGAGGGCCAGAGGAGGGCCAGAGGGCTGGGCAGGCCAGGCCCTGGGCGAGGAGACAGGCCCGCAGGGATGGAGAGGCAGATGGAGGGGGGCTGGATGCCCGCGAGTGGCGGGGATGAGCTGCAGGAGCCCAGCCAGCAAGGGAGGCCAGCGGCCGCCAAGGTGCCCAAGGGCAAACGATGCCCAGTGCAGGCCGCGGGGGTCCCGCTAAGCCCCCGCGCTGGGCTGGAGGGCTTTCTCTCTAACATTTTTACTAGTCTGGGAAGGAGGGGGAGGGGGAGGGGAGGAGGCCGAGGGGGGAGAGGGGGGCTGGGGGAACAAAAGGGAAGCGGCTGCTAAGCATCCTGGAGGAGAGACCCACGGAGGCCGCGAGGCCGCACAGACGGGGACAGAGGGGCACCCGGTCCCCCGGGGGCAGCTAGCGGGGAGCCAGCCCCAGAGACCCCCGGGGCCGCAGGGCCAGGCTGGACAGGTCCCAGACTGGCAGACAGGAGAGCAGACGGGGAAGGGGGCGTCAGACAGAGAAAGCGACAGCTCAGATCCAGGCACAGGGACAGGGGACAAGGGAGCGAAGGAGGGGACAGAAGAGAGAAGGAAGAGAGGCAAGTGGAGAGGGGTCCCAGGCGAGGAGGAGTTGCAGGGGGAGGGCAGCAGACAGAGGCCGGCAGCCTTTGAAGAAGGAGCAGCTGCGTCCCCAGGGCCGGGGTCAGGCCAGGTCGCAGGCCAGCGGCATGAGTGGGTCTGCCCTTCTGAGGAGGCGTTCCAGCAAACGGGGCCTGGAGAACCTCGTGAGGTAGGTGCCCCCCAGCCCGGGCTGGGGCAGGGCGGGCAGGGCTGGGCGCCGTGGGCAGGGTGCGGGCTCCGCTCGCCAGCCCCCTCCTTCCCTGGCTGCGCACCCTCCGGGCCTCAGCAGGACCGTGCTCTCCCCAAAGGCCTCTTGGTGGCCCCGGGGTCTCTGCCCTGGCCTGCCACCCCCAGGGCCAGAGGTGCCCTCAGCCCGCTTCTGAGGCTCCCTGGGCTCCCGCTGGCCCCTGGGGACCACCCTGTCACCCTGCGCTCTACAGGCAATGAAGCCAGACTTTGCGGCCACACTCACCACCCGCCCCGTAGTGCACCAGCCCCATGTGGGAGGTGCCACAGGGCCGTGGTGAGCACTTGGGCCTCAGAGTCAGATTTTCCAGAGCAGGAATCCTGGCCCCTGCATCCTCGGGCTTCTGTCCAGGACCCTATCCTCTCTGGGCCTCAGTTTCCTCCTTTGTAAAGTAGTGGCGTGCTGGTACCTACCTCGAAGAGGAATCGAGAGAGCAGAGGCAAAGGCCAGAGTTGGGCTCAGAGCCACTGCTCCATACCGTGGGCTTCTCATGGCCTCACTCTGAGCCGCCTGCAATGCCCTTCCTCCTTCTCTACCCTTCCAGGCATCTAAGCTTTAGCTGAAATGCTGCCTCCTCCATGCAGCCTGCCTTGGCTTCTCCTTTGATGACATGGAGCATACTCCTGGAGGGAGAGACAGGCATCTCACCATTCATGGCCTCACCCAAGCCCTGACTCCGGAAGGAGGAGGGACAAGTGTGCAGGTCGACCGAGAGCAGCCCGGACACCTCCAGCTCTGGCCAGTCGGGTCCCTCAGACCCTGAGTGATGGCTCCCCCCTGGCCCCACCAGGGCATGGCTCAAGGGCCCCTGCTCCAGGGTCAGGACACACTCCCTTGCTGCCCCAGCCGCCCCCGCCGCCCCCGCCCACTCAAGGTGGACCCCTGCAAGCCAGCTCACTCCACACCTGCCCTTTTCTGGCCCTGCCAGGCCTGCCGCCGGCTGACCAGGGGGCCCTCATGCAGGACCATGCACCCCGGGCAGGCCTCCGCCTCCCTGTCCAGAAGGATGTGGCCTCTCAGGAGTCACTGCTGCTGTACCAATCCAGAAAGTTCTGTGGCCAGAGGACCAAGGGGTGCCTGGGGTCAATCCCTGAGGCTCACCAGTGCTGCTTAACAAATGGGGAAACTGAGGCCCAAGAGGGTAGCGTAGCATACACTGGGGATGACAGGAGCCCTGAGGTGGGCTGGGCACATGTCCCTTATCATGGGACACGTGGGTCACACACCTGTCCAGTGGTGACTTTGGCTGTTCTGAAACCCAGAGTCTAGCTGTTCCCCCGGGCAAGCAGGGGACACCCTGGAGGCATGGAGGGGACAGGGGACACGTTGGAGGCACAGAGGGGACAGGGGACACCCCGGAGGCACAGAGGGGCACAGAAGGTGTGGGGCCAGCTCAGCCGACAGTGGGGGCCAGGCTGGTGCTGGATCCCCGAGCCCCAGGAGGACCTGGGCCGAAGGCAGGTGGGCCGTGGAGGCCAGTGGGCCGGAGACAGAAGGAAGCGGCCTTTTGTGCTCCCTGTGAAGGCTCACTGGTGGGCGCGGGGTGGGGGCAGGAGAGAGCTTCTCCCAGAGAAGACCGTCGGGTGTCTGTGCGCTCCGGCGAGCCAATCACACGCCTCACACGGTGCTCCCACCGCACGCCCTCCAGGATGCTGGCCCAGGCACGGGCGGCGCTGCACACCCACACGTGCACCCAAGAGGCCTGGAGGCTGGCGGCACCCCTGTCACCCTTGCTGAGATCAGCATCACTCCTGCATCTCAGTGGTGACTCTCCAAGCCTGGGCAGAAAACCAGGCCCAGAGAGGCTGGTGACTCACCCCGGGCCACCCGGGGGTGGAGAGCCTGTCCCTCAAGCCCTGCGCTTCACCGAAATCCTCCGCCAAGGACCCTCTGGGTGCTGAGTGGGAAGCGGGGCACCAGAGGCGGTGGCCCTCGCGGTAACCAGCTCCGGGGAGACTGCAGGGAGCCACCCGGGTGGGTGTAAATTGAATCCAGCTTAAACAGATTAAAAACGGGCCGGGAGGGGGACTTGCGTCCATGCCCCACCCAGACCCCTGGCACCGTCCCTGTGGCCCTGCCTCAGCTGTCAAAGCTTCAGGGGGCGGGGCCATCCAGGGGCGGGGCCAGCTGGGGATCACTCCCTCCTCCTGCAACCCCTCCCCCCAGCCCAGCTCCGCCCCTTTGCAGGTGGCTCCCTCTTGTTGCCCCCCCCCATGATGGGTGATCTAAAGTTCTGCCCCGCCCACTTTGGGCCAGGCTAGCCTTCGTGATGAACAGGGGGCATCAAGGGGACTCTGGGCGCCCTCCCTTCCACAGGCCGCCTGGATTCTGTGCTGCCTGCCTGGGCTACCTGTCTTTGGGAGCCTGGCTTTGTGAGGCGGCGGCCTGGCTGGCACAGACCTAAGGGGCTGACTGCGTCACCTGCTGGCGTCCTTCCGGGCATTCAGGCTCCCAGCCTCCCAGGGGAGACCTCCCCACCTTGGGGAAGCCAGGCCTGGGAGGTCTCTGAGGACCCCTATGTGACCAGCAGGGCAAGGGATGGGGCTGGTAGCCTGCTGGGCTGGCCCAGGGAGGTGATGGGTGGGGGGAAGCCAAGCCTCCAAACCTGGGTCCAAAGGGGCGTGGCTGCCTCAGGCCCCCAGGGCCCCGGATGGGAGGGGGTTGCCCTTGCCCCAGCAGAGCCCTGGTGTCTGGCGGGTGGTGCTGCCCTAGACGAAGCGGTCTGTCGGCCAGAGCCGCCCCAGGAACCCCAGGGAGCTGGCATCGCGGGGGTGTGGGGGCTGAGCGGCCCAGCCCCCTGGGCAGGACATCGGGGCCGGAGCCCAGAGCACTGAGGTTCAGGCCGGGCTCCAGTCCATTGCTCGAACCAGAGCGGCACCGGGCGGCCAGGAGGCAGCAGCCCGAGTGCATCCGGCACCTGTGAGCTCGCCCCCCACACCCCTGCCACAGCATCAGGAGGGCCCCCGTGGCTCCTAGGCCCCGAGGGGTGGCTGCGGAGGGCACGCCTCCCAGGAGCGCCTTGTCTAGCTCAGACCGGCTCAGCACAGGTTGGTGGCCGGGGGCAGGTGGGAGCTGGGGCGGGAGCGGGTAGCTCTCGGTGGCCTCTGGGGGCAGGGAGCCCGTGGGATCTGGCAGTGGCCCTGGAAGGTGAGAGGGTGGCTGTGAGGGGCGCTGCCCACCCAGAAGGCAGAGGTCCGGACGTGGGCTTGAGACTGGGGGCCAAGGCTTCATGTGCCCGTGGGCTGCAAGGCTCTTCTAGAGTCTGTCCCTGCAGGGGTAGGGGATGAGGGGGTGACAAGAGAGAGGAGGTGACACAGGGAAGGAGGATGAGGAGGAGGGGGAGGGGGCCGGGGGCCTCCTGACGTGCAGGGATGGGGACAGACGGGGACAGGGACAGGGATGATGACAGGATGGGGACAGCACAGGACAGGGATGGGAGCTAGACAGTGACAGAACAGCCAGAACAAGACAGGGCAGGGACAGGATGGAGACAGGTGCAAGCGTAGGGGATGGACATGGAACAGAATGTGGGCAGGACAGGGATGGCGGGATGGGACAGAGGGGACAGTACAGGGACAGGATGGGTCAGGACAGGCATGGGAGGGGGACAGAGGGAGACAGGAGAAGATGGAACAGAGACAGGACAGAATAGGGACAGGACAGGACGGGACAAGGGGATGGAACGGGCACAGGGTGGAGGCCAAGAGAAGGGAGAGGCCGAATAAAAGCAAAGAGAGAAAGGATGACTGACCAGGAGATGGGGTGCTCTGGGCGGAGGCCTCCTGGGGGCTCATCAGCCCCTCCAATACTGTCCCCTCCCAAGTGTCCCCTCCTACATGTTCCTTCCCAAACTGTCCCCTCCCGTGTCCATTCCCATGCTGGCCCTTTCCAAGTGTCCCCTCCTGTGTGCCTCCTCCCACATTGTCTCTCCTGCTACCCTCCCCTGTGTCCCCCACACACAGTCTGCCCCACACTGTCCCCCCTATGCTGCCCCCAGAAGCAGCAGAGGGCAGGAGGCCCAGGGCCAGAAGTGCGGGAGCAGGTCTGGGGCGGCAAGTCTAGCTCCTACTCCTAGGTCACCGGGGAGGTGGCAGAGACCAGAAAGGAAGGAGGGAAGGCCAGTGAGGCCAAGAGAGGCGGGCAGGAGAGGGGAGGGGCTGTGGGTGGGGCCCGTGTCTCCCTGGAGTGGGGTGACATTCTCTCAACCCTCCGGGGTCCTGCCCCAGCCTGCCGGGCAGATGCCACTCATCAGCCTCAGTCTCCCCTCCTGTGACGGCCCCCAGCTCCCCGCAGTGTCCTCGGGGACAGAGACCAGGACGGTCTCCCCCGACTCAGCCAGCAGGCCACCCCAAGGCTGGCCCCGAGTGGATAAGCTTGGCAGCGGGGTCAAGGGCTACACAGCCCACAGCGGGTGCGGTCCCCGCTCCTCTCCCCCCTCCCCCACCGTGCCCCCGGCTGCTCACCCCAGGGCCTGGGGGTCAAGGAGCACCTTGGAGCAGGGGCTGGGGGGCAGACAGGGCACCGGGGCTCTGGGGGCAGAAATGGCCCTGGCGGCGTTCAGCAGAGGGTCCGGCTGCTCCGTGCACTTGGAGGCCTGGGGCCCTCCAGGGAGGGCAGAGCCGGGAGCCGACGGGCAGGCCGTGGGATGCCAGGCTGCGGAACCGTCTGGGGAGGGGGATAGCCAGGCTTTGAGACCCCGGCATGACAGCCATCTGGGCACAGACGGGGCCAAACTAGGCGTGGGGAAGAGCAGGGTGCCACCGGGCTGGGGGGAGGGGAGAGGGGCGGCAGAGGCGCAGCCGGTGCCAGCCTCCAGTCGCGTGTCATGGAATGTGCCAAGGCCCGGCCTCGGGAGCACTCCAAGCCCTGCGGCAGGCGGTCCCAGCCCGGCTCGGGAGTGACTGCCCCTGGAGGGCGTCCCGCGCACCAGGAGGAGCCGGGCCGGGACCGGAGGTGAGGCCGGGGCTGCCAGAAGCTGGGGGGGGGGGGGGCATGCGGTCACGGCCCAGGCCCGGAGGCCGCCTGAGCCATGCTTGAGGGCAGGGGTGGGCAGGGGCAACTCGCTGACGCAAAGGATGCGGGCGTCTCCGGGACACTTGGCCCAGACCCGGCAGCGCTGTGGTCAGTGACTCGGAGGCCAGAGTCGCAGCGAGCGGTGTGCTGGGCAGAGGGAGGGCGGCGAGCCCGGGGCTGGTGCGGGTCACAGCCATGCCAGCATCCCACAGGCAGGGCGAGCCGGGAAGAGGGGGAGGCCCTGACCTCTGACCCCGGGCCCAGAGGGGCAGGCCAGCCAGAGCAGACGGGGACAGAGATGCAGAAGAGTCGAGGGGCTGGGGCACGGAGGCTGGTCGTGGAGCACGTCACAGGAGGTAGGGCACCCAGTCAGAGGGAGGTGATGGCCAGCCAGAGGGACATCGAGCTTGGTTCTGGACCCCACTGTGGGGCAGAAGTGGACAGTCCCTGACCCAGACACTGGGAACCAAGGGAAACCAGGGACCGAAGGGCTTGGAGGCCCTGGGGCAGGACTCTGTGGAGCCAGGCTGCGAAGGGGAGGGTCCCCGGGACACGGACCCCCTCTCCCTGGAGCCATCCACCGGGCACCTGGGCAGCGGCAGCTCCCAGGACAGCAACCTCCCGGTCGGGCTGTTTAGGCAGATGCTGAGGGGCCACCCGACTGGCCCGCCTTGGGGACCAGGGGTGGGACGGGCTGCCCTGGGCTGGGGAGAAGGCTGCGGCAGGAAACCGAGAGCCGGGCACCGCTCGGGGCTGCCAAGGGAGTGGCGTGTCTGCCCCAGGTGCGCAGGCGGCTCAGTCCTCCTGGGCGGCGGCGGGCGATGTGGGGGCCAGGAGAGCAGCTTGGTGCCGGGTGTGGGAGCAGGTTTGGGAGGAGGGGAACCCACAGGGACAGCAGCTCCCTCCCTGAGGGGCACCCGAGTGGGGTGTGCTGGGACTGGGGGCTGCCCAGGAGGGGCGCAGCTCTGCGTCCGGACTGGGGAGGATGGGACCAGAAAGGAGAGCTGCCGCTTCCTCTCCGATGGGTCTCTGCCCACCATGTCCCCTGTCCTTCCAGGCCGGGCGTGGACACAAGACTTCCTACCGGCCAGTCCCTGATGGCTCGGAACAGGGGCCCTCACCTGTGGTCCCCAAGCCACACCTCAGGTCAAGTGCTGGCTTTCTTGGAGGCTCTGAGGTTCACAGGTGCAGGGACCTCACTGTCTGTGGGCCCCTGGCACCTGTTGGGATAGAGAGCTGGCTGAGGACGGGGGGTGGGGGAGAACTGGGGGGCCAGGCCACCGGGCCCGCGAGCAGGGTGCTGGGACACAAGCCTGCGGTGGCGGGGAGATTCTGGAGAAGGAAGCAGATGCCAGGCTGTGGCCGGGCGCCCAGCCCAGGAAGGGAGGCTGGGGACGGCGGTGGCAGTGGCTGTGGTCTCTTGCCTCCTCTTCCCAGGGGGAGACCTCTCACCCTAAATGGCCATCCCCGCTAAGTGAGGTGAGAACCAGGGGGCATTTTGAGGCCAGAGGTGGGGGCATCTCACGCTGAGCAGGGTCTGGAGCCCGTGCTTCTGAAGAGTCCCTGGTGACCTGAGCGCCGGGCAGAGGCAACCCTCCCCACTCTGCCCCGGGGGGGTGGCCGTGCAGGATGGGCAGAAAGGCAATTCCTTGGTTTTGGGGGCTCTGTGGGGCAGCTAGGGGCTTCCCCAAATGAGAGGCCCCCAGGGCCCACCCACTGTGGGACGATGAGGGAGTGTTGGACACAAAGGCCCAGTGAGGGCCTGCGGAGAAGGCGCTGTGATTAAGGAGGTGCTGGCCTCGGCCGCGGGAAGGCGATGCCCAGGCAGAAGGCGGTCCCGGCTAGGCTCTGGGGGTTGATGTGGATGAAAAGATCCCAGCAGACAAGTTGCTCTGCTCCCCCCACCACCAGGCAGGGCTCAGAGAGCCCGGAGCACCCCCTCCCCAGGCGGGGCTCAGAGAGCCCGGAGCCGCCCCCCCCACCCCAGGCGGGGCTCAGAGAGCCCGGAGCCCCCCCCCACCCCACCCCAGGTGGGGCTCAGAGAGCCCGGAGGCCCCCCCACCCCAGGAGGGGCTCAGAGAGCCCGGAGGCCCCCCCACCCCAGGAGGGGCTCAGAGAGCCCGGAGCCCCTAGCCAGTGGCTGGGAAGGAGCTGAGGTCCTGGGTGGGGCAGGGCCCCGGCCTTTCCTCTCAGGGGCCACCTCAGGATGCCCTGGCCTGGGGCCTCGGGCAGGTGAGGCAGGGCCAGCCTCCTCTGGCCATCTTGGGCTCGCGAACCATCGCCCCCAGCCCTCCCTACACCTCGGGCCTATCCCCTCAGCCTGTGCCTTTCAAGGATGCCATTCTCTCTGTGGCAGTGGGGGGTGGCCAGCTTTGGGCTGGTCGGTGTCCCTTCCTCTGGGGAGACTTCTTAGATGTGACTTGCCCACCAGGGCCAAGAGGGAGGTAGTGTGGGGGTGACCACAGGCCTGCCAGCAAGGGGGTCTGGGGCCACCAAGCTTCAGCTTGCTTTTGGGGGGCTCGGGTCTGCCAATGGTGCTAGCCGAGGGGAAGCAGGTGCTGGGGCCGCCTGGGAGGGGTCTGGGCTCATATGCTGCTGCACCCCTTTATACAGCTGGAGAGCTGAGGCGGTCCTGGGGTCTCACCCTGGGAAGGGGGTCAGAGAGACCAAAGCCACTGTCCTGCCCTGGTCCCAGCCCCTCTGCCTCTGGGGACTGGCTGTGTGGTCCCCTCCACTCAGCCTTCATCCGCATCGCCCCTGGGAGGTCAGCAGCAACCCCCTTGGGTTCCCTGCAGCTGCCTTCCCCTGAGCTCCTCCCTGCTCAGAGCCTCCCAGGGCCCCCAGAGTCCCTAGCCGCTCTGCGCTGGGTCCTAACAGCAGGCCCAGGCCTCTGGGCCCGGCCCTGTTAATGTTGCCCCTTCTGGGAGGGTCAGGAAGGGCTGAGCTTCTGCTCAGCTGTGGAGAGCTGTGTGAGGTGCTAGACTTGGGAGGGGGAGGAGGAGGAGAAGAGGGGGAGAAGGAGGAGGAGAGGAGGGGGTGAGAGGGGGAGGAGACCGGAAGGGGGGGAGGAGGAGGGAAGGGGGGAGGGGATGGAGGAGGAGATGGGGAGGAGGAGAGGGAGGTAGAAGTAAGGGGGCCCCAGGCCTTTGCCTGCGGCCCAAGCCTGTCTGTCCCCTGCTCACCTCAGACCCCGGCGCCCCACTGCTGTCTCCCTGAGCTGACTCGTCCCCCGTTAGCCTGGTCCTTCCTCACCTACAGTCCCTCCTGTCTCCCAGGGTCCCCACGCACCCCACACTGCGCACCCCAGCTCGACTTGGGGTCTCCCCTCAGGCCAGCCCCCCAGGGTGCAGGTCAGACAGAAGTTCCGGGGCTACTGTCCCTTCCTGGCCAGCAGCCCTGCCTCCGTCTAAATGCACCTTGCCTCCTCCACAGCTACCTGGGGCTCCTTCCAGGGTTCTGCTGCAGGCTGGCACAGGACCTCCCAGGGCTGCCCTGAGGGGCTCAGAAAGGTCCTGCCCATCTCCCGTGGCCACCCCTCCCCAGCCCCTGAGTGCTCTGGCTTTGCTCTCATACTCTCTCCCTGGCCCACGAACCCTGGTTCAACTTTCAGACCCAAGTTCAAGGTTATCTCCTGGGCTCCCCTGGGCAGCGGGACTGAGCTTGCCGGGGTAGGGGTGTCTACCTGGGGCAGTGACTTCGAGGAAGCCCGGCGGGGCGCAGACACGCCCGGAAAGGTGTTGCCAGAGGGGGGCACGGCCGGGAGGGTGGGCTGGACCCGTGCCAGGGCCGTGGGGCAGGGTGTGGGGGAGCCCAGTTCCCAGCAGCTGCAGCGCCGTGCGCACACCCCTGGCCCCGGGCAGCAGTGTGCCCCTCCCGCCGTCCACCTGCTGGTTTGGGGGCTCACCCCCTGCCACACCCCATCTGCCTCCCTGAAAGGAGGAGTGGCAGCCGGAGCCCTGGCAGTAGCGCACCCACAGACCCCTCCCCGCACTGCCTGGGACAGGCCCCCGTCGTGCATAACCAGCGAGGGGCACCCTCGGAGTTGTGGGGCATGGGGTTGCCCTCCCCTGAGCTCCCTGATGGGGCCCCGACCTCTGCCCTTGGGGTCTGCTCTCTGGGAGTTGGGGACTCTAGCTGTCCCACTGCCCCGGACATCAATGCTGAGAGGCCTCTCCTGGACTGGCTCCCTTCCACTGTCCCTTCACTCACAGTCTGGACGGTCACTTGAGGGACCAGTTGCCCTGCAAGTGTCCACCCCAGTCGACAGGGGAGGCAGGGCATGGAGGGGACCAGAGCCCTTGGTGGCAGTCTGCAATGGGGCTGACCAGTGCTGACCCCTCTCGGGCAGCTTCCGCCGGCCGTGTCCAGGACACCTGTGGCGGAGAGGGTCCCCTGCGGGCCTAAAGGCTGAACTCTTTTACCTGGCCCTGCCTGGCTGTCCCCCCTTGGCCCCTGCGCCCAAGCTCTCCCCATGAGCTCTCCCCACGACCTTTAGCCACCAGAGACAGGTGGGGTGGCCCAGAAGCTGCCTGCAGGGGGAGAGTCAAGCTGGGACCAAACCCACGCAGGCTGGGGAGGTAGGAGGGGGGGCAGCCAGGAGCGCTCAGAATCATATCATGGGACCCTGGTGGGGGACCGGGGGGCTGCAGAGGGAGGAGTGGGGGGACCAGTGCCCTGAGTCAGGCCGGTAGGCAGTAGACATGGTCAGCCGGGGCAGCCCCTGAGGTCAGGGACCCCCGCTCAGAACGGGGAGCTGAGGCGCCCCGGGCCGGCTGGGGTCTGTGCACACTGGTGCTCGTGGGCGGGGGTGAAGCCCCGCGGTGGAGCCTGAGGCTGGGGGTGCGGAGCCCCACTCGGCAGCCCCTGGGGCTCAGCCCCGGGCTGTGGAGCCTGAGCAGACACAGGAAACAGCCTAATTGCGTTTGCTAAGGAACACCAAATCCCTTACAGCTGCGCTCGGGCCGAGCCAGGGGCCACGGGCGGGGCGGCCATCGCCGGTGTCCTGACAGCTCCGTGGAGCCTGCCAAGGGGTCTGGGCTGCTGGCCGGGGAAGGGGGGCGCCTTTCCCAGGCCAGAGGCCCCCACCCCACCCCAGGAGAGCCGCCCCCTCTCAGTTCCCAGAACGGGGCCCAGCTGTGGAACAGTGAGGGGTGAGGTCACGGGAGGGGCCAGAGGGGCCAAATTACTCACATCCTGGGGCTGGCGGGAGGGGGGAGGTGAGAGGAAGGGCCCCTTGTCCTTGGGGCTGCTGGGGCTCCCGGCTCAGGGCTTTGGGGAGACAGCAGGAGACCCCCTAGCCTAGATCCCTTGTCCGCCCCCCAGGCTCCTGCCTGTGAGGGCTCCAAGGGCACACGCGGATGGCAGGTCGCAAAGGGTGGCCCTCGAAGGGGCTGGCTTGCAAGAAACATGTCTCAGGCTCCGTCCAGGGCCACTGTCGGGGCGATGGCAAGGACAGCAGAAAACAGGGTGCTGGGCGACCTGGCATTTGGGCCCCCATCTTATCCCCACTGTGAGTCTGTGTGGGCCGACCGACATGCGTTTGTGTGCACACGTGTGCATGCCTTGGGTGTCGGAGCCATGGATGGAGGGTGGGTGTGGGTGACATTGGCATTGGTGGGTGTCGAGCTGGTGGAGAACGTGCATCCCGTCCTCGTGCGTGCCTATGCGTGCAAGGGGGCCAGGCGATGCCTCGTGTGCTTGTGTGCCGGGCTCTGCTGAGCATGGGCCTGTGTCCTGGACACACCGCCAGGCGGGCGGACCCCAGGGAATCTGCTCGTGTCTCTGTGTGTGGGGTGACAGACACCTTGAGGGCTGTACACTCAGATCTCGGTAGGAGGGGGCTGGGGAGCAGGAACCGCGGCCCTGTTGGAGAGAGGCCCCCAGGGGAGCTCCCGAGACCAGGCCTGCGGCTCAGGGCAGGCTTCGGACCCCGACCCGCCTCCTGGGCCCGTACACACCCACTGGGCCCGAGCACAGACAGCCATGCACCAGCCCTCAGCCGAGCACGTGCATAGGTCTATGCCGCCGTGGACACTGGGCGAGGGGGACAAGATGGCCAGTCCCATCGGGAATGGCCAGGAATCCGTCCTGGGGCACCCGCAGGGTCTGCTCCATGAGAAGACGCACTCCACACCACAGCTGGGGGCCCCGCATGGAGCTTGCACCCTCCATTTGGAAGGGGGGGAAGGACCCTGGCCCCCGGGGCTCTACCTCCCCGGATAACATGGCCCTGCAGCTTCCAAGCCAAGGACCCGGGGCAGGATAGGAGCAGGTGCGGGGAAGGAAGGGCTCCCTGGACCCCTGGGGGTGAGAGCCAAGGGCACTTCTGAGGACCGAGGGTGGGCAGACCAGAGGTGCCGGTGGCCGAGTAGGTCTGGATTCCCAGGTGGCTGCAGTGGGGGGAACGGGCCGGGAGCCGGGGCTGCGGAGGGCCTGGCTTTTGTCTGGGAGCCTCTGGGAAGACCTGGGAGAGATTAGATCATGGCTGGCAGGGCTGCCGAGACCGTGGAGCCGGCCGGTCCGGCCAAGGGACGGAGGCCCAGAACAGCGGGCTGCGGGGTCAGGCGGCGGGCAGCGGCAGCAGGAATGGACAGAGACCCCAGGTTGGGGCAGTGAGCCCTGCACAGGCAGAGACCAGGACCCCCTCTCTCTGGGTCCAGCAGAACCAGGGGTGCAGGGGGATGGAGGCAGAGCCGTGTCAGCGACCCAGGCCGGCAGTGCCCCCCTGACACCGACAGTGTGAGACCTGCTGGGCCAGGCTGTGAGCCCCCCATTCCAGGCTGGCCTTGCGTAGCCCTCAGTGAGGGACCCGGAGAAGCTAGGGGGTCAGAGCACACTGAAGCAGGAAAGTCTCAGAGATGTGCTCTGCGGGGCCTCCGGGCCCTCACCTGTGAACCAACCCAGAGAGATCAGGTTGGGGCTGGAGGCAGCCTCCTCTCAGGGGCCCTTGGGGAGGCGGGAGGGAGTGCCCCAGCCGGGGTGGTCGGGCAGGGATGTGGTGCCTGGCAGGGTCTGCCCCGAATTGGCGAGGCCGATGCCACCTGATCCCAGCAGGGACACATGGCCCCGGCGTCTGGCACTTGCAGCAACCCCTTCCCATGGCCTCCAGGGCCACAGAGCCAGGCCCACCCTGTCCTAGCTCTGATTTGGTCAAGGGGGCCTGGTTGCTGGAGGGGATGGAGGGTCTCAGTCCTCAGACACCGGAGCCCCCTCCATCACCGGGAGGGCGGGAGCAGCGGGGTACAGGCTGAGGCTGACTGACTCTCGGTGTCCCCCAGGCTCACCACCCAGTGGAACGAGGAAGATGAGGAGGAGGCCGCCCGGGAGCGGCGCCGCCGGGCGAGGGACAGGGAGCTCCGGGCCCAGGACGAGGCAGGCGGCGCGTCCCCGGAGCTGCCGGAGCAGCAGAGCCTGTAAGCCGCCCCCCACCAGTCTACCTGGCCCCGCTCCCCTTCGGGCAGAGGGGGTGCTGCTGGGCAGGTCCTGGGCTAGGGCTCCCGGAGGGGAGAGGGAGACGGAGCTCAGCGAGAGAGCGGAGACGGCTTAGGGTGAGGGTCCCTTGGCCCTGGGCGCCCGTGGAGCCCGCTGGCCGGCCGACCGGATGGACTCACGTGCGGCCACCCCTCCCAGCCAGGCTCCCAGAGCGCTGACTCAGGCCCTGGCCCCTGCTTGGACCGACACTGACCCCAGCTGCATGGCCCTGGCCCCGGAGCCCCCCGCCCAAGCTCCCTGCTGCCGGTGACTCATGGAGGCCACGTCCAACTTGGCGGGCCGCAGGCCGGCTCGTTTCCTCCCTGGGCCCAGGAGGCCTCCGCGGCCGGGCTGGGCTGTTTTTACAATAATGCCCCCCTTCCTCCGGCCCCTGTTTTGTTCCATTTTCTCCGAGTCAGCAGCTCTGGGCGGGGTGGGGTGCTGCAGCGGTCATGGCCCCTCAGGCCAGGTCCTCGGTCTTGATAGCAGGGGCTGGGGGTTTGTGGGGAGCCCACCAGCACCAGACCCCAGTCCTGTCCTGGGGGGACGGGGTGCAGGGGCCCACCCTGCTGCCTGCAGAGGGAGTGGTCACCAGAGCCCTGGAGGCTCAGCAGAGGGGCCAGAGGGAGACACGTCACCCACACATGGGGACCCCAGGGTGACAGGAGAGGCACAGCCCAGCAGTCAGGGGGCCCTAGATGGGTGGGAGAGGCATAGCCTAGCTCTCAGGAGCCCTAGACTGATGGGGGAGTCATAGCCCAATTCTCAGGGGACCAAGACTGATGGGAGAGGCACAGCCCAGCTCTCAAGAGGTCCTAGACTCATGGAGAAGGCACAGCCCAGGTCTTAGCGGCTCTAGACTGATGGGAGAAGCAGTGCCTAGCTCTCTGGGAACCTTAGTCTCAAGAGGGAGATATAATCCCGTTCTTATGGGGCCTTAATAGGGTGAGACACAACGTTGGCCTTGGGCAACTCCAGACTATGGAAGAGACACAGCCCTACCCTCAGGGACTCTCTGACAATGGGGAGGCTCAGCCCGGCCATGGGGTGCTGCCTCTGGCAGACAGGGCCTCCCGTCCCTGGAGCCCAGGGTCTGAGGAAGGGAGGAGGTACGGACAGTGTGGACTGTGTGCCCCCGGCCCCTCCTGGCCTGGCCCAGCTCTAAGCACCCCGTGCTACTCTTTCAGCCTCCATCGGAAGCCCTCGGAGGCCCCTGAACTGGACGAGGACGAGGGTTTCAGCGACTGGTCCCAGAAGCCCGAGCAGCAGCAGCAGCACTGGGCGGCCGGGGAGACCTCCCACTGCAGGGAGCCCCCTCGGAGTGAGAGTCCGGAGGGGCAGCAGGAGGAGGACAGGCAAGTCGGGGTCAGAGCCTGGAGGCCAGGCTGCCAGCCCAGGGCTCTCTCCAAGCTCCCAGCCAGGGCCGGAGCAGAGCCCACCAGCCCAGCAAAGTGCCCCCGGGGCTGGGAGCAGGGGAAGGGAGGAAGAGAGCGAGACAGCGGCGGGGCGGCGGGCCGAGGGGCTGCGGGGAGGGGTGGGGAGGAAATCTCATTCCTGGGCTCCCCAGGGCCCCTGGGCCCCATCCAGACCAGCTGCGGCCCGGCCAGGGTGTTGCCACATGAGCACACATCTGCAGCCCACTTACGTAATGGAGGCTCTGCGCCCCTTCCTCCCTCGGGGCTGGCTCATCTCCATTCCCACGGAGGGGGCAGGCGCTTCCAGATGTGTGGGCCTGTGAGTCGGCCGGAGGGACAAGCTCTCCAGATGTGCAGACGTGTTTGCTGGCCTGAACAGGATGGGAGGGCCGGGGAGGCCCAGGGATGGGGGACTGCTCAGGAGCTTCACCGCCACCCCAGTGCTGGGGTCCTAGGCGCGCTGCAGGCAGGCTCAAGGCCCCCCACGGTGGGCAAGGTCCAAGTCCTACTCAGGAGCTGCCAGCCACGGGGATGCCACCTCAGTCTCCACCTTTAGCTAGGACCCCTCCAGTCTTCCAAGCACCTACCAGCAGACAACTGCACCCCAGAAGCCAGTTGCCTGGCTGGGGCCCTGGTCCTGGCCACCCTCGGTCACTGGCGCCCCTGCGTGCCTCATTTTCCCCCATCTGCCTTTGAGAGTCAGTGCACACCTCACTTCTGAGGTGGGTCTGGGGTCTGCAGTGATGGCCTGTCTGCAGCGGCTGCCTCCTCCTCCGGGCCGCCCCAGGCCACGACTCTTCCCAACAGCAGGGGGCACTTTGGCTCTTCCCTTGAACCCTCTGCTCCGTTCACAAGCAGGCCCCCTCCCCACCCCACACCTGCCTGGCCACGGGACCCGCAGCAGCTGAATGGGACCTCTGTGTGCCCGCCGCCGGCTCGTGCTGACCCACCTTGGGCGGTGGGTCTGGGTCTGGGCTGGCACCAACACCAAGGGGCGTGAAATCATGGAAAATTCTCGAATTTCCCATCTCACCGGCTTTAGTCCTGCTCAGATGCAGAGTCCTGCTGGCGGCCCACAGGCAGGGCCCATGCAGACAGCCCCTCTCCTCAAGGGTGGTGCCCTCCTAGCTGTGACCTCGCCCTTGCCCTGTGCTCTAGCTGATCGGCCCCCGAGCCACGCACAGACCCTGCCCCGCTCCCACACGAGACACTTCTTCCCCAGGCCCACCTGCCTCCGTCCTGGAGCAGGACCAGGACAGGCAGGGAACGAGGCCAGCAGGGTGGACACAGACAAGCCTGGCCCAGGGCCGGGGCCCATCCAGAGAGTCCGGAGACTGGGTCTAGCCTCCGAGTATGGGGAGAGAGAGGGCTGAGGCAGTGGGCACTGTTGGCAAAGGGGGTCGGGGTGGAGGGTTGGTTCTAAGGTCCTTGGGCCCATTTCCCCAGTGAGGCTGGGGGCCCAGGATTCCTTGGCACTCAATTGGTCTGACCGCTCCCATCTTTTGGATGGAGAAACTGAGATTTGGAAACCGGGAGGGACTTAAACCAGGCAATTGAAGGTTCCTCACTGGGATTGCCCCCCTCTGCCCCCACGCCCTCTTCAGGCCCCATCAGCCTGCCTGCGGGGGCCAGGATGGTGAGGAGCAAAGTCTGGCCAGAGTCAGCCTGGAGGAGCTGCATCTGAGCCCCCGCTCCGAGCCCCAGGAGGAGCCGGGAATGGAGGAGCCAGAGCCCAAGAGCCCAGAGGGGACTGTCCAGGGCAGCCCAGGGCCAGCAGAAGCGGAAGAGGCAGATGAGCAGGTGAGGGTGCCTCCCCTCGGGGCCTGGGCGTACTCCACCCCCTGGGCGGGGTCTGTGTCTCTCAGCGGGCTGCCCTCGAGGGAGATGCACCCTTACCCCCAGACCCTGGGCACCGGCATTCCCAGAGGGAGGAGGGGCTTGGTGACCCTGGGATCAAGTGACTCTCCTCTGGACTCATGAGTCCCCGCTGCAGAGAATTCGAGAACCAGAGCATGTCAGGGCTAGAAAGGGCCTGAGGCCCAGGGAGGGGAAGATGTTTGCTCCAACAAGTCCTGAATGGGGCAGGAGGGGTGCAAAGGGGGTGCTCATCATATAACCTCGGATGTTCCATCCCTAGCACCAGAAACGCCAGCAGCCCAGGACACCCAGCCCCCTGGTCTTGGAGGGCGCTACCGAACAGGGCTCGCCTCCCCTGAGCCCCAGCACCAAAGTAGGTCAATCACAACACCAACACCATGACGGCCGCGGAGAGGCGGCCACACGTCAGCCCCAGAAGTAGGAGCGCACGCTGCCCCTTCTCTGCTGTCCCCCAGCCTGGCGCTCAGCACATCCCTGAGAAACGGAGGGGCAGCTGGCTCGACTGGGGTGTGGGAGCCACCGGGGCGATGGGGAGGGGTCTCTGGCTGAGCCTCACGTCTCCACTTGCCTTCCACAGCTCATCGACAGAACGGAGTCCCTGAACCGCTCCATCAGGAAGAGGTAAGCCTGCTGCTCTCTAGGCTAAGACGTGGGGTCCCCAGCAGGGGGCGGAGAGCGCGTCCAGGGGGGCCAGAGACGCAGAGGCCTGGGGGAGCTCTGGTCGGGGCTGGCAGGTGAGGATCCACGTGAGGGAGCACGGGGCACGGCCCTCCTTCTCCTCTCCAGTAACAGCGTGAAGAAGTCGCAACCAGCCCTGCCCATCTCCAAGATTGATGAGCGCCTGGAGCAGTACACACAGGCCATTGAGGTATGCTGGCGCCTCCTTCTTCCGCTGGGGCCTCCTCTAGTCACACACCCGTTGTCCATCCCAGCCACACCCCTCCATCCAGCCACACCCCTCCACCCAGCCACACCCCTCCAGCCAGCCACACCCCTCCAGCCAGCCACACCCCTCCAGCCAGCCACACCCCTCCATCCAGCCAAGACCCCTCCAGCCAGAGTTCTTCCAACAAACGACACTCCTCCATTCACTGACCACCCCTCCGTCCAACCACCTTTCATTCAAACCTACACTGCTCTGTCGGACCAATGCCCGTCTCTCCAGCAACACCCCTCCATCCGGTCCGTGTCCCTCCAGCCCCGTGTCCTGAGCAGCCTGATAGCCCCAGATCTCTCTTACCCCACCACATCACCGGTGCTCCTCAGATCGAGAAGATATCTCACAAGCACACCGAATGGAGGGACATGCATTTTTTCTCAGAGTGCCCTGCTCTAGCCCCTTGCTGGGAAGGCACCCCTCTGGAAACACTAAGAAATAGAGGAAGTCGTGTATTGGAGACTGTCACGCTGGCCTCTCTGACATGTCCCCTGTGGCTCTGGGCTCTTTTTCCTCTGCAGACTGCTGGCCGGACCCCCAAGCTCACCCGCCAGCCCTCCATTGAGCTGCCCAGCATGGCCGTGGCAAGCACCAAGAGCCGGTGGGAGACAGGAGAGGTGCAGGCTCAATCCAGTGCCAAGGGCCCCTCTTGCAAGGTAACACCCATCCCGGGGTGAGGTGGAGTCCCCTTGGTGAGGCGCGTCTGAGACTGTCCAGGATGACATGTGGGCAGACGGAACACTGGGACGTCTGGGAGTGCTCAGCAGGCTGGCCCCCAGAGTGGGGGACCTGGTTGGCCCTGTGCAGACAGACGGCGCCTTCCCTTTCCCATCCCCTCCCCTGGGCTCCAGTAGAAGGGAGTGGGCGGCAGGCCTGGGCCATAGCTGGGCAAGGCTGGACAGCGGAGAGAGAGGGCCAGGGGCTGCGAGTGCCCCAGCCGAGGGTCTGCGCCTGTGACATGTCCTTCCTCTGCCTGCAGGACATCGTAGCTGGAGACATGAGCAAGAAAAGCCTCTGGGAGCAAAAAGGAGGCTCCAAGGCATCGTCGACAACTAAGGTAGGGTCTAAACGTGGCTGACGCGAGCAGGGCAGGTCCAGCAGTTGAAAGCAAAGAGGGGCTACCCTCAGTGTACCTGGGAGGGCTTCCCAGAGGTGGTACCGCCTCCCTTCCGCTGGTCTCAGCTTTGCTCTTGGTCTCCTTCCCCAGCAGAGCACCCCATCTGGAAAGAGGTACAAGTTTGTGGCCACCGGACATGGGAAGTACGAGAAGGTGCTCGTGGACGAGGGCTCAGTGCCCTAGGCTGCCCTTCTTGGTGAGTCCTGGGCAGTGGCCCGAGGGTGAGGCATCACGTGTGCGGAAGGTGCCCTTCAGGGAGTGTGGCGTCGCGGGCAGGGCCTGCTTTGTTACAGCCACAGAGGAGGCCTGTGGGGACCGGATGCCTGGCCTCGGAGCCCTTGGCTCTCTGTCCTTTCTGAGCTGGGGGCCAGTTGGGTGCCTACCACCCTCCCCGTCACCTGGGGAGGAAACAGGGTCCACTGCCGTGGTTAGACACACTTTATTAGTGGCCTGGCCCCCAGGATCCAAATACAGCGCCCATTATGCCCTGGGAGACACAGCTGGCCATCTACTGGCCGCCTCCTGCCCTCCTGAGCCCCGCTGCCAGGCATCTCCGTGTCCCTCTCCCTGCTGCCCCCGCCAGAGCCCTGGCCCCTGCCTGGAGTCAGTGGCGACTGCTGACTGGGGGGCCCCAAGGCTGCATGAGGCCTGGGGTCCCCTCTGCTGCCTCCCTGGCCCTGGGGACTGAGGAGCTGGGCCCTGCCCCTGTCTCCCACCAGCAAGCCCCCTCACGCCTTGCCCCCCAGGTGAGGGAATCAGAGGCAGGTAACAAAGGAGCAGAGCCTGGGGTCTGTCCCCCACACCTGCATGTGTCAGGAATGACAGTCAAACCGCTGATGGAGCCCCTGGTGCCCACTGACCACTGAATGGCCCTGGCCAGCCCTGCTCTGCACAACAAACATAGATCTGTCCCCCATCTTCCCCAAGGGGCGAGGGCCCGCAGAGCCCAGCCCCAGACCCTCCGCGCCCTGCCTGCCTGCAGCGCCTCCGGAGCCGGGGCACCTTCCTGCACCTCCTCGCCCGAGTCCCACCCGGGAGCCCGCTGCACCTCCTCACCCCGAGTTCTGAGCCGGGGGCCCCGCCGTGCACATCTACCGGCTGCCTCATCACAGAAGCGTGTGCCTTCCCTGTCGAACGGTTTTGCCCCGTTAGCCCCCATGATTATTCCACCAGATTATTCCAGCGCAGACCCCTTCTCCCCCAGTCCACCAGTCCACGCCATAGAAACCAGCCTCCTCTCCGACCCCACCTGCCTCTGCCATGCACCCCCCACAGTCCTCCTGCTGCCACTTGTCCCCCCGCACCTCCTCGCTGCCCAGTGTCTGGCCCGCCTCGGTGCCCTCTCCAGTGCCCTTCCCAGATGGACCCCCGGTCCCCTCTTCTGTCCACACCATCGTCCTGGGCCCTGGTGCTGCCTTGACTGGTCACGGGAGCCTCCAGCCAGCTGCCGTCCGGTTGAAGTTCTTGGTCTTGGGGTTTAGGTCCAGGACAGAATGGGCCGCGGGAGGGGGCCGGGCAGCAGCCTCCTGCAGCTTCCGGGCGTTGAATCGTGGCCGGCACAGGAAGGGCAGGCGGCCCAGGCCGGCCAGGGTGCAAGCCCCGTCCCTGGGCCCAGCCGGGCTGCCTTGGGACTTGGTCACTGACATGCGATACAGCACCGCGTCCCACATCCTGGAGGCCCGGGAGGCTGGGGGCCGGGACGGCGGGATGGGGGGGACTGTCGCCTCCTGCTCCCCACGCTCTGGGCTCTGCTCGTGCCCCAGGAGTGGGGACACTTCTGTCTCCTCCGTCAGCTGCTTCTTGAGGCGCGTCCAGCCGCTGAGCCTGGGCTTGGGGGCAACTTTGGGGACGGGACGCGGGTGCGGGCCTGATAGCGGGGTGGGAGACGAGGCCCCCCGGGGACTGGACACCGGCTCAGGCTCAGCGGCAGGGCCAGCCACAGGGGGCTCCTCCGCGCGCTCCGCTGCCGCCAGCCTGGAAGGCAAGGCTCTTGGCGAGCAGGAGGTGGGGGTCATGGGCGCCACAAGCTGGGTGCTGGCCTCTCTGGGCACCAGGGCCTCAGGGCCAGAGGACGGCCCGGACACAGAGGGTGCCTCAGGGCAAGGACTGGCAGCCTGGACCTCGGTGGGCAGCGGGCGTATGTGGGCCACGGGGATGGGGGGCTGGGCCCCAGGAGGGCACGGCACTGTGTGCTGGTGCTGCCTGCCAGGCCCCCAATCTGAGACCTGGCCGGGCTCTGGGGTCCTGGCCTGCGGGGACGGCACGAGCCGGATGTGCACCTGGCTGACGTGGGTGGCCCGTGCTGCAGGGGCCGAGACCTGCGTGAAGCCCCCGGGGGACCGGGCGGGGCCTAGGGCCGGGGTCCTGAGCTGGAGCCCCGTGGCCTTGAAGTGAGTGGCCAGGCTCCGGCACTGGGTGACGCTGAAGGGGAAAGTGGACCTCTGCAGAGGTGACACCACGTGCTGGATGACGGAGGGGTGAGGGGAGCGGGGCAGGGCGGGCACGTGGCGTGGGCCCTCTGCAGGGCCAGGGGCCGTGGGCTCCTGGTCATGGCTGGCCTCACTCACGGGGGACAGGGAGGTGCGGAAAGGCCCCGGTGGCACGGGGGGCCCGCCCCCGGTCATCCTCTTCCTGGCGGCCTTCCTCAGAAGTTTCTGCAGGCGGAGGTTGTCTTTGCCTGGCTTGGGCAGCAGGGGTGGCGGGGGCCCCGTGGGCCCCTGGGGGCACAGGCCGGCCACGATGAGCATTGTTGCACCCTGGGGTGGAGGGGGACAGCCGTCAGGCCAGCCATCACTGCCAGTGCCCCCCCACCCCACAACTGCATGGGGAGGGAGGAGCTCCTGAGGCCCAGAGGGGTCACGGCCTGACCTTGACCATCAGCAGCTCTGCTTCCCAAGAGCCCAGCACCCACCAGGTGCATCCCTAGCAAGTCTGTCTGCGTCAGCAGCTCTGTGAGGAGACTCCGCCTGCCGCCAGCTTAGAGAGGAGCCCACAGACGCCCCGGCGGCTCGGCGGGTGATGGACGAGGGCGCCGCCCGGGGGCACAGCCTAGGTCGTGAGACCCGCGGGCGGCCTCCAAGGGGGAGGCACGTGCTGGGCCGGCCGCCCGCCAGGGCAGGAAGAGCGCCTGCCCGCAGACGTGTGAGGGGCGCCACACCGTCGCCAGTCTGACCACAGGCTCGTCCACTGTGAGCCAGTGGTGAGGGTGCGGCCAGAGGCTCGGGAAAGCTGAGGCTGCATCCTCAGAGGCTGATTGGCCGGGAGGTGGGAGCAATTTTCGCTGAGCTGCGCTAAATGGGATATTCCCGCAGACATCCTGGCTGGGGGGTCCTGGCCAAGCCGCCCGCCCTGGTCTCTGGGCGCCACGTGCTCGGGAGGACGTTGACAAATGGCCTCTGGGCCGAGCCGGAGGCCGGCGGGTCTGTGGGAGGAAGCAGGCCTGGAGCGGGCTGTCAGGAAGGAGCGGGTCTGCCTGGGGAGGGGCCTCAGGGGTCGGCCCAGGGCCCACGCTCAGCTCTGCCTGCATTGGGGGCCAGGACCCCAGGGGCCGGGGGAGCTCTGGGGCTGCCCGGCCAGCGGGAGAGGGGGCGACGGCACAGCTCTTCACCTTGAATCCCAAGCGGGCCTGCGGCCGGGGGCCCAGTGTCGGGAAGCCGGCTTCCAAGGGGTTCCAGTGGCTGGAGCAGGGTGGCTACTCCTGGGGGAGGGGGTGCTGGAGGTAGGGCTGGAGGGTGGAGGGCAGGGGTAGCCCCTCCCAGGGCCGAAGTCTGACCCTTCCCCCCGTGCCTGTGTTTCAGCCTCCCCGAGACCGCAGGCAGCTTGCGCAGCTACCTTCGGCCTCGAAGGGACGAGTCCAGCCGGATGCCCACCCGGCCCTGCCATGGGACCGCTGCCACTGCCCGGCTGGTCTGCCCGCGCCCAGCCAGCACCCACCACGGTTGCCACCTCGCTGCTCCTCGCCCCCCGACCCCCACTCTACCTCGCACAGCCGGGGCAGGGAAGGGGCTCTCGCTGGCAATTGACCACGGGGGCCATCCCCGCAGAGACCAAGAGTCCCCAAGGAAGGCCCAGCCTGGGCAGAGAGAGGACACGTGCCGGGAGACCTCCAGGTCAAGTGACACCAGCGCCTGCACCGCATTCTCAGGCCCTGCCCCCTCCCTGCCCCCGGCTTGCAGCCTCATCCTCCGTGTGAAATAAAGCTCCTCATGCATTCCAAGTGCTGGCTCTGTGTCCATAACTGGGGGAGCGACAAAGGGGAGGGAAGGAGAGGGAAGTCCTCCCCCGGGAGCGTGGTGGGGTCCAGGCCTCTGGCCTCCAGAATCAGATACTCTATCCCGTCCCATGGCCTTCCACAGGATTAGAGTCAGAGATCTGAGTGTGCGGTGGCTTACGTTGGGGTGCACATGATGGGTGGGGTCTAGTCTTCCTCTTCCAGAACATCTACAATGCTTCCCTCCTTGACTGGCATGATGAAATTTCACTGCAAGTGAAACAGTGTGCATTTCTGGTCTGTGCCCCTAGACTGTGAGCTCTCTGAAAACAAGACCCACCTTGGGGTCATCCTCCATCCCAGCACCTGGCAGGTGCTCAGTGAAGATTCGGTGGGTGGAAAGATGTGGATGGTGGGTGGATGGATGGATGGATGGATGGGTGGGTGGATGGATGGATGGATGGATGGGTGGATGGATGGATGGATGGATGG
>NC_043710.1:1304984-1314216 GCF_006229205.1 Suricata suricatta
GGTGGATGGGTGGATGGGTGGGTGGGTGGATGGATGGGTGGATGGGTGGGTGGATGGGTGGGTGGATGGATGGATGGGTGGATGGATGGGTGGGTGGATGAGTGGATGGATGGATGGATGGATGGGTGGGTGGATGGGTGGGTGAATGGATGAATGGGTGGATGGATGGGTGGGTGGGTGGAGGGATGGATGGATGGGTGGGTGGAGGGATGTTGGAAGGTGGATGGACAGACAAGGATGATGGACGATGGGTGAAGGAGTGGAGGATGGGTAGGTGGATGGACTGGTGTATAAATAGAAAGATGGGTGGATGAATCCGGGTAATGGGTAGATGGACGGGTGGAGGTATAGAAGGTAGATGGGCAGACAAATCACTGTATGGACCATAGATGGAAAGGCAGTCAGAGTCGTGTGTGCTGCATGGGTAGTAGGTGGTTGGCTGGCTGAGTGCGTTGTGGACAGATGGATGACGGTTGGACGGACAGTGGAAGGGAGGAAGGAAGGTAGTGAATGTGAGAATGGACGGAAACGAACAGGCGAATGGGTGAACAGAGAGTGTATGAAGGGGAGACAGGAGGGAGAGTGTGCTCCCCAGCCCTGGGCCTCCACCCAGATCTGACCTCGGGCCCTGCTGTCCTCATTGTCTGGGGAACCCGCTTGAAGAGCAGGATGCTGGACCTTTGGCGTTCTAGGCCCGGGTCCACGAGGAACCTCCGTTTTCAGAAGTCTTTGTGACTAGATTGGCCTGCCTCCCAGAGGATGGAGTGAATATGGACAAGCCAGGAGCACTACCCCTTCACCAAGCCACAGCCATCTTTTCTCACCACGGCCCTCCTTGGAGACTGCGTCCCCGGCTGGGCTCTGCCGGCTGGGAAGACCTCCCAGGGGACACCCGCCTTCTCCCCACCCAGCTGGACAGCACCTCAGCCAAGCACCACCTCGGCCGTGGCCGCAGGATCTGAGGCTGGACAGTGAGCCGGGGTCAGAGTGGACGGCACCGTGGGATGAGAGGCGGGTGGGGTGCACGGTGCCAGCTAGCCAGACAGCCCTGCCCCTCAGGAGCCTCGCACCCTGGCCCAGCCTCAGGGACAGGGACCCAGGGCTCGCATCCAATGAGTGTCACCGATGTCCGCTGCTGCCATGACATCGAGACCCCACCTCTCAGAGCTGCGGGTCAGGGCCTGCCCACCATAAGGGTCCAGAGGCTCAGAAGGGCCACTGTCCCAGGGATACCCAGGCTCTGCCCCTCTGCCATCTGTCCCGCCTGCCAGAGAGCCCCACTGGACATGGAAGGCTAGTCCTGCCCGTGGGAGGCCAAACAGACCAGTGATGTCCAGATGCCGAAGAGGCACCCGGGCTAGCGGAGCGGCAGATGTGTGGGGCTGGGCAAGGGCCGTCTCTGCAGTGCTGTGTCAGCCGCTTCTATCTGGGGCCTGGCAGAGCCCAGGCCTGTGGGGCTAGGCCAGTGTGGGTGCCCAGGGCCTGTTCAAGGTCCTTGAGCCACGCCACCCCACTCATGCAAACTGGGGCCAGGACCAGGCTGAGGGGCCCACTCTCCCCCACCACCTGAAGGTCCCCCCTGAAGGTAGCTGGAGCCAGACTGCTCAGGGGCCGCCTCTCCGTGTTCCAGCCTCCTCCCTGCTCGGTGGCCTCACTCAGCACCTCCGGCTTCAGAAGCCTGCCCCCTACCATCCCTGGGCCCAGGGCCTGCGTGGTCAGCTCTCAAGCCCTTTCTGGGGTTGAGGTCCGTCTTCCACCCCAACCAGGGCTGGGCCACCCTTATCCCTTGCCTCCAGCCCAGGTTCCCAGACCCCCTCCAGCCCTGCCCCTCTCTTCCCACCCCTGCCAGGCCAGGCCAGGTGGACCGGGGTATGGATTACCTGTTGCAGGCTCTCTGAGGCCTGCGGCGTGTCCAGCAGTGACCGCTCAATGCTGTCCGGCCGCACCACGGGCCTGGTGCCCTGAGGGGGAGGTCACGGGCACCCAAAATAAACCCTGTGCTGTTCCTCCTCTGACCTCAGCGCCCGCTCTCTGGCTCGGCCCGTTCACGAGGGAGCACCTGCCAAAGGCTGAGGCCACTGAGCGGGATGCCACCCTCCTCTGCTGGCCGAGCAGGGCCACTGCAGGGCCTGGGGCAGCCCGTCGGCAGGTGCAGCGCCTCGAGCAGCCAGGCCTGGGCGAGGGGCAGCTGGCTGCTCCCAGGAGCAAGGGGGCCATGGCTGAGCGGGGCTGGCTGTGCACAGGACTCCCTCGGCAGAGCCCCAGCCCCGCCCACAGACAGTGCTGAGTGGTCCCCAACGTGCTGTCCCCACACGTGTGCCCGCATCTGGGGGGGTGGTCCTCGGATCTCTGCTGGCAGACCAAAAGGAGCCAGCCTGAGGAGGGCAACCTCACCGCCAGAGGAGGCCATGGCGGCCCCCAGGAGCTCATGGGGCCTTCCCTAGAGCTGACTCTTCAGGTGGCTCCACTGGGCAGAGCTGGCCAAGGGTCAGCTGTACGTGGTCCCTTCAAACCCTGGCCCACCCGAGAATCCGGACAGGCTGGGCGACAGCATGGGACGGGAGGGACAAGTTCCAACGGGGAAGGGAGGGGCGTCCCCTGCAGCTCCACCTCTACTGTCGTGGGTGCCTATGGCCTTATCTCCACCCTGCAGGGATTGAGTGGGGTGCCAGTGGAAGCCTTCTGGAAGCTTCTGAGGGCCCAGAGCAGGCAGAGAGCTGGGTGGAGCTGGGGCTGGGGCGTGTGAGCCCCCCCCCCCCGTCCTTGCCGGAAGCCTCCTCTGTGTCCCCCCAGGGCGCACCTGACAGCCCCTCGCCCAGAGCCCTCGAGTCTGGAAGGAGATCCTGGACAGCTCTGCCTTCTCCGTTCCTGTTTCCCTAATCCAAGGGCCGGGCCCATTGGAGCTCATGGCCTTCCCAGCTAGCAAAGGGGCCGTCAGAGGCCCGGGCAAGGTGTCTGCTGGGCGGGCAGTGCCATCTGGAGTCTTTGGGCAGAGCGGCCAGGCCCCACGGGCACGCGGCGGAGCCCACTCTGGGCAGCACACTGCATCCAGCTGCAGGGAGAGAGGACCTAGGGGTCTGGACCCCCAAATGGGGAGCTCCCAGGCTGGCAGAAGGGGTACGGCCCTGGCCGCCAGGGGAGCCCCAGCAGGAGCCCCAGCAGCTGAGATCCTGTCTGGGCTGTTTCTCCCCCCACCCGTCTGTCCTATGCTCCAACAACACCCACCCGGGACTGGTCACTGAGTGGGGCGCAGACGGGACGGAGGCCTGGCCGTGGACACCCAGAGCCGTGTCTCACGGGCGCCTCCGGGATGCCAGGCCCCTCGCTCTGACGGAGGACGCAGGTGGGCCTGAGGCCCGTGGAGGGGGACGGCTGCGCTGGGGGAGTTGGGGCCCCCGTCTGGGACCCCACAGCAGCCTGGCCCGGGGGAGCCTTGGGCTGCATCCCCAGGGCCACCCTGTCCCTCCCGTCACCCCTCAGCCCATCAAGAATGTGCCCGCTGTCGGGGGAGTAAAAATAGAAACTGACACTTCCCAGGGAGGGGGGTGGACCTTGCCCCCTTCTCCAGACACGTCCCCCCATCCGCGCCTTCTCAGGCCTCTTCCTCCACTGTTCCTATACTTGGTAAGGGGCCTGCTTGGGCACGGCCCCTTCCCGCCTGCCCCACATGCCCGGTCAACCAGCCCCCAGCCAATGGGCTGCAGGGAAAGATCAAATGTCACTATAACATGAGGGCGTGAGCTGAGCCGGCAGTGCCTGAGCCCGTCCTGTCCACAGGGAGCCCTAACCCTTCTCTCCAGACTCAGCTACAGGTTGGTATGGCCCAGGGCTGGGTGGGGCCGGCCCGGCATTGGAGGGCACCTGGGGTCGTGAGGTGCCGAGAGGGACCGGGCCGCCACATTTCCACACGTCTCAGCTCTGAGCATGGCGGCCTGGAGAGCCCACCGAGACAGCCAGGGTCCCCAGGGTGCTGGCGCACAGGGCGGTGCTCTCCGAACATGGGGAAAGCCGCTCTGAGTGGGAACACGGCAGCCAGGGTGGCCCGAGGAGGAAGGTGAGGGCTCCCCGGGAGGAACGGGGCACGGGGCTGGATAGAGGTACCCAGGAAGGGTGCCGCCCACAGCCCCGAGGGTCCCCGGGGACCCAGTCCCCAACCCCGGCCGGGGCCTTTCCCCTGGAGCTCCGAAAACCCGAGAGCACCCAGCCAGTCCCTCCCAGAAGCTGGGGCCTTGGCCTCAGGCAGTCATCTCCCCCAATCCTGGCATTTGTAGAGACAAACTCGTGGGGGGCTTGTGTAATTCACCCCAGGGGCAGCTCCGGGAGGAGAGGCATCTCCCAGAGGTCAAGGACAGGAGCCCAAGAAGCACAAGTGGGGACCCGGGCTTCTGTCCTCGCGGGCGGAGCACATGCTCCCCGGCGCCCCGCCCCTGCTCCTTGCCCTTCCGCCGTCCCCCTGCCCCAGCCTTGGGCCCAGGCGCCCTCACCTGCCGGTGCCCTCAGCCACCGGGGGGAGCAGGGCAAGGAGCCACTGCAGGACAGGGTGGGGGCCCGAGCCGAGGCACGGTGACGCGGCCGGGGGCCCACAGCCAGTGGGGACGGGCCTCCCATCTTTCCATCCCCGTCTTGTCACCTGGGAAGGAGGGAAGGGGCTCTGTGTCTCCAAGAAGCTCTGACCTCAGGGGCTATTTTCACTTTTGTCCCTGCTGAGGGACAGCTGGCTTCCCTCCCAGCTGACACAATGCCATCCCTGCCCTCGGGCACCCCCGCCTTGGCCCCTCCCCACAGACGGCGAGGTGAGGGGACAGAGAGGCCTCATGGTGTGTCCTGCAGGGCTCCACTGGGTAGAGGGGCAGGACCCAGGAGGAGCCTCAGTTTCCCCAGGGAGAGTGAGGCTCCGCAGGGGCTTGCAGGACCCCTGTGTCCCCCCAGACCTCCCCCCTTGGACACCAGCCCAGAAGGCAGGAAGACAAGATGCAGGAGGTCAGGCAGGCCTGGGACATGTGGGGGCTGGGCGGGGACCTGAGCCCGGCGCTGCCCCCACAGCCCCCCTCCCAACATCTTGGGTTTCTGGGCAGAGGTGTCTTGGCTAATTTGGGTGCCTATTTCTGGACACCTCAGCTGCTACTAGCTCCTTAAAAATAACTGGCCCCTGGGCTCAGGCCACAGCAGCCCCCACTTGAGGCTGCCGACAGGTGTAGGGCCCTGCCCCGGTGGAGGGGGGCCAGCGGGGCGAGGCCCCCGGGGGGGGGGTTGGGGGAGGCTGGGGACAGGGCCCACCAGGAGGGATGGGGCCCAGGAGCAGGGAGGCCCCAGCTGCCCACAGGCCGGGGGGCTGTGCCTGGAGGGTCTGCAGAGCCCTCTTTCAGGGAAGGGCCTGGCAGTTTCCCGGGCTGGGGTGTGGGAGGCAGAGATGTGCGGGTTCATTTTGCCTGGAGCTTACATTGCTCTGGGAAAAGGAACATTCTTGACGGAGGCCTCGGAAAACTTCGCACCTTAGCGATGCGCACAGGCCCCGGATGATGAGCTGGTGTTTTCCTTACACGGAGCTCCCTGGGGGCCACTGACTGCGCACACTGTCCGGAGCTTTGTGTTTTAAGCACCCAGGCCCCGGGCCGCGGACCCTGAGCGCCGGCCTGGGCGGGCCACCCCTGCACACTCAGCTCCCCCGCAGACAAATTTAAGAGCACTGGAGGGGCCTGGGGAAAGCAGGCATGGAGGGTCGGCCGGCTGCCGGTGCTCGGGCCCCGGCCGGGGGCGCCCAGAGCCACGGCCGGATCCCGGCCCTGTGAGCCCGGGCCGGGAGAGAAGAGGCGACAGGACGGTTCATAGGCTCCTGTGATGCGGGGAGCGAGGGCCGCGCAGGGCTGTGGGGGGCGTCCAGGGCACCCCAGGAGGAAGCCGTGAGGGCCCTGCAGGAAGGCGTCCACTGAGGAAGGCAGGAGAGGCTCTCTTGGGGACGTCCGGGCACGCAGACCCGGCGGGTCCAGCACGCACCCTGTGGGAGCCGGGCTCTGCAATCTCGGGGACCCCGGGGAGCCCCCTGACCCCGGCGCAAAGGCAGAGCCCATCACAAACATCGGCAGGGTTTCCCCACCGTCCAAAGCCCCCGACGCCGCTCTGCGGGGAGTGCCTACGGAGGGTGTCTGCCCCGGGTTGGGGGTGGACTCCGCAAGGCCCGCCCCAGGCCGGACAGCTGGCCTCCACCCTGTCCCTGGATGTCCCTGCACACCCCCAGCCGCAGAGCCCAGCGCTCACCCCTGCCAGCACTTCCAGACCATTCCTGACACTCCTCTCGGCCCCCCTCCCCCAACAGAAACAACCTTCCACCATGTCGGACGAGGAAGTGTGAGTATCAGTCCGAAAAATGCCCACCCCGCGTGGCCCCGGGACGTGGGCTGCGCTGAGGCCGAGGACCCGCTGCCTGTGAAAGCCCACCTCACCCATCCTCTCTCTCTCTCTCCCTCCCTCTTTCTCCTCTCCCTCCCTCCCCCGCTACCCCCAACAGTGAACAGGTCGAGGGTAAGTGTCCGCCGGGTTCCTCTCTCCGTCTGCCCCACCTGGAAAGCTCATGCTTGAGGCAGGACAGCACGGCTGTCCCCAGGGACCCCTGGCGGGAAGCCCGAGGAGGCCTGCTGGACCGCCCCCCCAACCTGGGCTCCCCGGTCCCGCCCCTGCAGCCAGGACCCCCTCTTTCTCCAAGGGCATGTCCCCAAGATGTGGTCCCACGAAAACCCTGCCCCGAGCGCCCAGCTTGCCCTCCAGGGCAGGGTCCAGGCAGGGGCGCCAGGCCCTGGCTGCCCCTCCACATGCGCCCTGCAGGACCTGGGTGTCCCAGCACCAACCACCCCCCACACCAACTGCTGGCACTGCCAGAGGCTCTCCTCCCCCTGGAGCCAGCGGCCCCCTCTTGGCCCAGGGACCCCCACCGCCTCCGTCCCCATCCTCAGAGGTCCGGGACTGGGGCCGCTGGCTCCGGGCCCCGCGCCCCCGCTAACACGGCCTCTGTGTTCTACCCCATTGCAGAGCAGTACGAGGAAGAAGGTAACTCCGGGAGCCCGCACAGCCCGCACCTGCACAGCCCACACCCGCCTGCCCTGCTCGGCCCCTCTGTGCGTGCTCCGCCTCCGCCCCACTGGGCTTCTCCGGGTCCTGGAGCCCATCCGGCCGTCAACCGCCCCTCTTCCTCGCTGCCCTCTGTCCCTGCTGACACTGCTGGTTAAGACTCCCCACTAACACCAACGGCTGGGGTGTATGGACCCTGCTTGTCTCTGTCTCTGCCTCCCTGCCCCCCTGCCTTTCCCTCTGTCTCTGTGACTCTGTCTCTGTCTCTGTCTCTCCATCTCTCTGTCTCTGTCTTTATCTCTGTCTCTCTGTGTCTGTGTCCTGGTCTCCCTCAGCATGCCCGCCTCGGGGCAGTGAGCTTCGGGCCGATCTGGAGCCCCTTCCTTGCTCGGGCTGTGTCTGTGGGGGGGTCGGGGTGTGCCCGGGCATGCGGGCGCTGGGGTGCTTCGGGGCGCAGGGGTGCCGCATACCTGACCACCGTGCAGGGAGGTGTTCCCGCAACCTCAGCAGGCTCAGCTGAGTGGCCCTCCAGGTGCTGTGTTTTGAAAATATTTTGAAAACACTTGGCTACCCTAACAACGTGAACAAAACATTTCTTTTTGTGCCGAAAAGTTAGAAAGACTCCTATCTGAGGGACACACGGTCCTGGGGAGCACCCCTTCCCAGCGAAGGCTCCTGCTCCCTTTTCTGCCAAGACCCGCCCAGACACCCGGTGCTGGGGCAGGCGGGCAGCCGTGCGGCCCCACCGCCCTCAGGAGGGAGCAAGGGGCCCGGGGCTCCTGGGCCCACCACCTTGGTTGGGCTGGCGCGCCCCCACCCCTTCTCCCTGAGGCCCCCCGCCCCGCGTGCGCCCCCTAACGACTGCCCTGTTTCCTCTCTCCCTCCCGTCCCGTGGCCCCCACCTCAGAAGAGGCCCAGGAGGAAGGTAAGTAGGGGCCAGGAGCCGGGCCCCCGCAGCACCCTCAGCCCCTCCGCCCCCAGCGTGCCCCCACCCCTAAGGACGTGCGGTGCGCTCCTGGCCTAACCTCTCCTCTCTCCTCCTGCCGCCTGCACGCCTGGCACCCCTCCACCTGCAGAAGTCCATAAAGAAGGTATGAGGACACAGGACTTCTGGCCCTCATGTGGGGCCCAGGCCTGGCTGGAGCCCACGCGGGGTGGGGGAGGGGGCGGGGAGGCAGCGAGGTGCCAGCCAGCAAAGGGCTCCCCCATGTGGCCCTAACATCACCCACTAACCCCAACCAATGCTTAACCAGAGAAGGGGGTCCCCAGGGCCACGCACACCCCTGTGTCAGGCACGACGCAGACGGGGCTCAGGCCCCGGTACGGGCAGAGGGGGGTCCCTGAAACTACCCCTCCACCCCGGGGGTGGGTGACTGAGAGCCCAGGGCTGAAGGTGAGCCCTTGACTGGGTCGGGGCCCTCGGCCGGAGGGCGGGTGGGAGCAGGCTGATGGAGGGGCGGGGACACTGTCACTCCCTGGCCACCTCCACCCTGCCCTGTGGGCCCCTCTGCAGGACCTAGGGGCACCCTGCCCTGTGGGCCCCTCTGCAGGACCTAGGGGCATCCTGCAAGGGCTGGGGATCCTGTGCCCGGACCAGGGGGCTGGGCGCCTCTGCGTCCCCTCGGGGCTGAGCCTGGGCTTTTCGGCCCTGCCCTTGGGGCTCACGCTGCCTCTCCAGGCCGCAGCCGGGGGCTGCCAGCCCCGGTCAGTCCTTCCCGGGGGTAGGGGACAGGCGGGGGTCCCAGTGTGCGCCACGACCAGGGGTCCGCAGCTCCACCCTAGGGCCCTGCCCCCGGCAGGTCAGCAAGGCAGGGACGGGGTCTGGGGGCAGCGGTGCCCACGAACACTGACCGTGTCTTGCTGGCTTCCCGCATGCTCCCCGCCCCTTGGCCTCGGCCACTGACCCTCCCGAATGGCGACTGGTGTTTCCATTAACCTGGGACCCTTCCTCCTTTGACCTCTGACCCACGCGTGCTGTGCCTCACTCCTCGGCCCTCCCTAACCTAGAAGTCCATGAACCAGGTATGTGCCATGACTTCATCATGTGGGCGTGAGCAGGTGCCCAGGGGCCGCGTAACCTACTCACAGTGTGTTTCTGCTGGGCCCCCGCCACCCCCGCCCCTCAGCCTCTGCCGAGGCTCACAGCTCATTTTCTCTCTCCCCCACCCCC
>NC_043710.1:1314316-1319326 GCF_006229205.1 Suricata suricatta
GTGGCCTGACTCCCACCGCCTTCCCATGGGCTGCACATGGGCGGGAAAGGCCAGGCCCTGGGTGCTGGCTCTGCCAGGACTGACCCGGGGGGCGCAGCCTTCCTCCTGGCCCCGAGGCACATGGTGATCGGGGGTTGCGGGGATGGGCCCCTTCGTGGGGCCCCAGCAGGCAGGTGGGGGCAGCCAGCCCCGAGCCTGAGGGCAGAGCCCGCAGCAGGGCCTGACAGGGTGCTGGCCCCCGGAGGAGGATGCTGAGGTCCACTAGGACCCTCTGGATCCGACACGTTCTGGTGGGGAAGAGCAGAGAGGGAGAGACAGATGGTATGTCCGAGGGGGAGTCAGGAGGGCGAGGTTGAGGGAGGGCGGAGGGCCAAGTGGGGTGAAGCAGAAAGTCAGGCAGGAGCCCGAGGCAGGATGGCGGCGACCTGGAACAGCCAGGGGCTTGCGTGCAAAGGTGCCATCAGTCAGGTCCCACATCCCACCCAGCACCTGGGTGGGGGCCAGACACGCCCTTGGCGCGAGGAGGCCCCCTGGGTGGGCCACGCGGGGTGCAGCCCAGGGAGACTCAGGTTCGAGTCAGGGGCCCCGAGTCGAGGAGCTGTTTGCAACCCCTCCCTCAGCGGGGCTTCGGGGCCTCCTGGCGGGGCCTGAACCCTGAGCACAAGCCAGGCACGCCTTCCCTTCCCCAGCCTCAGGGAGGCCACCTGGGAGAGGCCGGGGTGCGCTGACCCCGGGCTGTACATGCAACCAGGAGGCAGTCCTGCAGCGGCTCCGAGGTCACCAGGTGACCCTGGGACACCCTTGAGGCCGAGAGCCAGAGAGGCAAAGAGGAGGGGAGCCCCCCTCCCACCGGCTCTTGAGGCAGCCCCTGGGCAGATGCCTTCCCCTTCCTTCTACCCCTTGGTCAGTTTCTTGCCCCTAAAGCACCCTTTTCTCCCGCCTGGTCTCCCCATGCTCTCAGGCCCCCACCAGGGTGCTGTTTGTGGGCATTCGGGGTGCTCCTGAGAGCCCCAGGGAGCCTGAGCCAAGGGGGACATGAGGGGGTGAACGTGCACCCCCACCGCTGGATGGCCAAGGGCAGAGGCGGTAGGGCAGGTGGTCGAAGCCGGGCTCCTGGCCAGGCCTCCCCGGGTCAGACAGGCTGGGGGCAGTGCGTGTGGGCCTGTCCTCACTCCAAGGGCCCAGAGCGGACAGCAGGCCCGAGGGAAGCACTGTTAGGAGTCTGCGGAGCCCGGGCTGTGTCCCCGCCAGCTGGGACCTCCCTCAGGCCGGGGGGGGGGGGGGCGGGTAGGAGCCAAGGAAGCATCCCCCGCGGGAGGGCAGCCGGGTCCAGGCAGGCGGGCGGGGGGCCGGTGTCGGTCGAGGCCCGCCGCGTGGACGTCCACACGGCAGGCCCCATGCAGCTCCCACCCCCAGCTGCGAGGCTGACGGACTCAGAGAAGCCAGGGGCGGTTGGGGGCCTCCGCTCCCCACGGTGCCTCCCAGGGCGCGGCCGCCCTCAGCCTCCTCCCCCGGCCCGCAGACAGCAAGGGCGCTGGTGGGGCCCGCGCTGCGCCCGCTGGCCGTGGCCGCCACCTCCCCAGAGGGCAGAGGGGGGGCGAGGAAGGCAAGGCAGCACCTCTGGGCTGTGTCAGAAGGACCCTCGGTCGAGAGGACCCGCTGGCTCCGCCCGCCTCTCCCAGGCCCACCGTCTGTCCCCCGCACGGCCAGGATGGCCGTTCGCACGAAGCCCACTGTGGGCCTCTGCCCAGGCCTCACGCGTGCCGCGTCCTGCTCCCATTTCTGCCCGGCACAGAGGTGGGGCAGTGCGTGGGGCCCGGCCGGCAGACCAGGCACCTGGACAGGGTTGCCTCCCCCCTTCCTCCTCGGTCCCCAGAGGACACGGTGCCTCTGGCGTCCATTCTGTCCTCCCTCGTTCCCCCTCCTGTGCCACGTCCTGGTCCACACGCCCGAGCTCTCCCCTGGGACCCCACAGGGACTCTCCCTTGCTGCTGGCTGGCAGACATGTGGGTGGGGGGCTCAGCTGGAGGGGAAGAGGCAGGTGGGCCTCCAGGAAGGACCCCCAGCCCGCAGCCGGGTGGCCCCAAGGGACCTGTGGGCGGAGCGGCCCCCGGGCTCACCTGGTTTCTCTCCCCTCTCCCCCTGCCGGCGCCACCGTGTCCAGAGGAAAAGCCGAGACCCAAGTGAGTGTGGGGCCTGGGCAGGGCTGGACACCAGGGTGGCCTGGGGGGCAGGGGAGGCAGGGAGGACAAGGACCAGGGTCCCCTGGGAAACTGGGGTCCGTGGAAGACAACACATCTGGGCTCTGTGGGGGACGGGATCCCAAGCCCCTCAGAGAAAGTGGCCGCCTCTTTGCTCCCTGATTTGGTGTTTAAAGCTCTGGAGACGGTCCTTGATGGAAAGGGGGTTACTGGTGCCTTGCCCCGAGGCGGGGAGCAGAGACGGTGTGGCCGGGCCCGTGCGGGCAAGGAGGGCTTCCGGCCGGAGGAGGCTGGGGGCTGAGGAGGGACGGGAACAGGGGGCTGGGGAAGACAGGGCAGAGAGAGGGAGGCACAGCGGAGCCACCATCCTGGTCTGGGTGTTCTTTCCCTCGATTTACCCGTTTTGAGTATTTCAGGGATTTTTTTTTTAACCCAACTCTTCTGACTGTGCCGTGTGTGACGGGCACTTGCAAGCCCACAGTGCCTTGCGTGCGGCTCGTCCCCCTCACCCCTTCCCGTGCTGGGGCTGCACGGACCTCCGGGGCACACCGGCCCGTGCGGGGGGGGGGGGGGGGGCGCGCCCACCTGGGGGGCGCTCTGGGCCGGGGGCGGTGGGCACCGCCGGCACAGCAGGCCAGCTTCCATCCCCTGCACTTTACTTTTCTGCTATTTTAAATAAAGCTGCCGGGTCACAAGATATTTTCTAGTTCTAAAAAAATGTTTGTGTTTTCATTATGAAAATAAAACACCTCATTAAAGAAAATTTGGAAAATACGTAAAAGTCCAACGAAGAAAAAAAATCATCTATAAGGCTCCCAGCCCGCCAGCCAGACTGCGGGAAAGGGCAGGATGGAATAAAAACCCTACTTCTTCCTGCTCTTTCCATGCACAGGGCTCGGAAAAAGAGATTTAAACACTGAGCTGTTTTTCAAACATCACACTGTCTATACAACCTTCATCCGCTTTTTTAAATTTTAGCACTGTTCATAAGTATTTTTCCATGTTTTTACATAGTCTTCTTAAATATTTTGAATGGCCACATAGTATTCCATCAATTGGACAAATCATAATTTCTCTAACCGTCCGCCTTCTGTGGGACATTAGGGTTTTCCCCAATATTTTACTATCGTAAATAACGCTGGGTGGAAGGCATTTTCTGTCTTTCGGGTTATTTCCCTAGGCCACATTCCCAGAACTGGAATTACTGGGTCAAAGAGTATGAATGTTCTTCAGGCTTTTGACGTCCGTTGCCAAATCGCTCCGCGGGGCCCTGCCAGCGCGGCTCCGCCGAGGACGTGCGCAGGGCTGTGCCCCACGCCGCGGCGCGGACACTGATGGATGAGGAGGCCCTCTCAGGACCGCGCCTGTTCCCAGGCCTCCGGCCGCTCCGGGAGCCCCTCTCCCGCGCCTCACTGGCCGCCTTTCTTACCGAGACTTGGCAGCGCGCGCCTCCTGCCCATTTCCCCAACGGCGCGGCGCCGGCACGTTTGCTCAGCCGTCGGTTTGCACAAGGGCATAAGTCTTCTCTGTACTTGCTGAAAATATTTTTCTAGTCTGGGTTGGGTTTTTTTCCCCCTTTCAGTTTTTGCTTTTTTTCACATACATAAGTTTTTCATTTGCATGGAGCCGTCTGGCCACCTTTCCCGTAGCGGACCTCGTGCTGCCCCACTCTCCTGCCCCAGTGTCTGGGGCCATATTCGGATCCCTTCTTCTGTGGCTTGTTTTAAACAACTGTTGTTGTTGTTTTAACTCTTTGCTCCATCTGGAATGTGCTGGGGGCAGGGCCCTGGATCCGGGGGCCTCGTTTCTTACTCAAACTGCTTTCTGCTCAGCCCCCTTTCTTCGGGTCCCCAGAAAGAAAGATTCAAGAGGGGCCGGAGGAGACCCACGAAGGGTCAGGATGGTCGCTCCTGACCACAGAGCCCAGCGCCCCTCGGGGGCCTGCAGCAGACAGTCTGTGTCTGCCCCCTCGGGGGTCTGGAGCGGGCAGACTCCGTCTGGTCTGGCCTGCCTGCACTTCTTTATTCGTTTGAGAAAGAAGGAGAGAGTGCCCTTCCTGGACAGATGGGGTAGAAGCAGCCCTTTTGACGTCCAGATGTTGACAAAATAGAGGGACGCAAAGAGGCTGAAATCTTCTCAAAGGGGACAGATCACTCTGGGGACAGTGGGTCACACTCCTGACCAGAACAAAGGTCAGGCAGTGTGTCCTTAGCCAGGTGCCGGGCCAAAGGGTAGGGGGGCCAGCCCCCTGGTACGGTCTCTACCTACCCCTGCTCACAGGCCTCTCTCTTCTTCAGACTTACTGCTCCTAAGATCCCGGAAGGGGAGAAGGTAGACTTCGATGTAAGTTTATGGGACCCGGATCAACATGGCCTCCACCCTCAGACCCCCAGCCTGCAGCCTCCCAACCGGGCCTGGAAAGGCCTTCTGCTCTCAAGCAGCCAGACCCAGCACTGCCTGGTTCCGGGAGATCCTGCCGTAATTTATTTCTGGACCAAAGGAAACTCCCATAGCGTCAGACATCTCTCTTCTGTCCTCTCCCATCCACTCATCCATACATCCACCCATCTGTCCATCATCCATCCACTCACCCATCCAACCGTGCATCCATTCATCTACCCGCCCACCCACACCATCTTTCCACCCACCCATCCACCCACCCACCCATCCACCCACCCATCCATCCATCCACCCACCCACCCACCCACCCATCCACCCATCCACCCATCCACCCACCCATCCACCCACCCATCCATCCATCATCCACCCACCCATCCATCCACCCATCCATCCATCCACCCATCCACCC
>NC_043710.1:1319426-1325332 GCF_006229205.1 Suricata suricatta
GGGGGGGGGCGCGTCGCTCGGGGAGGGGGCGCTGCGCTTGGCAAGGCCGGGCCGACCTGCTGCCCCCCTGGCCACAGGAGAAGCGCCGCGCGGAGCGAGCCGAGCAGCAGAGAATCCGCGCCGAGAAGGAGCGGGAGCGCCAGAACAGGCTGGCGGTGAGGCCCGGCCCCTCCCTGCCCTGTGACCAGAGGAAGGTCCCCTCTCCTCCTCTTCCCAAGCTCCCACCAGACGCCAGCCAGGGGCCAGAGCCACTGGCGTGGTCCCCCGGTCCCGCAGGACTTCCAAAGGTGCTATGGGAGGGTCCTCGAAGCCCAGCCCTGAGGCCTTGGGGCCGGGGTCTCTGCAGGAGGAGAAAGCCCGGAGGGAGGAGGAAGATGCCAAGAGGAGAGCGGAGGACGACTTGAAGAAGAAGAAAGCCCTGTCCTCCATGGGCGCCAACTACAGCAGCTACCTGGCCAAGGTGAGCTGGGCCCTCGGGGCCCCTGCGCTGCTTGGCCTCTGTCGGCGGGGCGCGGGGCCCCTCCTGAGCCCAGGCCCCTCTGCCGTGTGCCCTCAGGCTGACCAGAAGAGAGGCAAGAAGCAGACGGCCCGGGAGATGAAGAAGAAAGTTCTGGCAGAGAGGCGCAAACCACTCAACATTGACCATCTCAGCGAAGACAAGCTGAGGTGGGCCCGGGAGCAGGGGTGGGGGCCGCGGGGCACCGGCTCTCCGCGGGGCCCGGATCGGGGCAGCGGGTGGCCTGGGCCCCGCTTTCCGGGCCTTACCAGCCATGCCCGCCTTTGCCCGCTTCCCAGGGACAAGGCCAAGGAGCTCTGGGACACCCTCTACCAACTGGAGACCGACAAGTTCGAGTTTGGCGAGAAGCTGAAGCGTCAGAAATATGACGTGAGTGTAGACACCTTGGGCCCTTGGGTCCCAGGGGCGGCCACCTCCCTGCATCCCTGCGGCCTCCGCCCCCGAGAAGCCCACTCAGGCCTCGGTCTGAGGGCCACAAGAGGGCAGAGGGCGGCGTGGCCTCGGGCTCCAGGCTCCGAATCGCCCGGTGCCCGTGGAAAGTTCACCCGGAAGAGCATAATTTTCTCTAGCACCAGGGTGGCCTCCTCGGAGCCACTGGGGGGGCTCAGGCTCAGGTCCCCAAGCTGTCACCTCCTCAGGTCAGAGTGGGCAGGGAGGTGCCCCGCACCCCCACCCAGCAGCTGGGAAAGGGGTCTGGGACTGAGCCCCCTGGGGGTGACTGCCTAGGGGGCTGGGGCTCACCACTTGGAACAGCAGCCCTGTGCGTCTCTGTCGCCCTGGGGAGAATACGCGTCCTGGTAGCTAAGCCGCCCCGGACACACACAGACCCCGCCAGCGTCACCAGCAGGGGCACCGCCTGTGGCCGTCCCACAGGTCCCCAGGGAAGCAGGTGCCCCGGGCCTGGAGAGCCTGGCTCCGTCTCAGGAGCCGTGCCCAGCGCAATTCACCTGGGCGGCCTTGGTCTCCTCGCCTCTCCTGGAAGGAGGGGCCCCGGGCTCAGGGACAGCAGTGCCCTGGCCAGATGGTCCTCTGGGAGGGCTCCCCAGCCCCAGTCTGGGTCCAGGGAGTTGAGTCAGCGGCCCAGGGCCTCCCGACACACCCGAGCACGGCCCCAGGCGGGTCCCCGGGGGCTGGAAGAGCCATGAGGCCCGGCCTGGGCGAGCCCAGCACACGGCGGGGCCCCGAAGCCTCAGCCACCCACCCAGCCCGTTAACCATCTCGGTCTTTCCAGATCATGAACATGCGGGCCAGAGTGGAGATGCTGGCCAAGTTGTAAGTAGCCGGGTCCACCTGGACCCGGCTTGTGGTGTGCGATGCACGGTGAGCCTCTCGCATGGCAGCCCGGCTCGTGGAGGGCGGCGGCGGGCGCGGGGATGGAGGCCGGGCCTCCCGAGCCCACCTCCTCCCACCCCTGCAGCCCGTGGTTTCCAAGGCCTTGCCGTCCCTGTGGCAGGTGGGGAAGGGCCTTGCCCTCCCCAAGCCTCTGCGGGCAGCCAGGAGGAGGGGGCGAGGGGGCCGCAGGGCTGGCTGCTCACCAGCCGCCGGAGGCAGGGGCTCCGCGAGCCTGGCCTCTCTCCCCACGCCCCCGGCCCGCGCCCTGCCCAGGCCTGCAGGTAAGTGGCCGGCTCCAGAGCGGCTGTGTGTCTTGGCTCAGGTCTCCAGTGCAGGCCACCGAAAAGTAAGTCAGAGGCGCGAGCCCCAAGGGCCAAGGGCTGGTGCCCTCCAAGCAGAGGAGCCGGGACACAGTAAGGCCGCACAGCCTCGGTAAAGAAGGGCGTGCGGGCTGCCGCCGGCCCGGCCCTGCCCGGAACTGCCAGGTAAGTCACCTGTGTTCTTCACAGATCACCAACCTCAGGAGCCGCATCGATCAGGCCCAGAAGCAGTGAGTAGCCCCGCCTGCCCATTGCTCTGTGCCGGGCACACGGCCCCAGGGGGGCTGGCGGCCGCCGACCAACCCCGGGGCCCGGTGATTCCAGCCAGTCCCGGGGGCCGCCGCCCTGGACAGAGCAGTAACAAGACTAACGGGTGGCCGTGGGAGCCCGTGTGCTCTGGGCCCCGCACCCCGGGACCTGCAGCCTCCTCTCGCCCCTCCTCATCCCAGAGCCCAGGAGGAGAGGGGTGGTCCTGGGTCACCACCCTGAGTAGCCTGGCAAAGCCAGAGGGGGCTCCCAGATGCCCCCGCAGAACACTGCCTCGAAGGTGACCCGGCTTTGCCGCCGGCCTCCCTGGGCCCTAGTTTCTTTGCACGATGAACCCTCCGTCTGTGGGATCACCAGGGGTCCGTGAGGCCCATGACCATGGAGGCCGGGAAAGGCCTGGAGAAGCCCACCACCCCCGGGGTCTGCCCCCCGGCACCCCGAGCCGGGGTTTTCCTCCCAGCCTGGTCACTGGACCCGTTCACACACCACAGAGTGCAGTGTCCCTGGGACCACTTAGATTTGGGCCCACTGGCCCCGGACTCCTTGCTGCTCCTGGGGCCGGGCTCCTCTGCCCTGTGGCATGGGTCCAGGGGACACCCTCCCCCCTGGGCTCCATCCTGAGGGGGCGCTGCAGACCTGCGAGAGCCCCTCCACGTGTGTGAGTGCATGTGTGTGCATGGTGCATGTGTGTGCATGGCGCATGTGTGTGCATGCACTCCCGTGAGGGTTCTCAGGCTGACCCTGCGGGCCACGGGCCACAGGCATGGCCACCAGTGCCAGGGCCTCTCCCGAAGCCACAGCCAGAAGTTGTCCCCAGGGTGTCAGCTTCTGGGGCCCCCACGCCCTGTTCCCCACCCATGGGACCGTGACCCCGTACCGAGCTCCCTCCTGGCTGCCTGATGTGCAAAGGCTCTCAGACAAGGCGGGCTCCTAAGGACCGCCATCCCGCAGGGTGCTGACCTCCCAGGCCCCGAGTCCACCAGGCCTGGCCTGCGGGCCTGCAGTCAGGGACTAAGGGAGCTGACCGTCCTCGGCCTCTCCTGCCTCAGGGAGCTGTGACCCTTTCCCGGCCAAAGTGATTGGGACAAGAACCATCTTGGACACAGCCTCCCTGGTGGCTCCGGGTCTGCCGGAGAGTGGTCCCCTGAAGCCCGAGCCCCTGGCAGGAGTGGGGGGGGGTGCCCTAGGCTCGCTGGTCCCCCCACTAACCACACTAACCGTCCCGGCACAAAGCACCAAGCCCAGCCGGCCAGGTACAGGTGAGTCACCACTGCCTGAAACGTGTGCCCAGGGCTTGGACGCCAGCCTGGGAGGGCACAGCTGTCGGGGCTGGGGGTCTGTCTGGGGCCAAAGAGCTGGGCCAGGGTCCCAGACCCCCAGCCGCTCAAGATCAACCTGCTTCCATCTGCAGTAGCAAGAAGGCTGGAGCCCAGGCCAAGGGCAAGGTCGGCGGGCGCTGGAAGTGAAGTGGCCAAGGAAGCTCCCAGAGGCAGAGACCCTCGGCCCGTGCCACCCACGTGGCCGCATGCGGCCCCCAGACCCACCCCTGAGGACCCCCCACGTCTCTGTCCTCCCTGCCCCCACCTCCTGGGGTCTGTGAATAAAGCTAGCAGACTCCCTTCCAGCAAGTGTGTGCTGGCTCTTGGACGGGGGCACTGGGGGGCCTGAAGGAGGGGGCTGGGGGGGCTAGGGAGGACAGAAGCGTAGGGGTGGCCGCTCCACATTCAGGGTCCCGAGGGACCCTGGGTGAGGAAGAAGACCAGGCCCTGGACGCAGGTCTGAGGACCCCCACCCCGGCCTGCCAGCGGCTTCCGCGTCTGTCCCCCTCCCTGTGGGCCCGTGGGCCCCTCAGTTCTCCACCTCAGCTGGGGTCTCCCCGCCTCCCCCCCTGTGAAAGGCCCCCCTCGGGGTCTGCTCTGAAGTCAGCTTGGGGTGGGAGAGCTTTGCTTTTGGAGCCTGTGGGAGGAGGGGGGCTGCAGCACACTCGGGGAGCTTCCCGGCGTCCCCCGGAAATGTGGGGGCAGAAGCAGGGCCCAGGACAAGGGGGTGCACGGCCTGCGGGGCCTCTTGCCCCCAGAGGAAAGGGAGCAGGAAAACATTTCAGCACACAGACCCTTCTTTCTATATTATCAGAGAGCACAGTGCACAACTGTGCAATAAATGTGAAAATCCTGACCAAACAGAATTATGGAAAATATAAATCACAAAAATTGGATGAAGACGTGGAGCCTTGCACAGTGGAGCATTCACAGAGGAGGCCGCGGAGCCTGGGCCCCCCTCCTCCCCGGGAGGGCTGGGCCGAGAAGAGAGGCCCGCCTGTCAGCGAGCCGAGGGGCGGCGGGCGCCCAGGCCGAGGTCGGGCCCCGGACAGCAGTGCCCGCGTGTGCCCGGCCCGCACGAGCACTCGCCCCATGTGCGGGCTCACCCCAGCACACACTCATAGTGGCACCGGCACACGCGTGCCCCCCCCACCTCCGCACACCCCTACGGAGCAGGGGAGACACTCCGCCTGCGGCCATGGAGCGGTCCTGCCGAAACGCGAGGGTGACCCCGTCCCCGTCCCACCGCGCCGCCCTCTTCCACAGGGAGCAGCCGCCTGGGGAGGCAGTCAGCACCGGGCAGGAGGGCCGGTTCCCGGGGCCCGCGAGCTGACGGGAGCACCGGGAACCCGGGCAGGCCCGGACCGGAGCCGACTGGTCAAGCGGATCAGAGTAACGGGGCAGATTTGAAGGAGCCAGTCAGGCAGGAGACAGCTGTAAGAAGCTGAGTGTCTCCATGTTAGGAGCAGGGTTCAGGCGAGCCGGCCCTCAGGCCCTGGTGGGCTCTGCACTCCGGCAGGGCCGGCGAGCCACGGCTGGGGGCCCTGCAGGCAGCGGGGCCCAGCTTCCTGGGGGGACGCGGGCCTCTGTCCCGGGCCCCTCGCCCTGCCCGCCGGACTTCCAGGGACAGGCAGAGGCTGCAACTGGGGCACCGCGAAAGGCTCCGGACAAGGGGCCCTGTGTGGGGCCTGCCCTCTCTTGTCTCACACCTGCACCCGAAGATGCCCAGGGGAGCCGCAAGCCACGTCTAGGGGGCAGAGGCCTGTGGCACATCCCTGATGAGGGCCAGTTTCCACACATGCGAGGAGCTCAGGAAGCCTGCCGTGAGGGGACCCGGCACCCTGACCACAGGCCCCATCCAAACCCGGAGTGGCAGAGGGCAGTGGTGGAGAAGCAGCCGTGGGGGGGGTCCTTGCTCTGAGGCTGGTCTCAAAGTGTCCTTCAAGGATCGGGAAGAGAGAGCAGGGAGCAGACGTAGCAAAATTTCGAGTCTGCAAATGGCGAGCACCAGCACAGTGGGCACATCTGCGCTCGGGTGAAGATGCGGAGAAGACTGGCCCGCCGACCGCACCCCTGCGCAGGGGAGCAGGCGCCCAGATGACCGGTCCACTGACCGCACCCCTGCACTGGGGAGCAGGCACTGGGATGACC
>NC_043710.1:1325432-1336713 GCF_006229205.1 Suricata suricatta
GGGCCCTGGTGCAGAGACGACCCCGCGGCACTGGTCAACTCAAGGAGGCACGCCAGGGCCGCCCCCCCCCCCCACAGATTACTGTTGGCCCCCACGGAAAGGCGGGGCCTCCACCCAGAGGACGGCAGCAGGCAAACGGCGGTGGGCTCCTGAGCGCACTGAGCGTGGCTGGGAGACGGGACCACCGGCGACACTGAAAATACAGCACTGGGGGCGATGGGTCGTTGCGAAAGGAAGAAAATCACTTACAGAGCATTTTTAAAACTATGAAAACAAAGGGGTCGGGGGGCTCAGTCCATTAAGCATCCAACTCTTGATTTCGGCCCAGGTCATGACCTCTTGGTTTGGGAGTTCAAGCCCCGCGCTGGGCTCTGTGCTGACACTGCGGAGCCTGCCTGGGATTTGCTCGCTCTCCCGCTCTCTCTGCTCCTCCCCCACTCATTCTCTCTCTCTCTTTCTCTCTCCCTCCCCCCATAGATAAACTTTAAAAAAAAGTATGAAAAGACATCACTTATGCGCAGATGTGAGGAACACACATTTCAGATGAATAGCCCCTCTCCAGGGGGCTTTATTGTGAAGGGGGGACCCAGAGCACCGAGACAGGGTTCCTCATATTTTATTTCTGAAGCCAAGTGGTGGGTGGGTAGACGCAGGTTCTTCCTATTCTTATTTATACCTTCTGGTGCATCTGAAACAGTTCATCATTGTTAAACATCGGAGGCAGGGCACTTGCCAAAAATCAATCCTTATTTCTGAGAACAAAACAAAGGCTCAAGAAACTATAGAAAACTATAAATAAGCACTTCCTTTTTCTGCGCTCGGCGGTGGAACACGAAGCATTTCAGTCCAAGACAGGAACCGAATGAGAAGGCCTGCTTTTCCCATTACGCTCCAGCCCGGGCTGGACACTGAGGACAGTGAGGGAGACGCTAGACGGAAATAAGATGTATAACTTCTGGAAAGGAGGAAACCAAACGACCACATTCCTCGGAGCCCCAGGAGAGTCAGCGGAAGAGCCTTCAGAATAAACGAGAGAACTCAGGAAAGTTGCCAGACGCAAAATACATATTTTAAATCAACATTTTTATTATTTTCTAGCAATGACCAGTGAGAAGATAAAGTGGAATAAAAATATTATTCTCAAACAAAACAAAACAAAGAGTGTAAAATACTTAGCCATAACCCTCTTAGGAAAAGAACGACAAAGTTTAATGAGAAACATAAAAATGAACTTTGAAAAAAGAGAGAGAAAGAAAGAAAAACACACAACTTGTTCTTGAGAAGGAAGTTTATAAAAAAAAAATCAGTTCTTCCCAAATTAATGTATAGGTTTGCCAGATTTTCAACCAAAATTCGAATAGGATTTATTTGCGAGAGAGGGGTGAGCCAGGGGTGGGGAGGTGGTTGGCAAGATGAACCTCAGATTCATGGAGAAGGGAAAATAGGCAGGAATAGCTAAGAAAATTTTGAAAATTAAGAGCAGATTTCCAAAGAGAAGATACTAGAGCTGATCCGTGCGGAGGGCTCTCTGTCGCCCCTCGGTCCAGCGAAGCTTCTCTTAGTTTCCTCATGCGGCGCTCGCAGTGACCAAAGAGACAAATATTCTCATCATGTGCATTTTCCAGAAGAGCAAACTGACGCCCAGAATGGGTTACGCCAGGTCCCGAGGTCACACAGCCACTGAGCAGGGGACTTAACCGCACAGCATGGACTGGAAGCTCATGGCCTCTGCTCTGGGAGGTTGTAAGATTTCACCCAAATCTACCATATTTACCAGCACGATATCGTGCATACACAAGCATCTGGAAGCATCTCAGTCAAAGAGAGGGGGGTGGTGAGAGGTTTAATAATGGGGGTTGGGAAAATCAGATGTGCGTGTGGAGGAGAAAAGGCAGTGAGACTGATTTTCACTGCACGCCAAATACCGAAACACACGCCAGGAGAGTTAGCCCTCAGCATGAGAAAAATTGTTAAAACTAAAGCTAGAGAGAAATGTAGGTACGTGTGTGTCGGCTTTCCTGCTGGGGAGCATTTTCTAAGCTCACAAGCAATGGAAGCATCAGGGAAAAGAAGGTGAAGCTCAGTAAATTTCATTCCTTGGAAATTTTACGTTTCAGTATAACAAAAATGTTCATCAAAAGGCAGATTTCTCTTCTAGCCAAGATGAAGCAACAGGGGCCAGATTTATCCTCCTGCCTGAAACAACCCAAAAAGAAAAAAAGAAAACCAAGAGAAATACACAAAACAATGGTTTTCAAGACAATGGGCATCAGGCAGCGAACCCCTGTGGTTCCAGGCAGACGGGAAGCAGGGTTGAGTCCTACCATTGCTTAGTTGGCTTCTTTTGGGAGAGTTTCCAGGCCTCGGTGCAGGAAGGGGGGCCTGTGGAGACCTCCGTCAGGAATTCTGAGTGGACAAGACAGAGCTGAGGGTCTGGGGAGACCGGGGCAACAAGGGGTCATGGGCCCGAGGACCACAGAGGAGGGCACGTCCAGGGAGAGAACCCGGGAGACCGGCGGCGGGGCACACTCTGGACCGAAAGCGTCCATGGCTGGACTGGAGAGGCCCGTGCCTGCGGTCCTCACAGGGCTGGGAAGAAGGTCTGCTCGCAGCAGCCAGGCTAGAAAAGTGGGTAATTCGTGGGGCATTGGGCATCAGAAGTGTCTTGCCTCAGCAGCAGGAACAATTGGCCCCGGACACGTAATGGAGCCTGACTCCAGATCTGCCCTGCAAGTCAGAAAAAGACCAGAAAGGATCAAAATGTGTCCAGGTAACTTAACTACATCTCAGAACAAAGCTCTGGAACATTGGTAGAAACATAAAAAGACCCCACACCCACTGAGAGGAGATTCACATGTCTGGCGTCTGATCAAAACTTATCAGACAGGCAAAGAAATCAGAGAATGTGACTCGTAAGGAGGAGAAAACCCAATCAAAAACCAACGGTGATAAGTTAACACTGTAACAAAAACCCAACTATGGTTGGGTCACAGCTAGAACGCCAACAGAGGAGACAAAAGGGAATAACAATCTCTTGATGAATTCAAAAGAAGGCAGAAGAAGAGGAAAGGGGTAGAAAGAATTGGTGAGATGAACAGAAAGTAAGTAACGAGATGATTAACTCACAGCCAGCCACGCCGATAAGCACAGTAAATGTAAATGATCTAAACACCCCCGTTAAGAGGCTGAGCTGATCATATTAGACTTAAAAAGCAAGACCTCATTATATGCTGCCTACCTATATGCTTCCTTCCGGGTATATATTTAAAAATTTTTTAAATATTTTATTTATTTTTGAGAGGCAGAGAGAGAGAGACAGAGTGCGAGTGAGAGAGGGGCAGAGAGAGAGGGAGACACAGAATCAGAAACAGGCTCCAGGCTCCGAGCTGTCAGCACAGAGCCCGACGCGGGGCTTGAACCCACGAACCATGAGATCATGACCTGAGCCGAAATTGGACGTTTAACTGACTGAGCCCCCCAGTGCCCCAAGGAACACATTTTAACAAACAAACATACCAACTGGTTAAAAGCAATGACAGAGTTACATGAAGCAATAACTGACAGAACTGAAAGGAGACAGACAAATCCACAGTCCTGGTCAAAGATGTCAACACCTTCTCTCAACAATTAATCTAGCAAGTGGGCACAAAATCAGCAAGGACACAGGAGACTTGAACAATACTGCCAGCCAGCTTGACTTGCCTGGCATGTATAGAACACTCCACTCAAAGACACATGATTTGCCTGTACAGACCATGTTCTGGGCCATAAGACAAAATTTAATACGTTGAGAAGGATTCAAGTCACATAAGGTATATTCTCTGACCATAGTGAAACGAAGCTAGAAATTAATAACAGAAAGGTCCTTGGAAAATTCTCAAATGTTTGAAATCTAAATAACACACTTCTAAATAATTCATGAGTCAAAGAAAAATCAAAAAGGCAATTAGGAAGCATTGTCAACTGAATGCAAATGAAAGTGCAGCCTAAGGGAAATGTATTGAGGGCAAAATTTACACCACCAAATATCCACCATAGAAAAAAAAGAAAGATCTCAAGTCAATAACCTCAGCTCCCACCTTAAGTAAAAACTAAAAGTAAATGCTAATTAAACCCAAGTAAGCACAAGAAAGGAAATAATACAGATCAAGTGGAAGTGATTAAAATAGAAAACAAAAATAATAGAAAAAGATTTTAGAAATCAAATGTGAGGCACCCGGAGGGCTCACTGGGTTAAGCGGCCACTCTTGGTTTTGGCTCAGGTCATGATCTCATGGTTCATGAATTTGAGCCCCTGCTTGGGATTATCTCTCTTCCTCTCTCTGTGCCCCTCCCCTGTGCGCGTGCATTCTCTCTCTCTCTCTCCCCCCCTCAAAATAAATAAATAAATAAATGTAAAAAATAAATAAAAATAAAATAAAAATTTGTTTTTTTAGAACATCAATAAAAATTGGCAAAACTCTAATCAACTTAATCAGGAAAAGAGAAAGAGAGAGAGGAAGACAGAAAGAGAGAGAGAAACAGGAATTACCAAAACCAGGAATGAGGAAGGTGACATCACTACAGATTGTACAGATGGTTAAAAGATAAAAGAATAATAAGGGAATTTATGAACAATCTCACGCCCACAAATTTTTTGTAAATTTTTTTTGTGTTTTATTTATTTTTGATACAGAGAGAGCCAGAGCATGAGAGGGGGAGAGGCAGAGAGAGAGGGAGAGAGAGAATCCCAAGCAGGCTCTGTGCCAAGCCTGATGTGGGACTCAACCCCACCAACCTTGCTGAAATCATGATCTGAGCTGAAATCAAGAGTCAGATGTTTAATTGCCCGAGCCACCCAGGTGCCCCTCTAAAAAAACAGTTGAAGAGGATGGAATACTTTCCAACTCATTTTATAAGGCCAGCATTCTCCTGATACCAAAACCAAAGACAATACAAGAGAATTATTGACCACTATCCTGGATAAACATTCATGAAAAAAATTCTAAGTAAAATTTTAGCAGGTAGAATTCAACACTGTATAAAATGGATTACATACCATGGCCAAGCGTGCTTTATCCCTGCAACATAGGATTTGTATAACATTCAAAACAATCAGAGTTCTTCACCATTTTAACAAACTAAAAAAATAAAAGCTACAGGATCATCTCAATAGATGCAGAAGTAGAATTTTGACAAAATTCAACATCCATTTCTGATTTAAAGAAAGGAAAGTTTTCAGCAAACCAGGAATAGAGGGAACTCCTAATGATGGGCATCTAATGGTGAAAGACAAAGACTTCTCGCCAAAGGCAGGAGCAAGACAAGCATGTCTGCTCACCACTTGCATTTCACATTGTACTGGAGTTTCTTGCTGGTGCAATTAGGCAAGACAAAGGCACCAGGAATTATAGGTGGGGGGGGGGGGAGGGAAAACTGCTTTATTCACAGTTGACTGGATCATCTAATCCAATGAAATCTAAAGGAAAAGCTACAAGAATGACAAGTGGGTTTAGCAAGGCTTCCAGATACAAGGCCGCCAGACAAAGTCAGCTGAACCTCTGTAAAATAGCAATGAACCATCAGACACTGACATTTAAAAACACCACATCCTAATAGTGTCCAAAAAATAGGGATACACCTGAAAATGGTGTGGAAGAGCTACATGTTGAAAATATGAAACACTGCCAAGAGGAGTTAAAGTCTTGGATGAACAGAGAGGTATACAATATTCATGGATTGGAAGGCTCATTCAACACCTGTAAGATGCCCACGCTCCCTGAGTTTGGCCTATGGATTCAATGCAGTCCCAGTCAAAACCCAGCAGGTTTTTTAAATATAGAAATTCATAAGACTATTCATATGGAAATGCAAAGATCCCAGAGGAGCCAAAATAACCCTGACAAAGAATAAAGTCAGGCTAACATTCTGAGAACTAGGATAAGTCTAGAGTAACCAAAACAGGGTGATCTTGGTATAAAGATATTCAAATAGAGCTACAGAGTAAAATAGTCTAGAAGTAAACCCACCTATAAGCATAAATGATAGCTCTTCCAACACATCACGCTGAAGCAAGTGGATATCCGCACACAAGAAGAAAAAGGTAGAGGAGGAGGACGAGGAGGAGGAAGAGGGTTATTTTAACTCACATGTCACACCACAGACAAAATTAACTCAAAATGCATCATAGACTAAATGTAAAGCCAGGACTATAAACACACAGGAGAACCCTGTTGTGAATATGGATCAGCAAAGATTTCCAAGACATAATACCAAAGGCACAAGCCCTAAAAAACAAAAATATTGATGAATTGAAATGCAGCAAAAATCTTCAGAATTTGCTCTTCAAATGTCAATGTATTTCGCTGTAAAGAGAATGAAAACATCTGGGAGAAAACCTTTACCAAACGCACGTCTCACAAAGGGCCGATCCAGGGTATGGAAATGACTCTGACAACTCAGGAATAAGAAAGCAAACCACCCAATTTTTTAAAATGGGCCAAAGGGTGGGAACCTCACTAAACAAGATACAGGGATAGCAAATAAGCATGTGCGAAGACGCACGACACTGATAGTCATTGGCGAAATGCAACATAAACCCACAGGACACCACCGATGAGAGTGGCTACTGCCGAAAAGCCCAACCATGTGAACCACTGAGCAGAACGCAAGGGGCACTCACGTCACTGGTACAAGGGGGAGACGCCGTGGCCGGGCAGTGTCTTTTTTCTCAAGGAGTTAAACATTCACCTGCCATGTGCCGCGGTCATTATGACCAGGCATTTCCCCACGAGAAAATTAAAATGTTTGTCCTCACAAAGACTTTCACATGAATGCAAATAACAGCTTTATTTTAATCGTCAAAAAACTGGAAACAACCCAAACGTCCATCAACAGGTGAATGCATAAGCAAACTTTGGTCTCCCCATACCACGGCGATCCGGAGGGATGCAGATGGAGACGCACGGCGGCACGCATGGACCCCAAAACAGTCACGCTGGGAGCAGGAAGCCAGACAGGACAGAGGAGAAACTATATGCTTCCATTTACTGAAAACTCCAGAAAACACAAGCTAGCCAGGCCATTGGCTGCTCGATGGGGGTGGGGAGGGTCACAGGGAGGGAGGAGGGAAGGGACTGCCAGGGTCCGAGGATGATTTTAGGGGCAAGGGGTTGGGTCCTCCTTGTGTGTGGATGACCGTCCTCCCCGTGTCCTCACGGGGTCATCCCTCTGTGTGTGTCTGTGTCCTGATCCCTCTTCTTACAAGGACCCTGGTCCCAAGGGATCAGGACCCTCGCCAGTGTCCCATGTTACTTTAATCACCTCTGTAATCACCGTCTCCAGATACGGCTGCATCCTGGGGTCCTGGGGGTCAGGACTCCAACCCATGACCTTGGGAGGGACAGGATTCGGCCCACAGCACACCCTCATGGTGAAAGGATGAGCAAGAGACATAAGCAGACCAGAAATGACCTGCACGAGAGAGGCAGACACTTGTAACCGTGAGGGTAATGCGGACACGTGCCCAGGTTTGCAAAGGCTCCCGATGTTTCCTGCTAAATGCCAGGCCCGGGCAGAGACGCAGCTCCAGGAACAAGGGCCGGGGATGGGGGCGTGGGGGCGGGGGGAGCAGCCAGACAGGCTTGGAACAGGGACTCCTGGGGAGGAACCTCGGGGCCCACGGGGCGGAGTCCCAGAGCCCGGCCGTGAAGGTACACCCACCACACGGTGCCCTCGTGTGTCCTGCCGACCTGGACCCGTTTGCTGGCCAGGGGACACCGGCTCTGGGGACTGTGGCCTGCTTGGGGGCCCAAAGCCGGGACCCACCATAAGGAGGGCCCACGCCCTGCCTGCCCCCTGGGGGACCCTCACACAGTGCGGGGGCTCCCCGAGCCCAGGGCCCTGGTGGGGGCCCAGCACAGGGGGTCAGACCCAGCGAGGGGGCACACAGGCTGGACTTTCCAGGCGGGGCTGGGGAGACGGGGCTTTTTTCAGAGGGCGTGGGAGACCCTGGGCTACAGGGGAAGGCCAAGGTGAGCTTGGAGGGGACTTCGGGCTGCAGATGAGAGGTGGGGGGCAGGAGAGAGGCCATGCGTGCACTCCCTCACCCATGCACCCCTTCATTCGCCCCGCCTGTATTTTCGGGGAGCTACTATGCATCCAGCATCTTTCCAGGGGTTGAGGACTCGGATGGGCAAAAGCACTAAACCGACAAACCCTCGGCCTCTGTGGTTATTGTCCCCAAGTCAACAAGTGACATACGTCAGATGCTCTTGGAGACGCCTGTGGGGAGGGTGACAGGAGGTGGAGGGGACTGCAATTTGAAAGGAGGAGTCAGAGAGCCTCACTGAGGAGCGGCCTTTCAAGCGAGAGCGGGGAGCATGTGGAAAGGTCTGGTGGGTAGACCCTTGGTCCTCAGAAGCCCCTCATCACCTGCGTGAAGGGCACCTGACCCTCTGTCACCCTCTCTGTAAAGACAGAAGTGTGTTCCTACACACCTATCCGAGTGGCCCGAGTCCAAAACACTGGCAGCACTAAGTGCCGACAGAGGAGGGGACAGCAGTGACTCTCTCCGCGGCTTGGGAAGGCAGCCGGCGCCGCCGCCCTGGGAGAAGGACCGTGGGTTCCCGCGAAACCCGCACGCTCTCACCACAGGCTCCAGCCACGGTGCTCCCCGGATTCACCCACAGGACCCGAGAACTTACGTTCACGCAAAAACTTGCGCACGGACGCGAACGGCCGCTTTGTTCATAATCGCCTCAACTTAGAAGCGCCAGATCCCCTTCGGGAGGTGGATGGATAAGGGTGGTCCCTCCCCACAAGCGAAAACTATCAATACTAAAAAGAAATGAGCTATTAAAGCCTTGAAAAGACAGGGAGGACCCTTAAGGGGATCTTACCGAGTGAAAGAAGCCAATCTGAAAAGGCAACAGATTCTTCAGATTCTAGGTCTCCCTCTCTCTCTCTGACCCTCCCCTGCTCATGCTGTCTCCCTCTTTCTCTAAAATAAATAAAAACAGTAAAAAGAAAAAAAAAGAATGAATCCTAATGTCAACCATGGACCTGAGTCAATAGTAATGTGTCAGTATTGCTCCATCAGCTGTAACAAATGTAGCGGCTAGTGCAGCTGGCTAACAAAAATCACAACTGGTGGGGGAGGGGAGGGGTATGTGCTAGAATTTCTGGTATTTTCTGTGCAATTTTCCCAGAAACCTGAATTGCTCTGAAAACTAATGTCTATTAAAAACAAAACAAGGGGCGCCTGTGTGGCTCAGTCAGTTGAGTGCTGACTTCGCCTCAGGTCATGATCTCCAGTCTGTGGGTTCGAGCCCCACGTTGAGCCTGGAGCCTGCTTCGGATTCTGTGTCTCCATCTCTCTCTGCTCCTTCCCCACTGGGACTCTGTCTCTCTCTGCCTCTCAGAAATAAGTAAAGATTTAAAAAATTAAAAAAAAAACAGTTATCAGAGCTTGAAATTTAACTGAGAATTCTCCATTTTATGTGGCAACCCCACCCCGGGACGGCATGCTGTCAGTGACGGGGGAGGTCTGATGACACCAGGGAGGGAGGAGGGGAGAAGGTGCACGCAGGCCCCCCCCTGGCCTTGCAACCTGGGGGTAAAACCAGCCTCTATGCCCAGAAATCCCAGGCCTGATGGGGAACAATCCCACTGGCAGATAATCAAGAGAGAAGGGGACTGAGGGTGGAGGGGTCTGCCCCCAGGAGACCACATTCCTGCCCCCACCCTCCCTGAGGACCCTCAGCTGCCTGCTCAGATGTGACCCCTCTCCTTGGAGCAGCAGGTGCCCCCCAACCCATCAGAGTGGGCTGACTGCCTCCCCCCATCAGCCACACCCACCGGTGGGCCGGCCTTCCTGCCACGTCTCTGAGGGCACAGCACACCCAACATCGTGTCTTGTTGTGCCAATATGACCAGAGTCGGGGCTGACCAGAGTGTCCTGGCCCCGAGACCCCCGTTCTCCAGCTCCATCGCTCTCCCTGCGCCCAGCATGCCCCCTCCCCACTGACTTCTTCCTACGGAGGGCCTGGAGCCCCGTCCTTCTCTGGGCCGCCCCAGCCGGCAGGGGACTGTCTCAGCTAACGCCCCTAGTGTCCACTCATCTTTAGCCTTTCATCCTAGGTGAACCCACTTATGCTGAACATGCAGAGGAGGGCGCCCCAGCCCCTCCCCATGACCCAGGCCCTCCTTGCCTAAGCCTGGGACAGCCAGCTGGTCCAGCCTCCTTGCTGCCTATCGGTGGTCCCCCCCACCCTGGAGGCAAGGCCCTCTTACTTCCTGGAGCCCCTCTTCTCCCCGCAGATCGCTGACAGTCCCCTCTTGCCCTCCTGGCTCTGAGGAACATTGAAATTGTCATTGGCACAAACAGAACAGGCCAGTCTGGTGGGGGAGAGGCAGCTAAAGGGATTGACGAACGGCCAAAGCCATGGGGCACAGGAAACCGGGGAAGAGTGGGGCCTGGGGGCTGCAGCCTGGTGCCCCCCGTAGGTCTGCATGCTGCTGGTGGGGAGGGTCCCAGACGTGCCCTACGGAGTAGGGGGTCCCCCGGGTGAGGGCTGTGTGGGAAGCTGTAAGGGGGAAGAGTCACAGTAGATGGGGAGAGCAGCCTGGTGCTGGCCAGAAGGGCTGTAAGGGGCCCTGGAGCTCGAGATCCTGGAGGGGACGAAGCCACCACAGCCAGAAGGAGATAGGGGCCTTAGACAAGGGCCACCCACCTGGACGTTCCTCCATCTCCAACCATAGCTGGCTGGGCATGGCCTACAGTTGCTGTGGGGTCGTGCGGGGTGTAGAGGGGTGTGGAGGGCGGGACATGCGGACTAAGGACGTGCTGTGAGGCATGGGGAGGGTAGGAGAGGGCTGGGGCAAGACGCGGTCTGGATACCGGGAGGGTGTGCAGGACTTGGGAGGGACCCAGGGACATGAGGGATTCTGGGCTCTTACAGGGTGTGCAGGACAGGGAGTTCAGGCCGAGTAGGGTCCAGGTGAGCGGGTGGAGAACAGTGGGTGGGGCAGAAACAGTGGGGTAGAGACGTGGGTCAGGGATGGTGAGACAGAAGGTGAGTCAGAGTGCGTCAGGTGCAGTAAGTGCTGCAAGTGCGGTGGGCGAGATGTGGGGAGGACAGTGGGCAGGATAGTGGGCGTGGCGAGGCAGTGGGAGGGGCGATGGGGCAGGTGTACGGGGCAGGGCGACAGGTTTACTGGACAGGGGCGCCTTGGCGCAGGCCAAAGTGGTGAGAGGGGGAGATGGGAGGGGCGACACAGTGGGCGGGGCGATTGGGTAGGT
>NC_043710.1:1336813-1346785 GCF_006229205.1 Suricata suricatta
GTGGACGCGGGGAGCAGGCAGGGCAGCCCGCCGGGCCGGCGGGACCTGCGGGAGGGTGGGGTCACAGGGAGGCAGGGCTGTGGCCGCGAGCCAGAGCGCCGCGCTGGGAGCGGGCGGGAGAAGTGCGGAGCTCCACGGCCGATGAGCCTGTGAAATCCGCGGGAGGGCCGGGCGGGGGGCGGGGCGCGCGCAGGGGTGCCGCCTCCGCCCGCCGGGCGGGGAGAGCCCGGTTCTGGAGCCCCGGGGGAGGGCGCTCGGCCGTGCTGGTTGTTCCTGAGCGGGAAGGCCCAGCTTCAGGCGGGCCCTTGGAACGCAACCTCACACTCGGCGTGGGGGAGGGCGGGGGCTTCTGAGGCCAGGCACGCGCGGGAGACACTCCCTGCCCGACTCAGGCCGCTGACCTCCGACCCTCGCACTGGGCCTCCCGCCACCCCCAAACCCAGGGACCCAGAGAGATGGAGGGTCGATTTCCAGTTACCCAGAGGGCCTGACTTTGCCCCCCTGCAGTGCCGCCGCTGGTCACCAGGGGGAATAAGTGAGTCCCTTGGGTGGCCAGCCATTGGCCTAAATTCCAGTAGAGGGTAAAACAAGGCAGGCCTCTGGTTCCCTGGGGACCCCTCACCCTCCTGAGCCTGCCCTCAAGCCAGTGCCCACCCTGCGGTGGAGACCGCCACAGGACGTCCAGCTGGGCCTCTGCCAGAGGCTGACGTGGTCACCGGCAGCTCTTAGCTCTTCAGTCCAGCAGGCCAAGGTGCTTCAGGTGCCCAAGCCCTGCCCTCTGAGAGCCCCCGCACTGTCCAGCCCCCCCAGTTGCCTGCGCAGCTCTGGGGCTGCGCCAGGCCCTCGGACCCTTGGCCCTCCTCATCCTGCTCTGTATAGAATTGGCCTCCACAAGCCCCCTTTCACAGTACAGGTTGTGCCCCAAGATTGGGGCCGCATCTTGGTCACCAGGGGAACTGGCGAGACCCTTGGTGGCACCCCATGTCCCTGTGTGCCCACCCTCTCCTGAGCCTGGCCTCCCTGCAGACGACCTCGGGCCCCCTCCTTACCCGCTGCGCTGCCACATGCAAGCCCAGAGCACGTGCGGTTTGCCATGGCTGTGGGCCGGGGCTGTGGGTGGTGGCATCTCCTTTCCAGCTGTGCCTGCTGGCTTTGGGGGCCCTCAGGGTGGGGACTGTGATGCTCTCCCAGCCACACGGTGTGCAGGTGCCCGCGCTCCTGCAGCGGGGAATGCCAGGGTTCATGGGGAGTGGGGCCATGTGCCGGTGGGACCCTCACCTTGACCAAGCATGTCTCCATGCGTATTTGGTGGTCCTTGGTGGGCGTGCTCTCCACTGGCCTGTTGGCTGAGTCACCAGGAGCCCTTTCCAGGGGCTGGCCCTAAGGGTCCCCAGCCCACACGACTCTGAGTTGATGGGCCCCAGGGGTCGCGGGGCCCACACTCCGCAGAACCATGCCATCAGCAAAGGGGGTCATGGGGTGCTGGCCTGCGGGGAGCTGCCTGCCCCCCTTCGCTTCCCGCTTCCATCGCTAGGGGCGAGGAAATGGGGCCATGCTGGGACAGCCCCGGGGTCACTCATTCTGAGTGTTTGATGCCCACAAATCTCTCCCCCCAGGTACCCTCTGTACCAGCTGGGCAACCCCCAGCTCCGCGTCTTCCGAACAAACTTCTTCATTCGGCTGGTGCGGCCTGGCACGGCCCAGCCCGAGGACACCGTGCAGTTCCGGATCCCCATGGAGTAAGCCCTGGAGTTCAGGCTGGGGAGCACCCCCGAGGGGCTGGCCGTCCTGTCTGGTCCTGTCATGTCCATGTCACAGAGCCTGGCCCTTCGTGTGGCTTCTCCTGCTGGGAAAACACCCCAGGCAGAGCTGCCCTGCAAATGTGGGCCGGGGCCTTCGGTTCGCAGAGCCTCGGGTGAGGCTGGGCTGCCCCAGCCCCACCCCTAGAAGCCTTGTTGAGGGCCTGACACCTCTTGCGCTGAGCTCAGGGCTCTTTCTAGGAGGCGAGGCCCACACTCTTGAGCTCCTTACCGTGGCTTCCAAAAACCTGGTTCCCCAGGTGGCTTCTTCACAAAGGTCCTGTCCGGTGCCTGGGCCTGGGCATCAGCATTCAGAGGCCAGGGGCGGCCAAGGACGAGGTTTATGATGCCATGTTCAGGTGCAAGGGTTGAGGGCCTCGCCTAACAAGGCCTTGGCCACCGTTTCTGGGCAAGGACCTTGTCCCTGGGCAGCAGCTCCACACAGGACTGGCCGTGGTGGGCTGGGCGCCTGGTAGCCAGGGGGCACCCCCAGATCGGCCCTTCCCTCGGGAGAGCTCTGCCTGGGAGCCTGGCCCCCAGAGAGTGCGAGCCAGCAAAGGGGGGGCTGCAGCCAATCCAGCCCCCCTGTGTCCCCCGCTGATGCGTGGAGGGCAGAAGAGGGCCAGCCGGGGCCGGTGGCCACGTCACTGTACTGTCTCTCTGCCCACCTGAGTCTTTCCTTTCTTCTCTGCCCAGGATGACCCGGGTAGACGTCCGGAACTACCTCGAGCGCATCTACAACGTGCCCGTGGCCACTGTGAGGACCAGGGTGCAGCACGGTGTGTGTGGGCCCCTGCTGGGGAGGGGGGCTCCCCCAGAGCTCACGAGGCCTCATCCCCGCCGCTCTGGGGTCCGCTTCCTGCCATGGGAGGGAGCTGAGGCAGCTCACAGGGCAGAGCGGGGACTGAAGCCACTAGGCAAAGTGCTTTCTCCTTTGTTCCCTTAACCTCTGTCCCCCGACCCGACAGCCGCCTGCATGGGGGGAGGCAGCCCTCGAGGGTCTCAGTGCTGACAGGCCGGGGACATGGGTTTCTTGCGTTATTCAAACACGTAGAGGTTAGTGGCGCCTGCCCCCATAAGTCGGTAGACGTGTGACGTGCTGTGATCTGTGGGAGACCAGCCGACTCTTTCTAGAAAGTGGGTTCCTGGGTTAGTTGGACTGGAGGCTTGTGCTTGGAGTAACCCCCCCCACCCCCCCGACAGGTTCCAACAGGAAGAGGGATCACAGAAACGTCAGGGTGAAGAAACCAGACTACAAGGTGGCCTATGTGCAGCTGGTGAGTGGGCTTCAGGCAGAGTCCCAAGTCATGGGCGTGACTTATCACGCCCATGACCTTGGTGCGGGGGATGTGTTTGTGCAACAGCCCCCGCCTGGGGCCCAGAGAGGCCCCGAGAGGCAGGATTTCCAGGCCCGCAGCAAAAGGCAGAGCCTGCACTTAGTTCTGATCCCCAGCAGAGCCCCAGGCTGAGCCGCCGTTCCCGGCACATTCAGCTGATGGGAGGGGGCCAGCCGTGTGGTGCCCTTGGACTTCGTGCTGTGGGCACAGGCAGAAACCAGAGCTCCGGAGTGTTGAAGGTTGAAGGCTCCTGCAGGACGCCTGGCCTTGGGCTCCAGGCTTGGAGGCAGCCGGGGCCCTGGGGCTGCTGCCGCCCCGGATGGGTTTGCTGCACCCCAGGGCCTTGGCTGAGCCCTCTCCCCTCTGGACTGAGTTGTGGGGCGCCGGCACTTTCCACCCCGCCCTCTGGACCCTGTGCCGCCTGGCCAGGGGCTCCAGGAGAGGGTCCGGGGCCCTGTTGGAGCTTTGGCTAGTGAGGCGCGGCTTCGGAGCCCCCTGCTCCGGCCCTCACGCCGGAGGCGGCCCCACTGGGGCTTCCTCAGACTAGAGAGCTGCCGGCACGGCCCTCCCCGCAGGGCCCATTAGCTGCCCCCACCCCCTACTGTTGGAAACGTGGGTGCGGGCTGGGGGCGGGGGGCGGGGGTGTCAGGGGCTCCCTCCAGCCTCAGAGCCCTCCGCGGGAGGCGGCTGGCCGTGGCCGCTAGATGGCAGTAGCGCTATTGTAAACCCCTTGGGCCCTCGGACCTATTTTAGGCTGCAGGAGGCCGCTTGCTGCCGCCCAAGTGAGCGCGGCAGATTTTCTGACTGCAGTTGTTGTTCTAAACAGGGGCCCCCGTGACGAGGTGGCCCAGTATTTGGTGTGCATGAAACCAGCCAATCCAGGTGGAGAGAGCGGCCGTTGGCCTTATAAAGGCGCCTGTGTCCTGTGTGTGAAATCGGGCCATCTGTCTCTGTCACGGCGTGCGGGCTGACACCCGTGTGCCGGCATTCGCCACCAGGGCTCCAGCAGGCCAGCTACGGTTACAAGTGGCTTCTCAGTCACCCGAGCCCCCGCATTCTTCCCCGGGCCCCACCCCGCTCGTGAAAGCTGAGGTGCTGGCAGCTGCGTCCGGGCATGCCTTTCTTCCTCTGTGAAATCGGGGGCACAACTGGGGACAGAGTCCCCGCTGGGCATGGTTCCTGCTGCCCAGAGTAGCATTTGTGACGGACCCCCGCCCCCCAGCCTGGAGACCGGCAGGAAGCTCGGGCCCTTCCCCCCCGAAGGGGTCCCTTCTCTGGCCCCCTGCGCGGAGACCGACCTCTCCCAGTGTGTCCCTGTGGGCCCCGCTCGGGCTTTTGAAAACAGAGCTGATTGTAAAGCACACGAGGGTCAATCACGAACACAAATTAACTTTCCAAATCTATCTTGAGTTGACTGCTGCGGAAAAGGCCGTCCGGCGGGGTGGGGGCCCCACGTTTCCCCCGACGACCTGATAAACGTCTCTGTGGCCTTGTGGCCCACGCATCCAGAGAGACGTCACCCTGCACGCGGAAGCCTGGCGTTCCCACCGCTGGCGCTTGCTGGCAGGAGCCCTCGCGGGGGACGGGCCGTGGCCTGGGGGGCGTTTGGGACCCCCTCGCCGGGCCCGGGCCCGCACCGTCCCCCGCCACAGCCTCCCGCCCCGGTCCTTCCCGCCCAGCCGCTCGGGCTCCCCCCTCTGCAGGGAGGGGGTGGTTTACTTTTGAAAATACAAGGCGAGTTTTCCTAGAGAGGAGGTGTCCCGGGGGGCACAGGGACCCCCACAAGTGGCCCTTGTCTCTGGTAAGAGAGGAAGAATTACCCGCAGCGGCTCCGTCCGTTTTTTCCCTGAGCTGTTGCAAATTGCCATCTTTGTATTTATGTTTTAAAATGTCATTTTGGGTTTTCCCCCACCTCAGAAAACTAGCAAAATCACCTCGATATATTACACATAAATCCCCGTTCTGGGCAATCAGCCCTGCATGTAAACTATTGCCCTTTGGTATTTTAAAAAAGAAAAAAAAAGCAGTTTTGAGCTGTGTAAGCTAATCCTGCAGCAGGCTGGCGACCGCGCGCACACAGCCTGCTTTCTTACTGGGGCCCGCGCCCCGCGCCATGTGACCAGAATTTATAAACCTCCTCTTCCCGAGGTGGGGGTGGGCTGTTTCAGATCATACTTGGCCGCCTGCCCAAAGCCAAATTTCTTTACAAAACAAGGGTCTCCAAGAATCAGTGCACTTTACTGATTTTACTTATTAGTATTTTCCAGATACGGATGCCGCCCTGCATCCTCCTTTGCCCGTCCGGAAGCAGACAGCGCTGCCCTGGCGCACCCCCTCTCGTGCCCCCTCGTGCGCCCCGATCTGTGGAGCTGCTCCGGGGTGCTGAGCAAATTGAACGGGCACCGCACGGCTGCCCAGGTCCCCGGGGAGCGGGCCAGGCACCCGCCTCGGCACCGCGGGGCCCGGCTCATGCCCCCGCACACGTGCTTGGGGGTCTGGGCTGGGGCTTGGCTGACACTGGCACATTCTGAACTTTTAGTGAAAGACGTAAAACCAGTTAATTTGCAAAGCCGGTCTTGATTTATAGACTGCTGCATATGTACATTTCTTTGTACGTTACATGCATCTTATTTGCCAAGCTCCGGGCGGGAGGAGGGGTAGTCTTTAATGTGGGTAAAGGCCTTTAGGTATTTTGGATGGAAAAAGTTTCAGTGTGGCACCAGACGCTGTTTGTGCCGGGTTTTCCTGCCCCTCGCTCCTGCCCCCCAGTCTGGCCAGGCCGCCCCCGGGGCCCATGCTTTGCTGGGCTGCTTTTAATGAGGCCGCAGCCAGTGCGGACACCAGGCCCTGAAGAGGTAGTGTCTGTGGCTGATAGGGGCATTGTCCGGGTAATGGCTTCCCGTGGTTTAAGATAAAAGCCAGCCACCCGCTGAGATGTTTGTTTTCCAGGCAGGGATGTTGCCCCAGAGGTGTGGGCTCCGGGCAGCAGGGCCTGTCCCTGTGGTCTGGGCCGCGGCTCCTGCTGCAGGGCTCGCCTTTTCCCTGCAGGCGCACGGACAGACCTTCACCTTCCCTGATCTGTTTCCTGAGAAGCAGCAGAGCCCTGGCGACGAGGACGTCCAGGATCGGCTCCTGGAGGAGCAGCGGAGGCGGCAGAGCCGGGACCCACGACGTGGTGGCGTCCCCGACTGGTTCGGCCCCTCACGGCCCCAATAAAGTCCTGCGTGTGGAGCAGAGGCCCCCCGGCTCGGTGTCCTGTGTCCCCAGTGCCCTCATACAGGGCTGCCCCCCGCGGGCACGCGTGCACCTGGCTGCACAGAGGGAGCAGCGCCTGGGTGAGGGATGGTGTGACCATTGCGGTCCCCTGAGTTGGGGAGGGGATCCCATCACAGCGGGGCGGGGGGGGGGGGGGGGCTCCTGCCGAGGGTCCCAGGAGTGCCCGGCATGGACCGTCGGCACGGGGGTGTCTGTGTGTGGGTTTCGTCCTGGGGACTTGGGAGCGGGCCGGAAATCGCTGGGGGGCCATGTCACCCCCAGGTCCCCGTCCCGGACGCTGCCCCCCTGCGTTCGCCTCTTCTGGGGCCTTGCAAGGGCGGGTGGCAGTAGGGGCTGGCTCAGCAGGCCCTCCTGCCCGGAGGGACCCCCAGACCAGGGACGGCTGTGTCACGTGGGCCTCATAACTCCCTCCACTGCGGGGTGAAGGTCCGGGCAAGCGCCGCCCTTCAGCGCTGATTTAAAGTGATGGGGAGGGTCCGGAAGGCGACCGGAGAGCAGAGTCAAGGGTATTCTCCTTAGAGAAATAATTCATGGGGCCCCGCGGCCCTGAGGACCCCAACTCAAGGCTGGGAGATGAATTCCATCCTTCATCTATGCAGGCCCAGTGCCGGCCGCCCTGCATCGCCCCACACAGCCCTCCCCCCACCACCTCCACCCCGCCCCCTGCCCAGAGGCCTAGGCGCCTTCCTGCAGGGAGGAGGACGGCGCTGGAGAGCAGCACTGTCCTTGTCTCCCTGGCACCCCCGCCCCCCGCCTGGGGCCCACCAGCCCCTGGGAATGGGGGCAGCGGGAAGGCTGCATGGATGGGGCTGGGGGACCGGTGAGGGCGGCAGGTCCTCAGGAATCCAGGACATGGGCCTGCAGCTCGGGGGGGCTGCTCCCCTGCCCTCCCCTCCCCGGGCCCAGGCCTGAGGAGCTGGCTGCACGCCTCTTCGCCTCTGGGCGGCTCCTGGCTGAGGGCTGGGGAGGGAGAGCCCTTGGAGGTCGTCTCTGCCCCCAAGACAGCCACCCCATGGTCATCTTCAGTGTATCTCAGTGTCCCGTTGTCCTGCACAGCTGGGAGACATCGTCCAGATCTACATGTGGGGGCCAGAGGAGGGGCTCCCCCACCGGGAACGAGCACTAGAGGCCCCCCCCTTGGCTGGACACCTAGTGTGGGGCTGGGCACCTGACCTGAAGGACCTGGGTGTCCCTTCCCATGTGGATGGTCCTTCTGGGAGCACCCAGGGCACTAGCTCCTTGGGGAGTAAATGGACAGAGCAAGAGAGTAACAGCCCCCAGCCCCCCCCACCAGGTCCCCATTCTCCTGTGATGTCCATTTGTCGCCATGTGGGAGGTCTGTTTACTTTGTGAGAGGGAATGAGAGGTCCTGGGGACGCCAGGTTATGGCAGGCCCAGGCCGCCAGGAAGGGCCCTTGGGACCTCGCTGGGCTACGCTCAGTTCCCACAGCCGCCCCCCTCCCCGCGCCCCCACAGCCACCCCCCTCCCCGCGCCTGTGCTGATGAGTTATAACTGCAGCAGGCGGGCCCCAGGCCCACCGGGACGCATCCAGGTGAGGCCCAGCTGCCCAGGGCTGCCGGGACGGAGCGGAAACCCATCTGGCCACAGTCCCTGCGTCCGAGGCTGGTTTTCCTCTTCAAGGGCCAGCTGAGCCCTCCCTGGGGCTGCATCATCAAGTCGTGGCTTAAGTAACTGACTGCAGATGATGGCATGCGCCCCCACCCCACCTGCCTGCCCAGCCGGACCCCAGAGCCAAGAAGGTGCCCTCATAGTCCTGCAGCTGTGGGCTCCCTGCGTCCTGGCCCGTGTGCCCACCCCTCCCCGGGAGCCCCCAGCCAGGGACACGGCACTTCCTCTTGTTTCCCACCCCCAGGCCTCCGGAAGGTTCCTCTGCAGTGACTGTGGTCTCAGCGCTGCCCTCCACCTCTGGGCTTTCGTGGGACGCTAACCCCCACGGGGCTGTGCGTGCGACGTGGGTGCAGGAGCATGACCACGGAACCGCCAAGCCCAGTGAATCTCCTGAACCAGACGTGACAGCCCTGCGTCCCTCCCAGAGTGCAGGGCTGGGCCAGGCCGGGGTGGGTCCTGGCAGCTGAGGTGTGGGTGCCCAGCCGCCTGCCCCGGGGTCACGGCTCACACTGACCGGGGCCTCACCCACCCCCAGCCCCCTGGCTCCTGAGACTGGGCAAGCGAGCATCGCTTTCTCTGTCTTCAGACAGCTTTATTGAGACATAGTTCACATACCCCGCGACCCGCCCATCACGAGCCTGTTGGGGGTGTCCCAGTGCAGAGCTGCGCACCCGTCACCGTGACTGGTTTCACATCACTTCTGTGCCGTCACCCCTGCCGACCAAAGTCCGCTCTCGGTGTCCCCGGGCCACTGCTGCGGGCTCGCCCGTGACTCGGGTCCGGTGGGGGCTCCCGCAGAAGGCTGGGTGCTGGCCCCGACCCTGGGCCGCTCCCACCTGTGCGCCCACGGTATTGTGTGCGTGCTTGCGTTGCTCTGGGCAGGACTGGGTACTTTTCCTGGGCCCCAGAAGGTCTGTGGCGGCTGCAGACTCGTGTCCCCACCGCCGAGGCCTGGCGGGGCGAGCACCTGAAGAGGGGCTCTAGGGGGCTGCCAGCAGGAGGGGGTTTCGCCCAGGGACCCCATCCCATCCTTGCTCCTCCCTTCAAGGCCTTGCCGGGGGCCTTCCTCCCCTCCAGCCCCTCGCGGCCCTCACCCTCAGGAATCCTTGTCTGCCCGGGTGTGGGGGCCCCCCACCAGCCCAGGGCCCCCGGGCCAAGCCCTGCTCGCCGTGCGTGCGTGCGTGCGTGCGTGCGTGCGCCTGTCCCACCTTTGCAACTGACTCTGTGTCCCTTCAGGACAGAGAGCGAACCCTCCCTGTGGCACCAGGTCCCCCTCTGCGGCAGCCCGGCCGCCACTGCCCGTGGGGACCCCAGGACTGCTCCCCGCATGGGCCTGGGGGAGACCCGTTCAGCATCTGCGTTTGCTCCTTCCCGGCTGAGGTCAGCCCAGCACCGACACCCCACATCACTTCATTATTTCTTGGTAAATAGGGCTTTTCCGAGTCAGAATCATCAGCATTGTTTTGTTGCCCCCACATCTGGCTTTGATTGGCCCCGGCCTCCTCGGATGGATGCTGGAGGCCTGACGTGATGGCGAGGGGGGGGGGGGGCCTGCTGCCCTGGGAGCCCAAGGCTGGCGGGGGAGGGGACCCTGGGCCTCTCCTGCCTGCGCCTGGCTCTGCCCTCTCAGAATGCGGCCTGCCCCTCCCCCCCCCAGGGTCCCGCCCTCCCCGCACAGTGTCCCTGACACAGGCCTTGGTGTCTCTCACACCCTGGGCGCCAAGCGAGCACTACAGGTCCTTTTGTCTGGGATCTCTGTCACTCCCTCCTTGAGGGACACGTGACAGGCAAGATCCCCAGACCCCCGCCCCCCACAGCCCCCGGGGCCCTTCTGGGTGATGCTCAGATGACTCTCAGAGGAGGCCCCACCAGGAGCAACCCAGGCCAGGACAAGGGCCAAGCCGCCTTGGGGCAGCTTGAGGCTGAGCCC
>NC_043710.1:1346885-1437756 GCF_006229205.1 Suricata suricatta
GTGTGTGTGTGTGTGTGTGTGTGTGTGTGTGTGTGTGCGCGTGTTGTGCACGCCTGTGTGAGTGAGTGAGGGGAACCTTAGGGGAGGGACCCAAGCTCCTGGGGCGTCTGCCTCGCTCCCGGGCTCCACCGAGTCCCAGGGCGTGGGGGGTGGGGGCGCCTGCGTGGTTCGCCGCAGCTGTGGCTGGTGTGGCCGGACGCCCTGGGCAGAGAGGCCGGCCCCTTCCCGCTCGACGGCCCCGGGGAGTGGGCCTGGAGGCTGGGTGGCCAGGAGCTGCTGGGCTGCTCAGAGGCGGCAAGGGTGCCTGCTGGAGCATGCAGCGCCCAGCCCTGCTCGGAGAGCATCCCGCTCCCCAGGCCGAGCCCACACGGTCAGGTGCACTCCCCTGGCCCTCAGGGTTGGGGCCACATCCCAGGCTTCTCTCAACCCGAAGCTGGCCCTGAGTGACAAAATGACGGGGCTCCTCCGTCCCAGTTGCCCCTTGCCCCCGGCATCAGGAGAGCTCAGAAGCACCCAGCTCGGGAGTGTGCCCACACCCAGTGTGGAAGTCTGGGGCACGAGGGGGGGCCCTGATGGCCTGTCCACAGGGCGGTCATTGAAAGCCAGATCGAAGGCCCCCGGAACACAGGCCGGCTGGCTAGGGCGGCCAGCCAGGGCCAGGGGTGAGGGGGTGCTGGGGTCTGCCATAAAGGCCCCATGGGGCCCGGTGGTGGTGGCCCAGGTGGCAGGGCAGCTGGGAAGGTTCCTACCCTCGTGGCCTTCTGAGGCCACAGCACCAGCGACAGCAGGTGCCAGGGACCTTGGGTGGGAGGGACCCGTCTGTGCTCAGGGGGTCGTGTGAGGCGGCCCGGGGGCTGAGGGTTCCTGATGGCAGGCAGACCACAGCCTCCCCCAGGCAGGCGGACCGCCTGCAGAGGGGCCCAGAGCAGGCTTCAAGGCTTGCAGAAGGGAGGCCTGCTGAGGGGCCGCCAGGACCAGGTTTCTGGTCTCCACCTCGAGCTCGTGGGGTCGTCGGCCGCGGCCCCCTTTCTTCGTCTGAAACATAGGAATGATAATGCCACCTGGAAGGGGACAGACAGCCGCTGCTCCCAGGACCCCCGGCGCCTGATGTCAGGCCCCCCTCTCCAGCCCGGGGCTCTGTCCCCACGGCTGGCCACCACCACCCTGCCCGCCAGCGCGGCTTGCTAGGCCCTGTGTCCCCCTGGGCGGGGCTCGCGGTCTGGGACGAGCACCCCCGCACGGCCACGGTGCGGCCGGGCTCACAGGACGGCGCTCACAAAAGTCCTCGTCCAATGGTCATATTGTGGGCAGGCTCGTGGGGTCTCCAACCCCTCGTGTGAGGTTGTCCAGGCTCGGGAGGCGGTGCCAGACGTGGGCGCCACACACCTGCTGCAAACCCGCACTCCTGCCCCGCGAGGCCCCAGATCATGCCACGTCCTTGCAAATGCCATTGGTCCTGCTGGCTGAGGACAGAAAGCTCCCTTCGCGCCGGCCCCTGACCCTGGGGAGCGCGGGGTCAGGAGGGCCTGAGGTCGACCTGCCCGGAGCCAGCCGGCTCACGGAGGAATTCCAGTGATTTCGTGGTCAAAGGGCTTGAGCACTCTCACCCTTAAGGACAGTCCCCGTGCCCCTGCCCCCAGTGCTGCCTCCTGTCTCCTGACCAGGTTCTGGCATGTGCGCACCCGCTCCTGCCGCCTCCTGCCCCCTCCCGCCCCCCTCCTGGCTTTGGGGACCCGCCGGACTTCAGGAGGCCAGCGGACTCCTGGAGGGCTTCGCGCCTCGGCTGGGTTTTCTTCCATTTAAGGAAATGAGCCCTCGGTTACCTGATTCCTTCCCTTGCCCCGCCCCCGCCCCCACCCCCAGAAGGGACACAGGCCTGTCTCCGCCTGGGAGCCTCTCCTCCCCAAGCCTCGCGTGTTCCTGGGGCCTCGGCCGAGAGCTGGGTGAAGAAAGGGGTGGCCTGGCCACCTTGCCCAGCAGGCTGGGCCCCAAGGGGCTTCGGGAAGGGACCCCGGCCCCCCCTCAGGGGGCAGGCACGGCTGCGTCTTGTGGACACGTGTGCAGAGAACTCCAGCACTGAGGTTCTGGGTCCCCAGTCCCCAGCGCCCTGACACCAGGACTCAGGACCCCCCCACACACACACTCAGGTCTCCCCTACACCCTGAGTGACCTGGCACGCGGTTGTGCTGAGCTTGGTCCTGTGTGTCCCCAGGACCGGGCAGCACAAGTTCTAGAAGGGACCTACTAAAAATAAAACAGGCAAGAGGCCCTGTGGGGTTAGGACCAGCTGCTGTTCCTGTCCTGCCTGCCTGTCTTCACCTCCCAGAACATCCCCTGCCTGCCCAGCCCCCCGCCTCACCCCTGCTAAATCCGCCTTGGCCCCTGAGCTGGTCCGAAATGGGAAAACTGTGCTCTGAGTCTCCTGTGGGGCTTAGGGGGTAAGCAGAGCCGACAGCTGCCCGAGGAGAGTGATGAAGGGCTCCAGGAATGCCCTTTATCTGGAAATATCCTATTGCCCGCCTGGATGCCGGGAAGCCCGAGTGCCGGCCCTCCCTGACTCCTGCTAAGTCCGGAATAGCTTGGGGTGAGGTCAGCTGTCCACATCGGTCAAGATGGATCCTGCCGAAGTGGCCGTCTCTGAGCCCCCTGACCTCAGGCTTCCCCAGGGCCTGCTGACTGGGGCTCCCCAGACCCAGGCCGGGGCGGCTGCCAGGCCCCCTGGAGTCCCCCACAAGGGGGGTGAGCAGGAAGGGGACACTGTGGTCACTCAGAGACCCTGGCCACGCGCGATGCCAGCCCCGGTTCCCGACCTAGGCTACTTTCTCCTGCATTCTCCCTGCCCCGGGGATCCCCCGCCTGCTGGTGTGCTGAGTGTGGGTGCTGCAGAGGCCTGCGGCCGGCCACGCCCCTGCCCCTGAGCAGAGGCTGAGGAGTGTGGGGTGCGGTGCAGCGCTGCTGGGGTGCAGGGCAGGAAGAGGGTCTGGTCGCTCAGACCAGATAGAAACGCAGGAAGCGCAGGAGCCTCTCACCCCAGGAAGCGGGGGCCTGACGGCAGCGAGGAAGAGAGCACAGACGGCAGGCTCCGGGCCGGGCGGGTGACGCCCGGGCGGGAGGGGCGCAGGCGCCGGCCCGGCGCGCTCGGCCTGGCATGCCGGGCCACATGCTTGCCCATGGGGCTCATGGAACATTCTTGCTGGGGGCCGGGGGCTGGGGGCCAAGGTGTGAGAGGCCCCGGAGGGCGCCGGGCACTATAACGGGCCGCATGGCACACTTAGTCACCTCTGAGGTATGGCTCTGGGCCGCGCCCCTGTCGTCGCCTTGGCAACGCCGGGAGGGGCCGGCAAACAGCCCACAACAGAGTGGCCCCCGGACTCCTGGTAGTCCCCTCAGGGTGGGAGGGGGCAGCCTCGGAGACGCCACCGAGTTTGGGAGAGGATGCTCCGACGCTTAATGCCCGCCCCACCTTGGGACGTGCGCGCCCCTGTCCTGTCCCTGCCAGGGAGCCACACAGGGGCGCGTGCCCGGGGGGCAGGGTGCCCCCGGATGAGGGAGTTTGTCAAGAGTGGGGCTTGGGCCACTGGAAACCCAAGTTCGGGGGCTCTGGGGCCAATGGCTCACAGGACAAATGACCCCCCAGTCCAGGTCTCCTTCCATTAAGAGGGGGACCCAGAGACCCTGTCACAACCTCAGCCCCACCTGCTGCCTTAGGATGTTGGGGGTCCCAGGGCCATGCAGGAAAGGGCTGTGGAGGGTCAGTCAGCAGGCCAGAGCCCTGGGGACAGCCGCCTGAGGAGGGCGGTAGTGTCACGCTGTGACTGAGGGCGGCGCCAGGAGCCCTCCCCCACACTCTGACTCTCCCTCCGCTCCCTCCCCTGGAACACAGCCCCAGAGCTCGGCTTGCACCCCTGTGCCCAGGGGCCTGCACTGCCCGCTCATCGACCCTGGGCAGGGAGGTCTGGGACACCGGGGCTGGGCCTTCTCGAAGGGCTGAGGCAGAGGCCTTGCTTCCTGTGGGGATTGTTGGGGACCACCCCTGGGGGCCTCTTGTCCGCTCTCGTTGCCCCGCAGAGGCCTGTGCCTCAGAGCCGCCCACGCCCACACCCAGGCTTGGCCCCCGGGGGCCCTGATAGCTGATTCGGGCCCAGCGCTAGGGTCTGCGGCAGGAGAGTGTCCCTGAAGGACGTGGGCCTGGAAACACAGTGCGTGCGGTCTCCCCCCAGGGCGGCGCTGCTGGCCCGGAGGGAGACGGCACCGCGGGAAAGGCGGTTTGTGGTGGTGGCCAAGCCGTCCCTCCCGGACCAGCTGTCGGCAACCTGAACCGTCCACGGCGGCTGGGAGCCTCGAGGCCTAAATTAAGGTCTGTGAAGCGACGGGCATCACAGGGACACCCGAGCCTCCACGGCGGCAGAAATGTCTGTTCCCAAAGCCGGAGAGGCCAGTCCACCCCAAGGCGAGTGGGAGACCGGCCCTGCCAGAAAGTTCAAGCCTGCCCATAGTGTGGATGCCCGTGCTGGAGCACCCCCCAACCAGGCCCCTTGACTTTCAGCCCGGAGCCCACGGCAGGCTGCCCCTCCCCCGCGGCGGCCAGCGTCTGCTCTCTGGGTTAGCGGGGTCTGTTCTGCCCCCCCTCACGGGCTGTGTCTTATCTCTGGGAAAGAGATTACGGGTTTCTGACATTAAATTTTCAGCAATTTAAAAACTTCAGCGTGTAGTTTGAAAAGTATGTTTCCCCCCAAGTAGAACCTAGAGGCAAGATTCAGGTCGGCTGTCAGTTCTGCTCACATAAGGCTGAACGTGAGGGCCGGGGGCACGCTGTGAGACCCGCACCCCCTCCCACGGTGCCCTGAATGCCTCCCCAGTAGACTCCTTGGGCTGCCCCGGTCCCCCGGCCGCATGGCAGAGCCCTGGGCCGGCAGCGGCTCAGGCCGTGTCCAGTGTTCTCTGTCTTGTGTGCGGCCAGCTTCAGGCGGCCCTGCTCACATCTGCTGCAGGGAGGTGGGCTCCCGCCCCAGGAGAAGTGAGCCTCAGGGAATCTCAGGCTGGGGGGGCCCCCCCCCGGGCCCCAGGTGGTCCCGGGATCCCACAGCCTTGCCATCTGGGGGAAGTGGTAATCAAGGGGGCCTGGCCGCCCCTGCTCCTGTCTCCGGGTAATTGAAGGAGCCCACTTGGAAAATCCAGTCTCGGGCTTGTCTGTTGGGTCATTTTGATTTGGGGATTTCCAAACATCGGGGCCACGAGAGGTCACCCCGCCGACCCCGGCCTGCCTCATTATGTCACAGCCAGATTGCTGTGACACCTGATGGAATCCAGAAGGCCCTGAGTGGGCAGGCGGCGGGCCGGAGGTGGGGGTGGGGCGGCTAGCCAGGGGGCTGCATGAGGCGGGTTCAGCTTACCCCGGCCGCACCCACACTGGTAGAGACGCCCCAGTGCACCCCAAAGCCAGTCAGGCCCAGGGTCTGCTCCTCGAGCCCAGCCCGGCTGTGTCCTCACTTGTGCTGGGTGCACCCCACGCACCCCGTGGCCACCCCCACCAGACTTCCCCCACCTGCGGGCACAGCCCTCCAGCCCATGTGACTCTGCACCCTCTCGGTCTGTCCCCAGGTGGGCAGAAGGGTGCAGGGCTGCAGCCGTCCCCTCTGTGTCCCCGTGTCCTCCTCCTCCTTCTAGAACTCCCCTGCCTTGCGTCACACCTTCCTTGGGGGACCATAAGACTAGGGTCCCAGCCCTCCCACCCCCGGGACGATGCAGCACCCTGAGGTCCAGCTCTCTGCCACACACCAAATGCCAGGAGGACCCAGCCAGCCTCTGGCCCGTGACCCCTCCCAAGCCCTTCCTCTCTCCTCTCTCAGGACCCCCAGCAGACCTTTGAGCTTGGCCCTTCCCCTCACATCCCTGCACTGCCCACTCACTTGCCTGCGACCCCCTGAGAGGGACGGGCTGGGGCCAGAGAAGGGAACACTCCGGGCTCTCCCTGCCACCCCCCAACCCCCTCTTCCTGGACCAGTTCTTGAGGTTTGCCTCTGGCCCCTCCTCGTAGCCTCGAGCCACCCAGGACTGCCCAGCGTGGCCCTTGTTTTCCGGGTGGCTGGCGGGGACTCACGATCCCTGAGGTCAGGCCTTCCTCCCTTAGGAGCGGAGCCCTGAGAACCGGGGGGCAGAGGCAATGCAGGCTGGGTTGGGGGTACCTGGGAAGGTGCCCCGGGGGCCAGCGGGTCAGGAGTGGCTCCAACTGCTTTCTGCCTCCCCCTGGTCCCAAGAGAGAGGTGTGCCATTGTGCAGGGTCTTGGAGGAGGGCCCCAGATGGGCGCACAGACGAGGGTGCACGTTCAACCCTCTCTCCAGCGGCGGCCGACAGCCCAGCCTGAGTGACCGGGCAAGCCCGTCCCCGGGCACAGAGCCGGCAGATTTGGTGGCTCTGGTGCCCTGGAAATGTAATGCCCATGTGGGCAGCAAACTCCTTCCTGTCCCTTCCGAGCCTGGCTTCTGGGCTCAGCAGGTCAGCACTTTCTACAGACTCCACAAGCAGCAGACGGAGAGCCTGGCTAGGCGGTACGTGGCCCGCCCCCCCGAGGGACCACGGGCCAGGACCCGCTGCATGCCAGGGGCACGGCCATTTTCCCTGGTGCTTGCGCTCCTCCACACTGCCTGCCCTCCTTGAGACCCCTTCTCTCGGACCTGTTCCCCTCGCCGGCCCTTCCAACCCTCCTCAAGATCTTCCCAACTTCTGGGGGAGCAAAGTGGCCAAGGCAGCCTGCCCGCCGCCCCCCTCCCCCGCGGCTGGCCTTCCTTCCTCTTTCAGCCAGCCCCAGGAGGAGGGCACCCCAGAGCCGCCCGGAAACCAGTGGGCAGCTGCGGCCCCGTGGGGCTGGACCTGGACGCCCAGCCAGCGCTCCTGTTGGGATGGGAAGCCCTGTGCAAGTAAGGCCTTGGCCGTCTCGGCTTGGTGTGGTATTGTTTCTGGATCTGCAGCCCCCCACGTTTCCATGGGCCCCAAATCCAGTCCCATGGGAGTCTCTCCAGGCTGGTCCTCGGGCCACAGTGGGGACCCCACGGTGATACTGTAAAGGGGCAGCAGTGCACATGTGCTCAGCGCCACGACATGGCAGACTCCAGGCCAAAGCTGGGTGTGGTTCCCGTAGCAACAGGCACTCAGCGGCTCCGTGTCCGACCAGGAAGCTTGGGCCCAGATGAGGCAACCGTTTCCTTGCCCGGGCCAGGCCTAGCCCTGCCTGGCTCCAAAGGAGACAGGGCCCCCAGGGCCCAGGCCAGGCTCTGGCATTCCCTGGGTATGGATGTGCTTGCCACTGTTCCCACGGAGAAACACCCTCCTCCCCTGGCCCCCAGCCTACCCATCCACCTATCTGCACGGCGCCCCCATCCTGAGACCTCTTCGGGAGCTGGCCTGCAGCGTCCCCAGGCCACCACCTGCGGAGCCCAATGTTCATCTGAGCTTGGTCTCACCTGCCAACCCTCTGGCTGCGGTGGGACACGGGACCAGGAAGGAGACAGAGGGTTCCCAGAATGGACGACACGGGACAGAGAGAAGCTGGCAGTCGGAGGCGGGAGGGCAGGGGGAGCGCTGGGGAGGACGCAGGGTCATCACTAGAGACAATGTGTACATTCGGAAAAAGAGGCGAGGGCCGGGGACGAGCGTGGAGGGCGGATGATAGGGACTGGGGAGGGGACTGCGCCCGGGCCTGTCCCCGCGGCCGGGGGCCGGCAGTGAGGGCCCAGGAGGGGAGTCCCGTGGGTCACTCTCTGGGGGAGAGACTCACAGGAGATGGGCAGGGGCGGCAGAGAGATCGAGCAGCATCTGTTTGGCCAGAGAGTAGCCTTTCTTGCCAAGGGAAGCAAGAGGGCCCGCCATTTTGTGACACCCGCGTGTGCCGGTGGGCCCCCCGACCACCCCGCAGCCCGGAGCAGGCCTGGGCTGTGCAGTGGGCAGGGGGACGGGCAGGGGCCTCCCTCCATTAGCAGACGTAGAAATGTCTGTGTTTCAGAGGTGGCTGGGGTGGCAGGGCGGGCGGTGTGCAGGGTGTGCGGATGCCGTGGGTCCTGGGGCCCCCTGCTTCTCTGTGGCTGTCCCCACCACGAGGCTGGGATGTCTTCAGGCCATATGGGGAGCAAGGAGGGGAAGGGGTCTGCGGAGTTGGTTGTCTCTGAGACAAGCCGAGGGCCCTCCTCCCCAGCAGGTGCTCTGCTCACGGGCAGAGGTGGGGGCCCCAGGGCAGGGGCCTCATCACACTTGGCCAAGGGGAAGCCCAGCCCAGCTGAGTGGCGCTGAGTGACTCAATCAGAAGAAACATGAAGAACCTTCATGAAAACCGGAGCAGGACCTGCTCCATCCCCAGGACCCTCCACTTGACAGTCACGTTGCCCAGTGTGCCCCTCGGGGGCAAGGAGGGCAGGACCCTGTCCAAGCCAGCGTGGACCCCAACTCACTGGCCCCTCTCTGGACTTCTGTCCTCTTGTGGGAGGGGAAACAGCCTGTCACCCTCCCCTGGGTTGGAGCAGGATGGCATCTGGAGAAAGCCCCCCAGGAAGATGCATTACAGAGCCCCAGACCAGGTTGGGGGATGGGACATGGTGGAGAGGTGGGGACCAGGTTTCCTGGCTACTCAGCCCACACTGATCATTTGCCTAAGTCAAAGCCCCCAGCCCAGCGGGGCTGGGGGCCAGGGATTCGGGTGACAGGCACAAGGGCTCTTTCCTGGTGAGGTCTGCTTTTTCCCAAGGCCAGCCAGGCTGTGAGTGGACCCCAAGTTTCCTTGTCCAATGGGAGCTGGGGGGGTGTGGGTTCGTCTTCGTGGAGGGCACCCTTCTGGGGCTCCAGGACCCTCTGGGAGGGACCGGGCCCTGCTCTCTACCTCCTGGGAAGCCAGGATGGGAGGAAACAGGCCGCTTCCCACTTAAGGTCGGGGGTGGGGGGGAGAAGGGCAGCCATGTCCAGGTGGGGCACGGGTAGCCCAGAGCCCAGAGCCGGGATCTGGAACTCCCTCCTGGTGGCAGTTGCCGAGGGGAGATGCCCCAGCCGGCCCAGGTGGGTTTCTCCTGGCCTTCTTGCACCCAGGGCCCAACCCTGAGGCCCGGCCTCAGATGTCCGGGAACTGACCTGTCCTGAGCTGGACGGCCAAGGCGCAGAAGAGGTCATGCTGGGCTTCAGCCCAGGGTGGTCTCCGGGGTGGTTGGTGCTGGGAGTTTGGGTGGAGAGTTGTTTTTGTGGCCGAGGGGACAGCAAAGATGTCTTCTGTCCTGGCCTGTGCTCCTCCTTCACCACGGACATGGCCGCATGCCGGGGTCCATCACAGTCCATCCTTGACCACCTCCCCAAGACTCGAGGGCCCACAGCGGCTGCTTCCACACCGGCCGGCTGGGAAAAGGCCCACGGTGCAGGGAGCACACCGGGGAGGCCAGCGATTGGTCACTGCCTGAATGTCCCCGGACGGGTGCCCATGTGCCCTTGGGCAGCGTTCCCCTCGGACAGGCTGTCCAGGCCGGGGACACCCTAAGCCAGAGGGATTAAGAAGAAAGGACAGAATCGGCCCTTCCTCTGGCCGTGCTCATTTGTGCCTCGTTTAGTGTATTTTTGCTCAGTGGATCTAAACACGGAGGTGATGACGCCAAGGTCAGGATGTGCTCCCATCACCCGGCCCGCCCCGCCCAGCAGCCATCTTGCACATTCCTGTGGTCGGCCAGGAGGGCCTGGGAGCCCTGGACACTGGCGCTCAAGCTGGTCCCCAAGCCGAGCACTGAGCATCCTCCCTCAAGGCCTCTGCTCCATGTGGGGCAGGAACCCAGGCACTCACTCTGGTCCCCACCAGAGGCCCAACCCCAGATCGGGACCCCTTCTTGCACAGGCCCAGCCGACCCCCTGTAACCAAGGGTGTTTACTGGAATGCACTTTGTGGGGGCCCTGGGGCCCCGGAGCTCCTGCAGCTGCAGAGCTGGGATCTCGGGCACCCTGAGGATGCCAGGCCGTGGCTGCCTTCTCCAGAGTCCCCTTGGCATCCTGCCGGCCCCATCATGTGCTGGAGGCTTCCAGGGGGTGGGGGGACACGGGGCAGGGACAGCCAGGAGGGTCCTTCCCAGGACGGGGCCGGTGGGAAAGATGCTCTAATCTCTCCCACCTGTCAGCAACGGGGCACTGATGGTGGCCAGGTCACAGTCGGAAAGGATGGAGAGACCCCGTGGTGTCAGGAAAGGACCAGGACCTGGCCCCTCCCCCCTTCCTTGCAACCCACTCTCCCGCCGGGCGGAGCTTCCCACAAATGTCCCTTCGGGCTCTGGAGGGAGCCTGGCTCTGCGCCACTCCGGCAAAGGCCCCAGAGGGCTGACTCAGAGGGGCGGGGGTGGGCCACCCTTCGTCCCCTTGCTGTCCCAGTGCTCAGACCCCCGCACTTGAGGCTAATGAGGCCCAGGTGCCGTGTACTAGCCTGGACCCTCGTTGGGTGCAGGACCCCCTTGCACCCAGGAGCAGCTAATGACCAGAGGTTGGAAGGTGAGCCCCCCTTGGCTGTCGGGGCTGCTGGGCCAACCTCTGGCCAGCAGGTAGGGGGCAGGATCGGGCCCTCGTCCAGCTGACGGCTGGCTTGCTGGTGGGCCTCAGGGACATGGGTCTCTCCACCACGTGCCCCATGCGTCCACCCAGCGGTGCCCTTCTGCGGCGCACTTTCTGTGGGACCTTGGGGGGACGGCTGACGTCTCCGTGTCTCGGGGGGCTCCTCTTGCCTGCTGCCCCCGGGGTGAGGACCGAGGAGCCCAGGCACGTCGAGGAGCTTCTAATCGAGAAAATGAAGGGCCCTGGAGAGGCGTGAGGCGCTGCCTGGCAACGTGAATGTGCTCGGTGCCACCGCACTGCCCCTTTACGAGTGGTAGGGCGGCCGGCTCTGCCACGTGGGTCCCAGCGCAATGAGACAGGTGCTCTGGAAGGAGCGGACTGGGGAGCACCTGCTGTCACGGGGATGGCGTGTCCCGTCGCTGCTCACACTCCCAGGCAGCACCCTGGGCCCCGAGCCTCAGCGCCTGCCTGTGGTCCCTCACCAGCCTGCCCAGCCCCATCCCTCCTGTCCCCCCACCCTGCTCCCTCGCTGTCCCCACCCATGTCCTGGGGTGCCCCTCCCCACTTGACCCTGCAGACCCCTGAGCCCCAGGGCACGTGTCTCGGGGAAGCACCAGGGCTGGGGGGGGGGCGGGGGGGCGCCAGCAGGAATCGGGGCAGGGGGAAAGGCCCTCCGCGACACACAGCTTGGAGACGGGAGCCCAGCGGATGTGGGACAGACGCTTGGGGCGATGCGGCCGGGAAGGAGGCCGCGGCCAGCTTCCATCAACTCAGGTGGCCGCCAGGGGCCACAGCGCTGAGACTCCATCTCAGCCGACAGGGGAAGGAATTCTGATTTTTATCATGAAAAGGGAACGGAAAAAATGGAAGGGAACATGCCTGTCAAAAAATGCCCAGTGGAGCCAGGGGAAGGCGGGGCTGGTACCGCACAGGACAGACCCGCCAGCCCTGGGGGGGCCCGACTCAACCCCTCGGAGCCGCCCCCCCCACCCCCGTGAGCATCGGCACAGCCCGTCCCTGCTGCCGACCAGCGACATGGGCTGCTGTGTCATTCTGAGCTGAGAGAGACCAGGGGAGGCCCAGGAATGTCTGAGGGGCCTGGGTTGGACAGACCGGCTCCCCCACAGGGACCCTGCCCTCAGTTTACCGGGCCCATCACCGCCCTGTGGCCATGCTGGTTATCACGCGCCCGGGGATGCTCTATCCTCTGGGCCTTGTGGGCACGTCACGGCGGCCCCAGGGGTCCCACTGGCACTGACGCCTGCCCTGGGCACCTGGCTGGGACCACCCGGCCTCTCTCTCCTGCCGTAGGCCCACACTCTGACCCCTACCAGCAGGAGGCTGTGCCCTGTGGGAAGCCCTCCCTCTCTGTGGAGCCCGCCGGCCAGGGTCTGGGGACGGTCCTGGCCTGTCCCGTGTCCCAGTGAGCCAGGTACCCAGCCCAGGCAGGTGCACACTCCCGGCAGAGAGCACGCTGGCACTGGGCCCAGCTGGGAGCCCCATCCCGTCTGCTTCTCTGCACAGGGGGAGCGGAGCTGGGCTGCCAGTGGGAGGGGCCTGCGCAGCGTTCCCTCGAAGCTTTCCCATGACGCCCCCTAATCTGGGCTCTTCTCCTTGGCACCCCCACACCTCACAGCTGCCGCCCCGCCAGCTGCTCCTCCCCGTGCGGCCCAAGACGGAGCCTGTGTCCGGGCTGTGGCGGCCTTTTCCCACGGCGGGGATGGGGCGAGGGGTGAGGAATTTGAGGAGGAAGGAGCGGTGCCCGGGAATTCGGAAAATGCACCCAACCGCCCCGAGCCGCTGGGAAGAAGCTGGAGGGGGATTAGGGGGACGGCAGGGTGGACTTGGGGGCCTGGGTGGGCCGTGACGGGTGGGGCCGCCAGGGGCCCAGCTGGACAAGGGAGCCCTGTCCGGTGGAGAGGCTGGGCTGGCAGCTGTCCCCATCCATCAGCCCACCCCGCCTTCCACATGTAGGCAAAGACCTTCGACCCCAGGCTGCTGGGGGGCCAGGCTCCAGCCCTCACTGCCCCAGGCAGAGGCTGGGGGGGCCGTGATGTGCTGAGCTCGTGGGGGTGGGGGCTCCCCTGGAGCCCCCGGCCTCCTACGCCACCCCATCTTCTATCTCTGCCCGGGCACTGGGGCCTAGTCCCTCCGTCCCTGCAGTCTGGGTCTTCTGCGGGGGCGCCCTCGGAGGAGGGGGCCGAGGCTGCTGTCTGGTGGGTCTGGCCCCTGGGAACCCTCTGGAATAGCAGCTGTCCCTGCCGCTTGGAGCCGGTTGACAGGTCGGCCCCAGCCCCCTGGGCTAAGCCCTCCATGATTGATTATGGTGGACATTCACACCAGGGGAAATGGGCCCCGATAAGCCGAGCAGCTGCTCGGAGGGGCCAAGGGGGGCTCGGGGCGCCTCCCCCACCCCATGCCGCCCCTCCCTCCCACCCCAGCCTGCCCTGCATGGCTTCGCCTTCCGGCCCCAACCTCCCTCCCCTCCCCTCCCCCCCTCTGGTGTCTCAGAGCCTTCCCAAGGGAGGTGTCCCTCCCCCAAGTGGACGGAGGTAAACCAAGCCATGCCTGGCCCAGCCTGGCCCAGCCTGGCCGAGGGGTAACCAGGACCAAGCTGATCCACAGCAGAAAGAAGCAGAAAATCCTTCTGCCCACACAGGGGGGCTCTGATCCAAGGGGAGGGAGGTGTCCCCAGGACGCAGGGACACTGTGAGGGGAGCTGCCCTCAGGGGGAGAGGGGGTGGTCCTCAGCCAGCCTGGGGTGCCTAGGGGGGTGTGGGCCACCAGGCCCCCAGGACATCGGGTCCCAAAGAGCTGGAATTTGACCCAGAGAGCAGGGGGCTGTGGGCGGGGGGCCGCCTATCACATCTCCTCGACCCTTGGCTCCTGGCGTTTGCTCAGCCGACTTTGCAGATGAGACACTGTGTGCAGAGACCCAAGGAGATAATCCCCTGGGTCACTGACTTCTGGGCCTCCTCCCTCTCCCCCCTCCCCTCTCCCCGCCCCCAGGCTCACTCCATCCTGAGCCCTCCTCAGTGGAGCCTGGAGATATGGTGACTGGGCACTCCCACCACTGAGAAGCAGTGGCACCACAGGCGGGGGCGGGGAGGGGGCCAGCGGGCGCAGAGGGTCTGTTTGTAGCTGCCTTCACCCCCCCACCCCCCCAGCACCACCACCTAACAGGACTCTTCCTGGGTTTGGCAGTAGACGTGCCCAGGGAGGTGCGGGTGCTGGGCATACAGGAATCTGGGTGCCCTTCAGCACAGCCACGGCCCTGGGACACAGGGTAGCGAAACTCAACATGAGAGGGTCCTGGAGGCCACCCTGGACCCCAAGGGCTCTGGGCCACCGAGCATTTCGGGCTGCACACATGGTAGGCAGAGGGGTGCAGAGTGTGGGCAGCGCCGGCCCAACCCAAGTTCTGGCCCTCGGTCCACTGTTTGGGAGGCTCTTCCAGGGGCCTCTTTAGGCCCCAACCTGAGCTTCCCTCTGTCCCCACAGGGGCAAGGGGGGGCTCCCTTCCTGCCTCTCCTCCTGCGGGGAGCCCTCCCAGAACAGGCCTAAGTGGGAAACGCAAGCCACATGCCTCTGGCTCATTTACACTCAATTCAATACAATGAGTTTCCTGGGGCCTTTGATGTCCCAGGACCTGCCGGCCTTTAGTGCTTTGTGGGCTGCGAAACAGGAAGCCCAGGGGATCGGGGGCAGAGCCTGGCGCCTCCTCCCCTCTGCAGCGGCCGTCAGGGACCCCAGGCCTGTCCCTTAGGAGGGTGGGGGAAGGGAAGGTCCTTCTGTGCCAGGTGCAGGGGCAGCGAGGGGCTGGCAGGCAGGGGAGAGGGCCTGGGCAGGGGGTCCCTGCGCCTCCCCCAGTGGTGGGCACATGCAGGCCTCCTCTGGGACAGCGGGGACACCCGGGGCAGGAAAGGAAAGCTGGGGTGAGGTTTGGAAAGCAGATTCCAGGGCCTGGTCGGCGCCAAGCGGCCTCCCTGACTCGCTGCTGCCCAGCTGTAAGATAGGGGCCACACGGAGGGGACCAAGGGACGCTGGGCATGTGGCAGGGGACAGGCTCTGGAAACCATCTGGGGGGGGCCACTGAGCTCCCCCCGTGACTCTGCAGTGACACCACCCACTGGTCCAGCCTCTGGCTGTGGGCAGGAAGGCACGGCCCCTCACCACGGGCAGGGTGGGGCTGAGCAGGAGCAGACCCGGCTGAGCTCCTTAGAGGGCTTCTCGGAGGAGGGGACTCCGAGGAGGGCCGACAAGGTTGGGCAGGCTGCAGGCTGAGGTGGACCCAGGCTGGGGGCCCAGTGGGAGCAGAGGCACGGGGCTGCCACACGGGAGCAAATGTCTGAGAACCCCAAGCCCGGGGTGACGCCTGCTGCTAAGGGTGTTGGCGTCCCGCGGGGGACAAGACAAGCCCGGGAACAGACCCCAGATCCAGGTTCCACGCCGTGACCACTTGTGGCCAGTGTCCCCAGGACCCCCCCCCCCGCCCCCTACCCACAAGCAGGGAGCTGTGCAGGGTCTGGGGAGGGGACAGCTGTTTGCAGCTCCACATTCCAGACTCAGGGTCAAGCATTTGGGGGAGGCTGTTTTTCTTAAAAAATGTCATTTCAAAATAAACACTGTTGCTGGCGCTTTTCTGCTTGCCCTGGGTCCCCGGGGAGCAGTGGGCAGGCAGCGCCCAGGGGCTTCCAGCCCGAGCGGCCTCTGACGTCCCTGAGCAGACTCACCGCAGTCCCAGGACCACATGGCCCTGGGGGCTGGGCAGCCCTGTCGCCACACCGAGCCCGGCAAATCACAGCCTGGCCGGCTCGAGGCCTAAGAGGTGGCCTTCCTTCTGCAGGCAGCCCTGTCCCCAGAGCAGCACCCGGCCCAGAGAAGTCTCAGCCCCCAAGGATGTCTGGGGGTGCCTAGGGGCTCCTGGTCTGGCCTCTCCCTGGTATTTCTTCTGCACACATGGGGCTCTCAGGGAGCCAGGGCCCTTCCTCCTCCCACCTCTGCTCTTTGCAGGGAAGGGGATGGGGGCACCCCTCTCCCTGGCCCTGCTGGAGGCCCTGGAATGGGGCCTCAGGCCCTCGCACCCCCTACAGCCCTTGGGCTGAGGCTCTGAGCCTCCTTCTCTTCTTGGAACAAAACCCGCTGCACCGTCCCCATCTGGGCCCGTGGCCACCGCCGGGGGTGACGGTGTGGGGAGAGGGGAGCTCCTGCCTCAGGCAGCAGCAGGCAGGGACCTGAGGCTTGGTGCTTTGGTGGTGGCCCCCAGAAGCGTTTAGAGCCGGGGTTCGGCTTGCGCTGCCGGCCCCCCATACCCCTTCTCTTGCGCTGGCCGCGGCCAGTTCTGAGGCTCTTCCCTGCTGCCGATTCCACCCTGGGCAGGCGCCCACAGGGGCATTTTTCATGGTGGATTCCGTGGCCCCGGGTGCCACGTGGAGATGGAATACCTTAGGCTTTGTGTCCTGCCTCTGCCTGTCTTCCCCCAGGGGCCTCACCGGAGCCGCCACCCCTGCAAGGGACAAGAATCTGGGGTCACGCACAGCCTGCTCAGCCACATCCCTGAAATACCTGTCAGGGCTGAATCCCCTTCAGAGAGAGAGTCTCCCTGAGGTGGGGGGGCAGGGGACAGAGGACCCATGCCCCCACGCAGGAGTCTACACCACCATCTTGCACTGACTGGCGGGTGCTGTGGGGAGCAGGCAGTAGTGGGGGACCTCTCCCCATCCAAGGGGACCCTGGAGTGGACACGGCACAAAAGACTCACCCCCTGGGCAGGTACTGTGCCCTTTTGCCCACTCAGTGTTCGCTGGCCCTGACCCCCCGGCCCTCGGGGGGCCCAGCCCCACTGGTCTTGTTTGAGCTCCGAGGTCAGTGTCCCAGGACTTTGTCCACGGGGGTGCAGGCCCCTCTCCATCCTGCCCCCTCCACCTGGGCTGGGGAGGGGGCGGTGGGAGGTGGGATTAGACAGCCAGAACTGCCCTCCTCTGCAGGTCCAGCCGGAGAAGACTTTCACCTTCCAGAAAGTTCCTCCTGCTGCTTTGTGCCTGCCCCATGGCCCACCCCTCACACTCCAGGGCTGTCTTCCGGCCGGCGCGCGACCCCGCTGTGGCGGAGGGCCTCATGGACAGGCACACACGGAGCACGTCCTGTGGGGTCTGGGCCGGCATCCTGGGGCAGCCCACTGGAGGATGCAGCAGCTCAGGGACAGCCCCCCGCCCCCCACCCCTGCCTCAGTTCCCTCGTTGGCAGAATGCAGATGTCTAGGACACCCTCCTTATGCGTCGTCATGAGGACAAAGGACTGATTCGGCTGCCTGGAGCCCCTGAACAAGGTGGTGGCTGGATGGTTATCACCAAAACATCCGTTTTATTAGAGATGTGTCTCCGAGTCCTCCCTGCGGTCACAGCCTCTGTAGTTCTGGGGAAAGGGACCCCGAGGTCACCACACATCCCCTCTGGCAGCTGCAGGCCGGAGCGCCCCGCTCCCACCTTGTGGGCTCCCCCAGCTCCCCCAGTCTAGAACGCCCAGATGCTCGCCTCCCTGAGGGCTGGCTGCCCCGGCTCCCCAGGACCCTAGTCAGCTCAGTGTCCACATGACCATAGTGGGGATCTGTGTGCGGCAGGCCACAGGGGCCCGGGCCCAGGGGGGCAGGGGCTGGGGAGGGGGCCATCACGCCATATCGGTGCTTGCACCCCGACTGCCCAGCAGGCGATCAGCCCTGGTCTCCCAGGAGCTGGGCCGTGGGGCCCAGGGTCAGCTGAGAGGCCATCCCAGGGGGGTCACTCTTGCCAGGACCTTCCGCTTGGCCCCCAAAGGCCTGTCCTCCCTTCAGCCCCCTCCCCATTCTCTCTTTGCGGGCAGGGCTCCTGGGGAGGCGGCCTGGCTGGCCAGCCCCGCTCCGCTGCTCTCTGTGGGGAGGGAGGGCTTCCAGGTCCTTTTGAGATGCATGCCTGCCCCCAGAGTCGTGGGAGCCCTGGCCATCCGTGGCGACCCTGCCGTCACCTTGGAAGTGACGGACCATTTGCTGTTGGCCATGACGGATCGGGCCGCCTTCTCTGGAGCACGGACGGCAGAGACCAGAGTGCTGGCTGGCCGGATCTGTGGGGCACCCTTTCCGAGACGCCCTGGGAGCACAGAGGGGGGCTGCCGGGGTGTTTGGGGAGAGGTCAGGACAGCCGGGCACATGCCTGCGTGCCCCCTTAGGTGCACGGCGACGGCCCCAGGCCAGAGAGGAAGACGCAGCAGGGTGGTGTGGGCAGCGGGACTTGGGGACCGTGGGCCAGCTCTTGCAGATGCACCGAGGGTGTGCATGGGGGACGTTGGGGGCAGGGGGAGCCTGGAGCCTGCTTGGGGCCTGAGCCAGAAGGAGTGCACGTCTGGAGCGCGTTCTTGGGTGACAGCTTCATGAAGGATGGCGGGGGAGCGGGGATGTCTGGGGCCCCGTGCTGACCCGCGGATCGCTCTGGGCTGGGCGGCCACATCTCTCCAGCCAGCCCCTTCCTATCTGACCCCAGGGAAGACCCAGCCCGGGCTGGACGTGGTGCTCGGCACCCAGCTTGGAACAGGAAGTCTGGGGGCCCCTGGGGCCGCCCCCGCGGTGCCTACGGTGGCTAGGGGTGCGCAGGCGTGGGACGGCTGAGCTCCATTTCCTCCGGATCCTGTGCAGATGTCCTTCCCTTCCCACCCAGCCCCCACAGTCCCCACGAGCATTTGCCCGTGACATGCACATTATGTGAGCCCTTAGCCTATTGTCCCCCCTCCCCCGTCACTGGCATCCGTGCCCTGTCTTCAGCTGTGGCCCCTCCGTGGGGGCCATGCCCACCCAAATCACAGGGCCCATGAAATTTGGCCTCAATTGGGTTTTCTGGTGACGGAATCCCACATGTGGGGGCTGCCAGTCAGCCCCTCCACCGCTCAGGCCCAGCTGCTGGGGACCTGGGGCGGGGTGGGGGGCCGGTGTCCTTCTGCCCCTCCTCCTTGTGCTCCATGCAGAGGCAGTGGGGGGAAGACAATAGCCTGGGAGGGGGCCTGAGGCTGAGGCCTAACCTTGACCCTGCTGCCCCTCAGCCCCCTCTGGCTCTGTGCCCGCTGGGAAAACAGCAGCTTTATCTCTGAGCCTCCCAAACTGCAAATAGCCACGTGTCCCCTGGGGGCCACTCTTGGCACACATGCCCTCTGCCCCACGTCCTAGGGTGAGGTCATTCACCCTTGGATGGGGGGCACTGGGGACTGGAGGCTCCAGGAAGGAAACTTCACCCTTGGGGGGTGGGGGCAGACCCACCAGCGGGACCACCCATGGGGGCCAGTATGGAGAGACCGGCAGGGGGGCTGGGGTCCGAGGCCTGAGCAAGGGGTCAGACCCCAAAGGGCTGTGGGGGGGGGCAGGATACAGGCAGCTAAGGGGACAGCCGACAGGAGGGACCCTCCTCCGTTACCCCCCTTCCTTGGTAACAGAGCTCCGTGAACAGGAAGCTAGCAATGGAAAACAGGGCAAAGGGCAGTGGACCCCTCCCCCTCCTTCCTTCTCCCCTTCCCTCCCTCTCTCTTCCCCCCACCAGAGCTCCAGGACAAGGAGGCCTCCGGTGCCCTGAGGGCTGCCAGGCCCCTAGGACGGTCTTCATCCCCCTCTGGGGACGCCCCTTGCCCCCAGACCCTCCTGCCAGGCTCCTTTGCTGTCCTAGGCCGGCTCATCCCCCCGCTGGGCCCCGGAAACCTCTCAGAAAGAGGCAGTGACCTCCAGCAGAAACCTCTCAGAAAGAGGCAGTGGCAACAGTGGCGTGTGTGCAGGGCTGCGGAGGGAGCCCACCCTGCTTATGTCCAAGTCCCGCCCTGGCCTCTTCCCTCCTGCAGGTGGGGGCTTGCGGGGGTCTGCAGTAGGGGGCTCTCCCCATTCCCGGGATGGCAGCCAGCCCAAGCTTAGGGGCAGGAAGGGGAGTCCCTCTGGCTTTGCCGCGGTCCTGGGGGCTGGCCCACGTGACGAGGGCCCCACCGGTGCCCCCTCCACAGCACTAAGCCCAAGAGGCCCCATGGAGGCTGTACTGTGCCCCCCAAGACCACAAGCCTGTGCCCCAAGGCCTCCAGGCCTCTCCCAGAAGGACCAGGAGGTGGAGGCCAGGACCGTGGCCCCCACGCTTTCTTGGGGGGACTTAGGGGCTCAGGGGTGGGTGGAGAGGCAGGCCAGGCCAGGATGCCAGGGCCCCGCCCCCCCCCCAGACCCCGAACAGTGGGCCAGTGTGTGGGCCAGGGTGGGGCGCCGGGCGGAGGCCCAGAAGGTCCGTCCTGCTCCGTGAGCCATAGAGGCTGGACGCCGTTGACACAGGGGTGATGTCACTGTCGACCAATGGGGAGCCCCTGGGGGGCTCTGTGTGCTTCTCTGCGTGCCGTGGGCCCTACCACGCACGCACGGGGCGTGATCTGAAAGCCACCTGAATAAACCCAAGGGGCCCCTGCCTTCCCCCTGGGCCCCTGCTGTATGTCCCACCCAAGCCACTGCCTGCAGGTGAAAGGCAGGGGCAGGGAGAGGAGGGCAGGGGTGGAGGAGGCCTCATGCCGGGGCTGTGCTCTCCTGCAGACATGTGTCCCCCAAGTCCCGTCCCCCACCCCTTCATCCCAGGGCCATGCCTCCGTCCTCCCCCACAGCCCCTAGCGGTCATGGTTCCCCGAGGCCAGACCCTGGGCCAAGTTCTGAGAGCATCTGAGCCTCGGTCCTGCCCTGTGCCCAGAGGGCTGGTCCCCAGGCTGCCCCGTGTCCCCGCACTGGGGCCCCATCAGTGCAGGCGGCTGTCTGTCCCGAAAGTCCTTTCCTTCCTCCTCCGGCCCCCTGGGCTGCAGACACGGCTGCCCACCTGTCACCCCTACGCTCAAAGCCCCTGGGGGCCCGTTATTACTACCTGGCTCAAGGAAAATGCTTTGTCCCGCCTCTCGCCCCAACCCCTGCCCCTCCCCATGGGGCGCCGGCTCCTCGGGCTCCCCCGCTGAGACCCCCACCCCAGCAGATGGGTTTCTGCAAAGCTGGGGCCGCCCGAGGGTCTGCATGTGCCCCCCAGCCCTTCTCAGCTGCCTCCCGGCCCCGCAGGACAGGCGCCTGTCGGGCCTTGGCACGTGCAGGCTCTGGGCAGAAGCAGGGGCGAGGGGCCCCAGGCGCTTGGCGCCCATGTTTGTTTACTGGTCCGCCCCAGGCCCGCGCCGCCCCCCCGGGGACCGGCTGCCCGCCTGCGTCCGGCCAGGTGCTCGGTGACGGAGTGCGGGCTCCCGGAGCACAAGCAGCCTGCTGTGTGCTTTATGCTCGGTGCTGACAAGGAGCAGAATATCCACAGTGACCGTGTCCAGGAAATGGCTCCAGGGCGGTGGGGGCCGCTGAGGAGCAGGCCCCTTCCCAGCAGGCCGGCCTGCAGGTGGGCTTCCAGGAAGGGGCCCCGCTCGTTCCCCTGGAAAAGGGCCAACGGTGTCACCAGGTGCAGAGGAGGGAGAGGAGTGAGAGGGGGAGGGGGAGCGGCAGGGCGGCCGGGGCCTGGGGGCGGGGGGGGGGGCACGCTGGCCACACTCCTCTCAGAACCTTCCACCCCTCTTGCGGGTCACGCCATCTCTGGGGCCTCCCAGGTACACCCCCCGCCACACGTGCCCGTGCACACACACGCACACCCTGAAAACAGGAGGGGCTGGAGAGCAGGTAGAGGACTCTGCTCTCGTCGGGGTCTCTGCAATGACCGGGGCTGAGGAGGCCCCTGGCCGCGGGGCCCGCCACCCCTCCCCCTGCGCTCTGGGGGCAGGAAACCTTTGTGCTCCCTGGAGCCTGGGGTGCGAGCGCGGGCCCAGCCCCTGGCGCGTTGTTGGTGTTGACTTCCCAGGGTGCATTGTAGTGAGACCCCGAGTGTCATGTAGGCCTGTGCAGGGAGTTCATTTCCTTTGTATTGTTGGGATTTTTCTGTCCCCATTCAGAGGTCTAACAAGTGTCCCGACTCTGCCCCGCCCCCCAGCTGTCTGTAATCCCTGCCTGAAAGTGGGCTCCTGGGTCATTAAATCCAGGCTGAGACACGAACTCACACAAAGGCACAGGACACACACAGCCAGGCTCAGATGTCCACCCTCCAGGGACGCTGGCCCCACACGGGGCCAGGCCACCCCGCGGCCAGCAGACCCCACAGAGCGCCCCCAGTAGGCCAGGACCACGTCCGTGCCTGGGACACACAGCCCGGGATGGGGGGGGGGGGCGTCTCGGGCAGCACACGCACAGCTAGACCCCCGGCCTGGTGCGCACAGGGCCACTCAGGGCACGAGAGGGACGTACGGACACGCAGACACACACGTGGACACAGAGATGTGGTCCGCAGGGACACGTGGGGACATGTACTTGTTAAATCTTGTCTCCTCCAAGCTGGATGATTTTTGAGCCTAAAACATCCATGGAGGGCAGCGAAGGGGGCGTCCAGGTTAAAGACCCCTGGCAGCTTGGAGAGGGGCAACCACGGGGCGGGGGGAGAGGCCAGAGCCCCGGGCCGCAGTCTTCCTGGAGACCCCTCCCGCACCTCTGCGGCCAGCCCCCACCCCCACCGTCCCTGAGCTGGGCCTGGGAGTGAAATTCAAGCCCCTGTCTGCTGCGACACACTTAACTCACTTAACTCACTTGCAGGGGCGTTTTGAAAGCGCCTCTGGGTGGTGGGGGCACCAGGAGCCTGTCTGACGGCCTCGCTGAGCCCCTTCTCAAAAAAGCAGGAAATCGGGTTGGGCCAAAGGTAAACACATTCCAGCCCGGCTGTCCCTGCTCCGGGGCGGCTTTGTCAGGGCGGGGAGGCCACGCAGGCCCTCCCAGTCCCCGGGCGAGGCCGGAGCTCATGACCTGTTTGCAGGGCCTTGGCCTGTGGCTTCTGCTCCAGCCGCCTCAGTCCAGTCCGAGGGGGACAGGCTGCCCCCTCAGCTCCCTGTGCTGCCCGGCCCAGGCCCTCCCGGCACTCAGGTCTCCTCCTGGGTCCTCGGCCCCTGTGGCCCCCGCCCTGTTCGTTCAGAGGGGATGGGGGGTGGGCACACTCCCGGGCAGACCCAGGGCCCCCCCCCCCCCAACGCCTCACCCTCCGGCATTCCGGACCCAGTGCTCTCCATTTACCAAGCCGGCCTCAGGGTGAGAGTGTGGCAGTGACTCACCGCCCCAAGTGACAGGCTGAGGCCACAGTCCCCGAGGCGCCAGCCCCACCAACTTGGGGGGCCAGAGGATTGCCTAACCTTTCCTGGGCCCCACGATCCCCATGTTATCCAGAGCAGCCCCCTGCCCTCTCCCATCCCCAAGGACCCTCTGGCCGGCACCCTGGGAAACCGGCCGCGGTCCACGGAGCGCCAGCAGAGACCTGTTTGTGACAAAGGCCATTTTTAGACCTAACCCTTGACACACAAGGGAGAGATTTCTTCATCTCACCGGCCCTGGGGGCCTGGAGATGGACATCTGTCACTGATGCTGCCCGCGGCTCTGGGGGATGACACCCAGGGGCCATGTGTGAGGCACTCAGTCAACCTTGCTCCCTGGTGACCACCTGCCCAGGGAGTCCGAGGGCCCCGGTCTCCCTCCTCAGTACCCGTGTGGTGGGAGGGGTGGGGGCCCAGAGGGGGGCACACAGACACGCACGCAAGGACAGTGGGGAGACTGCAGGGGTGAGCTCGTGGGGATGCGCGGCCAGGAAGGGCCCAGGCATGGGGGCGGCTTCGCCCTCTGGTCTTTGTCGGCTGGCGAGGGCAGGGGGAGCCCAGGACCCCAGCCTCAACTCCCAGAGCTGCGCCGTCACGCTCCCAGCATCTGCACCGCCAGAGGCAGAGGGCTCTGGGCCTGGGGTTCCCCGACCCAGTGTCTGGGCTGGGCTGGGCTGGGCGGATGCCAGCCACAGCCCATGGGGGCTGCACTTGCAAAGAGGGTACAGACCCAAGGACCCCACGTCCCTCACTCCCCCTTTCGGCTGCCTCAATTCTTCTGCAGCCCCCGCCCCACTACGGGACAGCCGCCTGGCCCCAGTTCTGCCCTCCCACATGTTAGGGTTCCTCCCCTCAGGTGGTCTGGGGGACAGGGGCTCATGGAGGCCCAGCGGTGTCGTCCCTCAGACGGTCTGCGTGGCGGGATGGGGGGGGGGGAGGGCTCAGGGAGACTCGGTGCCATCTGACGTCTCTGGATTTCTCTCCCAATGGCTGACAGCTCCTTGGCCCCCTACCACCGCTCCCCGCAGGGCCCCACAGACCCCTCCCTGGGCTCCACCCCATGTCTCCATGCCCAGTCACCCCACCCCGCAGGCCCCTCCCCGTGTCCTCTGCCCTGCCCTGCCCTCCCTCCTCATCCACCCCCCATTCCTCCAAGGACATAACCGCTTCCTGGCCATGTGCCTCCTGTATGCCCCCCCTTCCGTGTCCCCCACCCCATCCCTGTGTCCCTTCCTGCCTTGTGATGCCCCCCTACCTGCACCCCTCTTGAGTATGGCCTCCCCATTCCTCGTGCACCCACATATGCCTTCTTCATGTCCCCTGGCCCTGTGTCCACCTCCCCGGCCGGAGGCGCCCCACCCCCACCCGGCGAACCGCGCAGATTCCAGAGTCTCTGAGACAAGTTGCTGTAACTGAGTTTATTGATGAATCCAGGGCTTGTGGGGAAGCCCTGGCGGGGAGGGGCACTGAGCGAGCTGCTCTACAACGGAATGGTTCGGGGTTTGCTCGGTGTTCGGAGCTCCCAGACTAGGCAAGGGGAGGGTGGGGCCCCACACACTCGGCCGCACCCAGGCACCCCCGGACAGAGATGGACGGCAGGGGGGCGCCGGGTGCGGGGCGGGCACTCGGCAGCTTGCTTGCACACGTGCTCCGGGACTCCAGGCCGGATCCAGAACTCCAAACCAGTGCAAACGACTTAGTGCAAATTGAATTCAGGAGGGATGGGGAAACAGAGTCGTGGTGGCCTTGAGTCCCGAGCAGAAGGGAAAGGAAAGACACGAAATGAAAGCACAGAGGAAAGGAAGAAAAGAAAGAGGTTGGGGGGCGTGGAGGCGTGGAGGCTGGCTGGTGGTCGCCTGTCCACGGCAGGGCGGCCGCGGGTGCTGCTCACTCCTGATGATCTTGTTGTCAGGCCGGTCTTGTTCCCGTAGCTTGACCTGTGGAGACAGACAGAACATGTGAGTGGGGCCGGGGCAGGGCAGCCCGGGAAGCTTCCAGAAGGATCCCGCACTCACCTTCCAGAGCCGATTCCTGAGTCAAGGCGTGTAGTGGTTCCAGAATGCAGCATATTCTCGAATCAGAGCTAGAAGGGGCTTGAAGAAGCCCGGTTCCAGGGCCCAGGCGTGAGCTGGGCAGCACCATTTCTACGGGGCAGGACAGAATGAGGGCCTGCTCCTCGGGCAGCGCCTGCTCCCAGGGGCTTGCCGGGGACTCACCTTGTCGTGTTGAGGGTTATGGGGTCCAGAGAGCAGCAGTGATGCGTTGGCTCCTTCAGGAAGACAGAGGAACGAGACCTATGGTGTGCCGGGTCCCCGCGGCGCCAGCCTAGAATGGTCTAGAGAAGGAAAAGCGCTCAGGGGCAACGCCCCGCGGGTGGGGCCGGCCTGCAGGGGCCCCGCTGCACACCTGCACTCACCAGGAAGGCCGGGCTGCATCACGCCTGTCCTCGCCGTCACGCCGGACCATGTCATGTCCCTCTGAGTGCAGCCTCGCGCCCGGCCTTCGGTGGCTGGCAGGCACGTCACCCGATCTGGAGACCTGGCTGTGGGCAAGGCGAGGAGGTGCGGGCTGAGCGGCAGGCAGAGGCGGTGGGCAGGGGCGGGGAGGGTGCCGGGCACACCAGCGGGCTGGGCACTCACCCTCGTCTCCAGTCTGAGTCCAGAGGCACCGATCCCTGCTCCATCGCTGCCCGCGAGGCCCACCTTGGCCACGGGCTCCGGAGGCCAGTGCCCCTTGCGGACTCGCCGCCAGGCTCCCGCTCTTCACCCCTGCCTGCGCCCCGACCCCCCACCAGAGTTCTCATTCACTCCGCCCCACCCGCCTCGCCTAGTCCGGTCTCGCCAGTGCCCTTGACTCCCTGGTGCTGTCCTGTCCGTCATGCCAGACCCAGGGGCTGGGCGGTGAAGGCGTGCAGTGTCACCAAGGGCACTGTGGGCCTTCTCCGCGCCAGACCCTGGGCCGCAGTGCCACGCGGGAACCGCGCGTCTGCAGGCTGGGCCCGCCGCAGCCTCCTTGCTGCAGAAATCTCTTGCGGGCCGGTCCCTGCAGCCGCCGCCCCCTCCGGTGACACCGGGGCTGCCCCGCGCACTGCTCCTTCTCTCCCGTTCTCCAGCCCTCAAAGCCCTGGCTTGGCCAGAGCCGCTCGGGTACCTGCTACTAAATGAACTTCAGTGGGTGAGATGTGGTGGCTGGGGACCCCTCCTGCGCCGAGTCCCCACCTCATCCTGTCTGACCCGGGCCTGGTGCCACCGGCACGTGCTGGACCCCCTCGGCCACCTGTCACCTCCCTGGCTGGCAGCCCTGCCTCATCTCCCGCCTGTTCTCCTGAAATGCTCGTTCTACCTGGGAAAGGCCCGCCGACCCCCCAGCCCGCACAGTCTCGGCTCCCCCCGAGACGGTGTCACCTGTGCTGACCGCCCTCCTTCGTCCGCCGCTCTGCCGGGAGGCCAGCCGCTGCTCCTCGCTGGGCCTTGCTCCCCGAAGCCCCCTTCTTGCAGAAGGCCAGCAGAGCAAGGCGCAGGGAGGGGCGCGGACTCACCTGGCCGACAGACCGCTGTCCTCACTTGCCCATGGCTGCCAGCTCTACAGCCCCGCTGCCCCGGGTCCCGGATGAGTCCTTCTCCAGCTCCCCTGTCCACCAGCCGCCACGACCTGAAACCAAAACTGACCAGGATGAATGTCTGGCTCCCCCCTCTCTCCTCCACACCCCCAGCTTGGGCCCCCCGCACCCCAGGCCGATGTCACCCCCACCCCAAGACACCTGGGACCCCGCGCCGCACTCCCGCCAGGCGCCCAAGCCAGCCCCGCAACCTTCTACCGCTCCTGCCAGACCCCAGAATTCCAAGGTGATCCTTGGCCCACTCAAACCTCCCTGTACCCCGTTCCCATCTTCCCCTGGTTGCCCCCAGTACCCCACGCTTCCCTGGTTACCCCACGGCTCCCCCGCTTCCCCAGTTTCCCCCGAAACCCCCCATCCCACCCCACCCACCACCCCCCTCCCGCACCCTGCTCGCCGGCCCTAGCCCGGGCTTTTTCTAACTGGGGTGGCCCCGCCCCGAATTCCCGCCCCTGCCCTGCCAGCCAATAGGAGTGGCGACCGTGTTCTGGGTGGCCGCAAGGACCGCCTCCGCCCCAGACCGGTCCAGCACACGTTCCTCGCCTGTCCCGGAATTCTCCAAAGAGGGCATTCTCCACACCCCTCTGTTGGCATCCCGTAGACAGGGCCTGGCATTGTCCCCAAACGTCCCCCTCCCCTCAGGTCGGAGCATTCGGGTCCCCTCGGGGCAGACCACGCACACGGTTCCGGCCCAGCCACCGCTGGGCTCGCACTCTGCCCCAGACTGGAGCTCCGGCTGGTGGCTCCGGGGGCTGGGGCAGGACTCAGAGCCACCCTCTGCCGCCACCGCAGCTGAGACACCGTGCTCTCCCTGGGGTCCTGGGAGTCCACAGGGAGCAGTCACATTAGGGGTGTGGGGTGGGGCGAGGTCTCCCTCACCCAGGGGTCTCAGGGGCTGGGGTGAGCCGCTGAACCCCAGCTCCAGGACCATTCGGTTGACACTGACTGTTGTGGGGATGGCGGCTTCCGCAAGGCAGGCTCCCCTTTGCGGTTGGGATGCCCCGCGTTCGGGTCTCATGAATGTGGCACACCGCCAGGTTCCGCGGCTCACGGGCAAGCTCTGGTGACAAAGTAGCCTCCCAGTCGGCCCGGCGCCCTGTGCACCCGCCCGCCTGGGTCACTGCAGGTTCAAGACCCGAACAAAGACCTGAGAACTTCACGGCCCCTCAACCGCCCTGGCCACCTGCTCCCGGGGCGGCCGCTCTGGCCTTGCTGGGGCTTCTCGGGGCCCCGCGGCGCATCGGGTCCGCCCGCCAGGTCGACTGCGCTGGTGCGGGCATGGAGCGCACGATGGCAAAGAAGCCCAAGTCGACACACTTCAGAAGGCTCCTCGGACAGATCCACTGTAATGTGCTGGGTGCTTGCCTCCAAACCTGACACCCCAGCCTTTGTCGAGAGGACCCCCAGATTTTCTGTGGGAAAAAGCCAGACTTGGCCGCGGACGGACTCCCAAGTTAGGATGGGGCAGACTCACACTTTGCCACAAGCACCCCCAGCCTCGGCCGCCTCCGGCTGGAGATGTGAGTCCGCATCGCCACCTCGCGGCCATTGTGGTCTCCACACCCACAACCGACTTGGCACCATTCTGGGGTTCAGGGGCGTGCAATGGGACCCCTGCACTTGGCTCAAGACAAAGCGAGAGGGCCCCGAAGCCCTTGTGCACTCGCCAAGGCAGCCAGCCCCCAGGATGCTGTGCTGTCGATGGCACCCATGGGGACGGTCTCCCTCTAAGACTGACTCCGCGCTCCGCGCCATCCCCAGCGTGGCGATACCTTGCCACCCCCAAGTGTTCTCTCCGGTCTCCCCAGCTTCAACCACGCGGGCGGGCTGACAGATGGAGTGGCTGGGTCGAGCACCCCGTCTTCCTGATGACCCTCGTGGACCACCGCGGCATCGGGTCCGAGCGGACCCGGGACGCTGTGCGGGCGGACCCCAGCCTGGCCGCGGGCAGTGATGTGTGAGTCTGTGCCGCCACCTCGCGGCCACTGCCGCATCCGTGCCCCCACAGATCGGCAGCACCCAGAGAGTGCCACCGGCCTGGAGGTCGGCACCCAGTGTAAGGAGGGACCCCAAAATCCTCCTGTGTTCAGGCCCCAGGATCCCGTGCTGCCTTGGTTGGTTTCCCTCTAGAGTTTGGGTTTCCCGTCATGTCCTTGTCACCCCAGGAAAGGGACCCTTTGATTCCTAAGTATTCTCTCTCTGCTGATACCGGACCAGGACCCTAGGGTGGGCTTCGGATCCCACTCCCAGCAGCACGTGGACGCTAGGGTAGACCAGGTGCGCCGCGGTCCGGACACGCGCCTCCACGCACCGCCCGTGATCCCAGGGTACCTTTGTGGGGACCTGCACCCTGGCCCCAGAGCACGCTCGCCACGTCAGGATCACCGCCTTTTAATGACCCCCTCTGGGACACTAGGGTGTCTGCCGCACCCCACTTTGGCGGCGGTGTGCGGGCGACAGGTAGGACCTCCCGAAGCTGGCCCTTCCGCGGCGGGACCTCCCGCCGAGGGAGGCCGGCAGCCGCGCTTGCCGGATCATTAGCATCTGAACACCGGAATTGAATGCAGATGTTAATGCCTGGACGCCTGGGGTCAGAGGGGCTCCGCGAGGTCCCTCGGAAGCCAGGGGGTTGGGGACTGTCTTTGGTGGTGTTGATGTGCTGGCTCGGGTGCGCCAAATCCCAGGTGTGCGTAGGCGCTGTCGTCATCGTGCCTGGGGGATGTGACCTGAGTCCCACTCCACAGCACTGATGGCTTCGAGGGGACCCATGGCGGACATGGCTTGACCCGGGGGGGCTCAGACCAGCGCCCCGTCTCCGTGGTGACCCTCATGGACCACTGCGGAATCCCGCCTGCGCGGACCCGGGACGCCTCACGGGGGGACCCTAGCCTGCGCCGTGACCGCCGTAATATGTGAGCCGGTGCCGCCATCTCGCGGTCACCGTGGACTCTAACACCCACAAGCGGACTCGGCACCATTCAGGGCATGCAGTCAGCTTGAGGGTTGGCACCCGATGCGCGGGGAGAGCCCTGAGGTCCACCCGTGCCTTGCGAGGCAGCCCCCGGGCCCTGTGTGGTCGGGGCTCCTGTGGGAAGGGCCACCCTCTGAAGCCGACACCGCGGCATCCCAGGTGCGGGGATCCCCCACTGCCCCCAAGTATCCCTTTTTATCACCCCAATTTCTTTCATCCTCGGGCGACTCAGATGGCATGGCCAGGGGTGGCTCAGAAATGTGCCCGTCTCCTCGGTGACCCCCGTGGACCACTGCGGACCCGGGCCGTCGCGCGCCGGCAGACCCCTGCCGCGGGCGCCGGGCGGTGAAGTGTGAGCCAGTACTGCCACCTCGCGGCAACTTGTGTCACCCATAACGCATTCAACAGTCCGGTGATGTGATGGGGTTCCAGGGGTCAGCCTGACACCGAGGAGGAAGACCCAGAAACCCTGCGCTCAGCAAGGCCCAGCAAGGCGCTCAGCAAGGCGCTCTGTGTGTCTGGAGGCTCCAAGAGAGGCGGTAGCCTTTTGGCCGTGGCTTCTGTCCCTGGACTCCCGTCCCCTGGGCTCCCAGTCATGTCCACCCCAGAGCAGGGGACCCTGTGCCACCAAGCATTTGCTGTCACCTTCCCTTGGGCCCAGGTGACTCGGGAACCAGGTCCTAGCAGCACATGGGCTCTTGGGTAGATCTAGGGTGCTGCCGACGTGATCGTGTCTCACCACTTGCCCGCGACTGTGCCAGGGCCTGGAGGCCCTTCAGGTACTGATTGCACTTTCTTGGGGTCTGTAGGCATCTCTTTTGTTCCCTGGTTTCCCTAGGAGGAATTTACTGATGGCCTCTGTCGGTTTGAGTTTACTGATGGCCTCAGGCCATTTGCCTGCAAATGGTGCATTTGCAAATCAATAGAATGTTGGGAGGGGAGCTCCAGACACCGCTTGGGGTCTCACCCGCCAGTGAGGGTCTCCTTGTGGAGGGACCTCCAGGATTGAGTGGGGAGGCTCAGTGGGCTGAGCTTTGGGGACCTCTGGGGCCAGTCTGATCCCTGCTGTGACAGTGGGTGGCTGTGATCCATGCATGGAGCAGCCCCTGGACAGCCTGGAGCTCCCTCTCAGGTCCGCAGACGTGGCTGAGGGGGTGTGTGGGTGTGGTTTGCCACAGACAGAGGACAGAGCCTCTCGTTCTGTCCCCCTTTGGACCCCTTGCCAACCACCCTCGCCCCCTGCGCTGTGGGCATCTCCTCCCAGCTCAGCCTGACCGGTACCTCACAGCTCCCTCTGTCTGCTTCACCACTGCCTCCCTGGGAGCAAGGCGGAGAGCCCCAGAGCAAGGTCACCTTCCAGGGCCAGGGCCGTGTGGGAAGGGCTAGCTGGTGACACTGGGGGCATCATCAGACAGTCCCCTGTTGGCTTGGAGGTGGGTGTGAGAGAGCGATTGGATGGAGAGCTGCAGGTAGGGGGGAGCAGGGCACACGCGGGGGGTCTTTGAAGCTGATGCTGGGAGGCACAGGGGCCGCGATGTGGCGCAGGTCACAGACTTCTCTGATGCGCTGGGAATGGCTTGCTGGGGCTCTGGGGGAGGGGCCTAGGGCTCCATTTAGGCTCCGTAGGAAATAAGACCATGATCCCACAGGAGACCCTGGACCACAGAAGGGTCAGAGATGTGCCAACCTGCCTGGTAGGGGATGTGGAGGAAGCCCTTCCCCGGGGCCAGGATAAGGAGGGTTTCCTGGGTCTGGAGCAAAGGCGGAAGCGTGCGTGCGGGAAGGAATGGCAGTTTCAAAATGGCGCCGCGCCCCGTGGCAGGTGCCGTGGAACGTTCAAGGCTGTGGGGCCGTGGAAGGTGCGGGACCCCAGGGGGGCCGGGGCACAGCCTAAATCACGCTCCTCTGCCCAAACTCAGCCGCTCCCAGCACTTGTGCCCCCGACTCTCAGCCCAGGACACTCTCGGACTCTCTTGTGGAAGAGACCAACTGACTGACCCCCGGCGAGTCGGCCAAGGCCAGGGCCCCGAGCCCGCAGCCACTCCCGCCCACTGGCCCCCCTCGGTTCCCGCAGTGCTCCCTTCTTAGAAAAGTGTCTCCTCAGGGAACATGTGATTCTTGATCTTGGGGTTGTGAGTTCGAGCCCTACGTTGGGTGCAGAGATTACTTAAAAAAATAAAATATTAAAACACTTGTCTCCCTGACACTTACTTTCCTTCACCTCCCAAATGTGGCCATCAGTGAGGCGACAGTTTTCCCTCCTTGACCTGGGCTGTCTCCCCACCCTCTCCCTCCATCCTGCCGGCCCCAAGGCCGCATCAGCTGCAGGACTCTGAGACCCTGGCCCTAGGGCCCCTCCCTCTCCAGCCCACCGGGCCTGGACTGGCACGCGCCACCCAAGCCTGGCTGTCCGTGCGGGCACAGGGCCACCTGTGTCCGGCACAACTTTGGGGGACCTCTCTGAGGCCTCCTCGGCCCCTGGCTCTTGCCCTCCTGCTCTTCCGCTGCTCCTGCTTGTAAACCTTCTCTCCTTGGCCTCAGCTGCCACCGGACATGCCCTGCTCCCTGGTGCCCGTAGGGCCCCCGGAGTCGCTCCCCGCATCCCGGCCGTGCCCCAAACCCACCTCCTGCCTGCCTGCCTCCTGGAGCATGCACACTTCACACGGAAAGGCAAGAGCTTTCTTCGGGGAAACCCAAACTTTCTTGTCTGACGCTCAAAACCCGATGCCCAGAGCCCTTGGATCTATCCACAGCCTTCCCCAGGGTGGGAGGGGGAGGCACCCCCAGAGCCACAGCCCTTCTGCATTCCATGGGCATCGGGGACAAGGGGCAAGTGTTTGGATGGATCCCAGAGACATTTGTTCCGGCCCCTATGCCCCAGACTGCCAACCGTCCCCCCAGAAGCTTCTAGATGCTATGTTGTTATAGTGCTACATTTGTCAGCCTCCCTTGCAGCTAGGTGAGGCCATGAGACTGAGTTCCAACCCAGAGGACAAGAGCACAGGCACCGTGTGTGACTGCAGGTCCTCTGTCCAGAGGGGCACACCTCCGCTTTCTCCTCGGTCCCTGCCCCCCTGGGCCCATGCTAGTGCCCATAGGCTGCCATAACAAGCCCCACAGGCTGGGAGGTTCCCTCGTGGCTCCGAGCGCCAGTCACCAGGGCCTCTCGGGGTGACTTCCTGCTCCTGGAGGCTCTGACAGAGCATCAGTCCCCTGCCTCTGTCCTGGCGGCCGGCGGTGGTGCCAGTCTGTAGCATCCCTGAGCCTGTGACGCACCCCTGTCTCTGCCCCCATCTTCCTGTGATATGTTTCCTATGTCCAGGTTTTCTGTCCCCGCGGCTGTTCTCGTGAGGACACGGTCACGCCAGATGAGGACCCTCCTTCCTCCACCAGGACCTCATCGGTGACCTCTTACCACCCTGTCTCCAAATAAGGTCCCAATCGGAGGTACTGGGGGTCAGGTCCAACACAAGCAATTTGGAGGGGGGTCGATGCAGCCCTCTGTGTAGAGGTGCAGAGGTGAGGCCTGTGCTGCTCGCCACGGGGCTGCTGGGCGGAGACAGCCCAGCCTGTCTGGGGCCCAGCTCGAGGCTCCCCATAGCAGGGGCTGCACGTCCACTGAACTCGGTGCTGCTCCAGGCCAGCACCAGGGGTGCCCAGTGCTGGCTGGGACCAGAGGGACAGAACCTGGAAACAGCCGCCCAGAGGGGCCAAGGACAATGCATCAGATAGGGCTACCCCAGCTGGAAGGAGCTGACTTTGTGTCTGGTGGAGTCCTGAGGTCTGGAGGGCAGGCCGAGCCGGGGAGGAGGCAGTTGGAAGCCGGTGCCCTTGCTGGACCGAGCCTGGTCCTTCCAGCAGGCTGGCACTACGAGGACAGAGAAAGCCGCTCGTGCCGATGTTCGGGAGGACGACACTCCAGTCACACTAGGCCGGCCCGCTCAGGGGACGGATGTCTGTTCTCCAGACGGGGTGGTCTGCTCGCCCGGGGACCCCCCCCAGCCAGGCGGTCCCTGTGTGACTGGAGTGTCGTTCCTCCCACTGTGACCAGCCCATACTGGCCTCACAAGCAGGCTGGACCCCAGTTGTGGCCCTGAGATGCCGCTCCGCAGCTCTGTGCCCCGATGCTCATTCGCCCTGTTTACAGAAGGCTCTGCAGCCATGAGGGGCTCTGGGCTTACACCGCCCCCAAGTAGTGTCTGTAGTGAGCCCATGGTGGCCCCCGAAAGACCTGTCCGTGTCCCAACCTCCCCAAAGCTGTGAGTATGACCTTGTTGGGACAAAGGGCTTCACAACAATAAGTTAAGGATCTCATGACAAGACCATGGGTTACGTAGGTGGACCCTTATCCTATGACAGGCATCCTTACAAGAGAGAGGCCAAGGCCACAGGACCACAGAGACAGAGGCTGGGGGGCACGGCTACCAGGCCCAGGAACACCTGGAACCCCCCGGAGCTGGAAGAGGCAGGAAGGACCCTTCCCTGTCCCCTATACCCACACAGTCATTGGACCAGGGCCGCTCTCTGCTAGTGTGGCCCCTTTGTCCCAAACCAGCCACATTCATAGGTTCCGGGTGGACATGAGCTTGGTTGGGCTCTATCCCATTCAATATGGCAGGAGGCAGGGTAGGCTCCAGACGGTCCACGGGGCCCCGTGTGTCTTGGTGGCACCCTGGTGTCTCTTGCCTCTCTCACTTCCTGTTAGTCCATTTCCCCGAGCGCCTGCCCCAGTGGCCCCGGCCCAGCCCCAGGGCAGAGGCGGCCGCAAGGGCCCCATCGCCGCACAGGGTCTGATCCCTTAGAATCCTCTCACTTGTCTGTTGGGTGGTTCTGTTTTCTGAATGGATCCCGACTTCACCTCGTGGTACCAAAACAGAGATAAGACAACATAGTCCCACAAGGGGAGGCATGGACAGGCCACCTGTGTGTCCCTGGACTGGCGATTTTCCACGTGACTCCCTTTCGCCCTCCCTCTGCGGTGCATGGACCACCCACCTGCCCCACCTGTGTGCGGCTGCCTGGTCTGTGCGCCCTCGCCAGCTGGGCCCTCCAATTTGGGGAGGGGTTGCTGTGACCAGACAGGTGCTCCAGCTTGTGGCCCAGAGACCTTGTGGACTGAATGTCAGGAAGCCTCCTAGAGGCTCGCGGCCACCGTGAGGAAAGCGGCCCCCTCCTGCCGGGGAAAAGCGCCCCGGAGCGAGCACTGTCCCTCCATCCGCTTCCCCTGGGCACCCTCCTCCTCCAGAAGGTGCCTTTGAATTCCTCCAGGGCACACCAGTCAAGCCGGCGTTAGGCAGACCTGCTCGCGGGGTGCCGCCTGACGCCCAGGGGATGCGGGCAAAGGACAGTCCCTTGAGCTTCAGGGGCAGGGGCCTGGAGTGTGCAGCATCTCCCTGGCTCCCCACGGGGATGGCGAGGCCCCTCCGACCACAGAGCAGAGGCTAAGCTGGAACAGGGAATTGGTGGTGACCCCGAGGCCGGCTCCCTGGTGCACGGGCACTGTCCCGGTGGCCGTCAGGCCACGCCGGGCCTCCGAGCCAGGCCACCCTCCAGATATGTGCCCAGGAGGCTTCTCAGTGTCTTCTGAGGCATGGCTTCTACTGGAAGCTGCAGGAACCCTCCATCACTGGCAGTCGTGGTGCTGGGCTGGGCACTGGGCCACCGGTGGGAGACAGCCGGGGCCCCTGGGGGCCACGAGACCGCTCGTGTGGCCCGAGCTTCGGGTGTCGGCACACACCGCTCCCCCCCTGCAGGCTCGGAGCTCAGAAGGAGCAGGAGAGAGCATCGTGTAGGGCCTGTGTGGTCAGCTCGACGGGACTCCTGTGGGGGCAAGCTGGCACAGGGCTTCTGCCCACCTGGGCCCCTAGACCCGGGTGCTGGGCTTGTGGGCAAGGGGGCGTCTGAGGCCCTGGAAGGCTCGTGAGGTTCCTGCTTGCTGTCAGCCCCTCTGAGGACATGCTTCGTGTCTACCACGTCCCGTCTCTACCTCGTGGCCCCTCCGCCCAGCCTGCACTGAGCCCTGACTGCCCCTCACTCCTGATGCCTGGGCCTTTCCTGCAGGCTGTGTCCCCGGGCCCCCCTGCTCTGGCACCCCCGTGCAAAGTGGGCGCACAGGGCCTGTAGCTTCAACTGCTGCTCCTGGGCCGAGGACAGCCAACATCTGCAGTGAGCCCCGGGCCCTCCCTTGGGGGCCTGGTGTAGTTGGTTGGTGGGTTGTCTGTCGGGGTCCCCCACAGTCATCACCCCCGCCTGCAAGTTGGCGAATTGACGATCCCTGGGCCCTGGACGGCTCGCCCACACCCAGACTGGGCCCAACACAAGCCCTTCTGGGGGCCTCCCCCCAGACCTGCCCGGTGTAGGCAGCGCTCTCCTTGACGCCTGCCCTCCACCACCACCATCTGGAATCTCAGTAAGGGACGAGAGCGTCCACGGGGCCAGACTGAAGAAGGACAGAGAGCCTGCCCCACAGCTGTTCCACAGAGGCAGGAGAAGCTGCTGGCCCCCCGCCCTCCCCACCAGACCCCTGGGGGGCAACGGGAAGAGGGGACAGATGGGAGGAATGACCCTGCCTCTGTCTGCGGCGGACAGGTTCCGGATGCCAGGGGGCATGTGAGAGAGGCTGCAGGACCAGGAGAGAGCCCTGAGTGCCACGGCCAAGGACACAGAGCCCCTGGAAGGTGACCACCTCGCTGTTGGCTTAGGGAGGAAGGAGCACTGGATGACCAGAGGGGGACAACCACGTGACCCTTGACCATGGGTCTGGATGTGGCAGAGGAGCCTGTCGAGTGAACGAGGGAATGAATGAACGAGTGGCGGATGGATGGGTCGATGGATGGATGGGCCGACGTGCGGGGAAGGGAGGGGACGTGGCCTGAGGTTTTCAGGGAACAGATGACGTTTCCCTGGGTCAGCGTCCAAGAGGGAAGAGGGGCCCTCCTGCTGCAGCCACAGTGATGGCTCCTGGCCTCTTCGAGAGTCATCTGGAAGCTAATCCCTTAGAAAACAAATATTTCAGACACCTCAGAGCAGGCCCTCTGAGTGGGAGCCTGAGCACACGGGCCAGGGGCCTGGACACTCTCCCGCACCCCCAGATGCAAGTCCACCAAGGCCTCACAGCCACGTCCATGGGGGACGCAGAGCTCAGCCAGGAAAGTGTCAGAGCAGCCGGCCACCTGCCTGGGCCCCCACTCCTGGGCCCTTGTCCATCGTCCTTGGCAGCTCCCGCCATGGACAGGACATTCCTGAAAGCTGAGGCTGCGTGTCGGGGGTTGAGAGCTAGAAAGGCCAAAGAAGGCCCATGGTCATCTCGTGGCTGCGTCACTCTGTCCCTGTGCCCCCCTGCCCCTTCCTGGGTCCCTGAGGAGGATCCAGGAAGTGGGGCCCTCATCCTGGTTCCCTTCCCGAACCCCAGCCAGGCCTGCCTGCTCTAGCCCCCAAGTGGGGTCCTTCTCTGCCCAGTGCCTACCACTCACGGGGCTCCTTCCCCCATGTCCTGGGTCTGGGCCACCCTTGGCACCTAGTGGTCTGGTCTTGAGTCTCTTCTCTCACTCAGGCTCAAGGACGGTTTCCCCGTCTGGAGCTCGAAGCCTGTGAGGCAATGGGTTCCTGAGTTCCCAGCCCCAGGCCGGGCAGCCATCTGGCAGGCACGGGAGAGGGGCTGGTGGGGGGGTAGAGGGACCAGGGCTTGCAGGTGGAAGCGGGGAACAAGCACCAGTCCTGGGGACACGTCTTCCAGCCCCCATGCAGGGTGGATTCAGTCACGGGACGGAGAGGGACCAGGAAACGTGAGCAGAAGAAAAAGTGCCACTTCTGGTCTGACCCCTGTGGGTTTCCACAAGGACCCAGCCACAGGGTGGGCACTGCTTGGCATTCTCGGGAGCTCAGAGCCACAAGACGGCAGGAACCCGGGCCCCGCAGACGCCTGGAGCGGAGCCCCCACCCCGCAGGGCCGCCGAGCCGTGCCAGCCATGCCAGCGGCAAGGACGTGTGTGGGGGCACTCTGGAAGGCAGCTGTTGGAGGTCACCGGTCCCTGCACCTCTGTTGGTCTGGGGCGGCATGAGCCCACTGGAGACCTTGACAGGGCTCGGACCCCTGAGTTAGGGCAGCCGGGAGGCAGGGAGGGGGAGGAAGGCATGTAGGTGGGGGTCCCGAGGAGGAGGACCTGGTGGCATGTGGGCTCCACGGTCTCTGTCTAAAAGAACATCCAGGGTCTGTCCTCTATCTCACCCCTCACACTGCATATTTCCAGAAAGAAATAATTTCCAATTCCAAGGCGCTCCATGGAGGCGGAATTTTCCATCTGGGCTTTGTTGATGAGCTATTTTGGAGAGAACTTCTGCCTTCACTCACTTCCCTTGTCCGAGCTCACACAGGGACCATTAGGGGATGCAGAGACACGGCCACGCATGGGGACTGCTGTGGGAACGCTGGGCTTGGGCACGGCTCCGTCCTTCCCTGATCCCGGGCGGGACCCCCTTGCGTGACTGTGATTCGGGGTCCGGCGGGGCCAAGGGGCTGCTGGGCGGGGGCCCATCTCTGCACGTGCAGCGTCCTCCCTGGCTCTCGCGCATCCGGCTCTGGCTAAGCCGCTTCCCACACTGCACTTCCAGCCACGTGCTCCCCCCTCATCCGTCACCCTGTCTGAGGAAATGCTCCCTGTCATCCCCCCCAGGCCCCAGGGCCCTCCGCCCCCGTCCCGGGGCCTCACTCTGGAGCTGATGGCTTCCACGTGAGCTCCTGGGCAGGATGCAGCCCTCACCCCCTGCACCCCTGCCATGGTCAGTGTGGCAGGTGACCTGGGTCGGGAAGCCGCCCTTCCCCTGGCCCCGAGGCAGATGGCTCCCCCTCTTTCCGTGGTACCTCCCAGCTCCCCACTTCTCAAAGCAAAAGCGCCCTGCCCCGCTTCCCCGTGCCGGCAGCAGCCTCGCCTGGCTTCTTTGCTGACTCTCCTTGGGACCGTGACTGCCATGGCCTGAACTGAGTCCCCCAGATTCCTATACTGGAGGCCTGACCTCCAGCTCCTGGGGACGTGACCGTGTCTGGAGCTGGGACTTTACCGGGGTGAGTGAGGTAAAATGTGGTCACCGGGGGGTGATCCCATGTGACCGGGTCCTTGTAAGAAGAGGGGATCAGCACACGCACGGAGGAAGGACCCCGTGAGGACACAGGGGAAGGACGGCCGTCCACATGCGAGGAGAGAGGCCTCGGGAGGCCCGGCCCGGCCCCCGCCTGCACCTCGGCCTCAGGCCCCCACGACTGAGAGAGGATACATTTCTGGTTTCAGCTGCTCGGTCTGTGGTCGTTTATTGCAGAGGCCTGAGCTGACTAACACGGCAACCACCTTCCCTGCCTCGGTCCCCTGCCATGTCTTGGCCCACCTGCTCAGCTTTCCTGGCGGTCACCCCCTCCTTCCCAGCATGCTGAAAAGGCCCCCTCTGCAGGACTCAGCTCCGCAGACGGCCCAGGTGGCACGCTGGCCCTGCTCTGGGAAGCCAGGTGCCCCTGGCACGTCCCTGGCACCCTGTCATGTGGCCTTGCTGGGCCTCGATGGGCACAGTCTTTGGGACAGCCAAGGCAACACCTGTCCTGCTCGGGCCTCCCCTGGACCTGCCCGCTGGGGCTCGGCCTCAGCCTCACTGCCTCACGACGGGGACAGGGCGTCCTCCTCGGGATGCATTCCTGGAGTCTGACCGCTGCCCCCTGGTCACCTCCCCTCTGGCCTCAGTTCCCACATAAGCACCCAAGGAGTTGGCCACGGGTTCTTTGTGGGGCTCTTCCCCAGACATGGCCTGGAGCCCAGGTGCCCGAGCAGAAGAGTCGGAGCCGGTGGGGTCCCCTGGCCCCTGCACACAGAGAGCCCGGATCTGAGCCCGGGATCCGGTCACGGCACCGCAGGCCCTGCTCCTGCCTGCCCCCAGGCCCGCCCCGTGGCTCTGTCGCAGGGACGACGGGCTGCCCTCACCCCGAAGCCCCCACGGGGCACCTCCAAGGGCCCTGCAGCGGCAGACGCTCCATCAGCCCTGCTGGCAGGATGGGTCCGTGGAAAGAGCTGGGGCCTCTTGCCTGCTCAGCCCCCGCTGGCCTGCGGCGAGGCTCCGGCAGGGGCCCACCTCTCCAGGGAGGCCTGACCAGGGCCAAGCCTGGGGCTGCTTCTCAGGGTCACAGAGGGGTCCAGGGCCTGAGACCCTGAGGGGGCTCAGGAGACCGTTGGGCTGCGTCCGGGTCTGGGCCGCCCACCACCATCTGGCATGTTCTGGAACCAGGTTTGCCCTCCCAGGCCCCCACTGAAACCCTGGGCCTGCCTCCCTCGGCCGGACCCCAGGGAAGGGGACGTCTCTGTTCCTCCTGCGGACACGCCTTGCTGCCCTGGGACCCCAGCCTCCCGCCCTCCCAGGGCGCCATGGTGGCCAGACCAAGAGCAGGGAGTTGTTTTCTGGGGTGAGCTTGCTCTCCGGAAGGGCCTCCTGGCGCTCAGGTTTCAAGATTACGCTCCCTGCAAGGCTGACTGAATCCCTAGGAGGTCCCAAAGGGCACCCACGGGCCAAGCAGGCCTGGGGTCTCCCTGCAGAGGAGAGGGCTGGGCTCGGGCCCCCCGAAGCCCCACTGCTCCTGCCTGTGCTCTGCCCTGTCCACATGTCCCCTTCTCTGTCTTTCCAGCAGAGGTGCGGCCCCCGGCAGGCCTGGGGTCCCCTCCCTGGGCTGACGAGCAGGTGGATGTGCAGGGTGCCCTCACCTTCTGGCAGCACCCAGGGGTGCGGGCTCCCCTCCACCGTCCACCTTTGTGCCCGACTCACCCCACACCTGTTTCAGGGTGTGACAGAGGGGTACACTTCTCAGGGTGCACAGGAGCCAGGCCAGGACCTAGGGGTGCCCTCCCTATGTCTTCAAGGCACCGGAACCCCCCCACAGGACCCAGTGCCCTCTGAAGAGGTGGGGCTGGAGGGCAGCCTGGCCAGCTTGGGCCCCACCTCTCCCCAGGACAGCCGCACAGTCTGGGCTCCTGGGGGGCTTCTCAGCCTGCCCGCCTCCATCCCGGCACGGTGGAGCTGTGCCCTGGTCCCGAGCCGCGCTGCCTCCCTGGGCACTCGGGGCGCCGCCCACCCCTCTCGGAGCACTGGCTGCCCTCGCAACTTCTCAGCCTGGAGCTGCGGGCCCCGAAGGAAGGGCCTGGGGCCTTGAGTGACACGGCCTGCTTGTGCCCTGGGAGCCTGGCCTTCGGTGCAAGCAGCTTGGCCGGAGTTCTGCTGGAACATGAGGCCCAGCGCTGTCAGGGATGTCCCCCGGCTGCAGGGAGCCCCTGACCACCCCTGATGGCCCTCGTGGGCCAGCGGCAGTGGCTCTGGGTGCCCACATGGCCTACGGCTGCAGGGTGCTGCGGGAGGCTCAGACGTGGACCCCCCTTGCGGGGCATCTGGTGCAGGGGCTCAGTCGTGCCTGGCTCCTAAGGGCTGGAGACTGGGTGAGGGTCTGCGGGGAGCATTCCTCCTGACCTTCCAGCCCACCCACCAGCCCTGTGGCCCTCAGACCGAGAAACAAAGATCTTCGGGCCTGGAGCCCCTTGACCAAGCTGGCAAAGCTGGTCACCACCCCGCACCCCTCACCCTGGGCTCCCTCTGGGGGTCCATCCGCTTTAGGGCCTGGTGCCGCCTGCTCTGCTCCAGTCTGGAGACCCACACCTCCCCCTGCTCTCCGGCTCCAGCCCTCCCAAACGGCGGGGCCCCCTCCCCACAGGAGGGCCGGGACCCTGGCCGCCCACCCCTAGTCCTGCTTCTCCTTATGGACTTCCTCCGCTCTAGCCTTTGACTGGTGGTTGGGCCCGCAGCCAGTTCACATTCACCCCTTGCCCCTCCTCCCCTCCCCCTCCTTCCTGCCTGGCTGGGCCCCAGGCCCAGGGGTGGGCATCCATGTTGAGGCTGGGGGTGGCCTTGCCCGGGCAGGGGCCCTAAAACCCTGAGAGGGGAAAATGACAACATACCCTCTCTGTCCTCTCTCCCAGACCCCTTCCCCTCCCCCGCCACCCATCCCCCACCTCCCTCCCTCTCATCATAAAAGAAGGAATTTATTTTTCATGTGGACCCACTTCTGCTGTTTATTAGGGGGACAAGGGTGCGGCACGTCTTCTGGGGGGCAGGCAGGGGTGCTGTGCGTCTTCTGTCGCTGTTGTAGAAGAGGGAGGGGAGGGGTTGGCGTAGAGATGCCCCGCGGGACCCTCTCCTTCCCTCCACTCGGGGGGGGGTGCCTTATTTCCCTCCTTCCCCCTCTTCCTCTGGGGGCTGAGGCCAGCAGAGGGCAACGGGCCTCGACCTTTACTTTTTGAACTCAGGAGAGGCTTTGATGCCTTAACTGACGGCCCCAACCACCGTGTCACCCTCCCCCAAAGCAGCACTCTGGGCAGAAACCCCTCCCCCAGGAGCGGGTCCTCAGCAGTCACCCTTTGGGGACCCCCCAGGGCCCCCAGAACTCGGCCCCCGAATGAAGCCCAGCCAGGGGCCATCTCGCTCCGGCCGTCTGAAGCCCGTGCTCCCTCCTCCCTGCCCCCGAGGCCCGCCCCTGGCCCCCCAGGGACCTCAGAGCACCCCACCTGTCCCATCTTCCTCTGCCCTCCAGCCCGATGGTCAGCATGGCAGGTGGCCCGCGCTGCTCCCCCCGCCCCGGGACAGGAGGCCACAGGGCTCTCACAGATGCCGAGTGGGCCAAGGGGCGCCCCCAGGAGACCCCGAAACCAAGACTCCGACAGGGCCGGGCCGTACTTTCGGGCTTGGAGCGGCTCCCAGCCTTATCGCCCGCAGACCCAGGGAGCAGAGCCGGCTCACAGGCAGGGCTCACACTGGGGACCTGGGTCCTACCTGCCCCGGAGCCCCCCGCGGAACAGCTGCGGGCCGTCGGCCGGTCCTGGGAGGCACGGGGCCCCTGTCTCCTCTGTCCTTTGCTCCAAAGCCCAACACCGAGGTCCCTCTTCCCTCCTCGAAGGCCTGGGAGGATGGGACAGCCTTTCCGAGGACGCTCGGACAGTGCGGCAACTCGGCCTCCCCAGCCCTCCGCACCCCTGCCCCCCAGCCCCACCCCCTGCCATCCAGGGCACGTTTTCCTCTGCACCCCACCCAGCAGGCCTCACCCTGCCTGCCTGGCAGCTACCCACCCCCTCCACCCTTGTCTCATGGGGTCTGGGAGAGTGTCATAACTGGAGGTCCCCGCCTCCGCCGGTACCCCAAACACGGCCTGACTCTGTGGCCTCCCGATCTGAGCTTGGGCAGGACTCCCTCATCTCGGGGGGAGACCCCAGGGTGGGGTGAGTGGTCTGGGCATCGGTCTGCAGAGGGTTAAAAAGAGAGTGAAGGTGGACAGAGGCCCGGTGAGGGGAGGGTGACAGAGGGAGGGACCCCCATGGGGGAGGGGCAGCTGCAGAGAGGAGGGGGCACCAGGGAAAGGGGGTCCTGTCCTCAAGTCCCCACAGAGCGGATCGAGCCCACCTCAGGGCTGGCACCGCAGCCCTGCCACGGGCCTGGAGCTGTCTGCGCACCCAGGGGCTAGCTGGCCTCTCTGCCCCCCCAAATCACGGGGAGAGGGTCACTCTCAGCCCTCCCCCTGCTCCAAAGCCCGAGGAAGGAAGGCCCTCTCCCTAGGCCCTGGGTGGGGCTGCTGAGCCAGCTGGGGGCCGCGCTGCAGGAGGGACATGGGCCCAGAAGTGAGGGGCCAAACCTGGGCAAGCGCGGGTTTTCTCTGGCTCCCATCCCCGCTCTTCCCCACACAGCCCTGCCCCACGCCCTCCCCTCGCCTCCCCCCTCCTCCTGCTGTCTCCTGACCCCTCTGGCCTGGGTCCCTCCAGGGCTCTTCCCGGCTGGGTTGAAGCAGGAGGCTCTGGGTGGCCTGGGGCCTGGTGGGTGGGCAGGGGCTGGGGGCAGGGGCGCCGTGGCCGCCCCCGCCTCCACCCCACCCGTAAGTCCAGCCTCTGCCAGGTTTCTGAGGGGCATTGTTATTAATATTATTATTACAGCCACTGCAAAAACACTGCACTAAGCCCCTCGAGTGATTTATTTAGCGTGCGGCCTTATTGATTAGGCCAACTTTCCACGGTGCTGGGGAGGCAGAGCCCCCGCTCCAGGAATCTCCGGTCTGGGGGGCCGCCCGCAGGGCGCCTCTGGGCAGACACTGGAGTCTTGGCTCCTCCCTCCTTGCCTGAGGCCCCCCCACCCCGTGAGCGGGAGGCAGCCCCCGCCCCAGAGAGGCCCCAGTCTGAGGAGAGAGGAGACAGCCCCCGCAAAGAGGCAGCCTGCACCCTAGATGCCCCAGTCTGATGGAAGAAGCAACCTCTTTCCCAGGGAGGGCCTAGTCTGAGGAGGGAGGCCTCCCTCTGCTGTGAAAAGGTCCCAGTGTGTGTGAGGGAGGGGGCCTGAGAGACCCGAGCCGAGACCAGAGCAGGCCTCTGGGCCTAGAGAGGAAAGGCAGCCCGGCGCCCGTGAGCCGTGGCTGGAGCCACGCAGGAGGCCGGCAGGGCTGGGCCTGGGAGACCCTTCCAGGCTTCTCTGCACCGGCCTTTTTCACTCCTCGGCTTGGTGACCAGTGTCCCCCTTCTGCGTGTGGGCAGGAGGCCTGTGCCTGCCTGAAGGGCCACCCTGCATCTCCTCCAGTGCAAGGCCAGGCCCCTGCTAGGGGCAGTGCAGACCCCAGGGCCCACCTGGATCCCGGGCCCCTGAGGAGTCCCCACCAGGGACCCCCAGCTGCCTCTGGGACATCAAGGCCTAAGCCGGTGACCAAGATGATCTCCCATCCCCTCTACGTCCAGGAGAGGTCACCTGGGTGTCCCCAGCCTCCAACCCACTTGGGACCACCTGTGCTCCCCAGGCCCCCATGGCCTCCTGAGCCCAAATAAGCCAGGGGGTGGGGGGCTGGGGCTGGACGGCCTCTGGCCACTGAGCCGCCGCCCTGTACCCGAGTCCCCTGCGGGTGCCCGCGGTGTCCGCCTCCAGCAGCCCAGGCCTGCCCTCCTAGGGCCCCTCCGGGCTGGGCCAGGACTCGGAGGGGTGGAGGGAGAAGGCCGTGTCCCTTCTACAACAGGACGGCACACAAGAAACCCCAGGGATCTGACTCCAGTTCTGGCTTCCAAGTCAGCCTCCGCAGTGGCTGGGACTACACACGGCGTGGGGAGGGGGATGCACGTTCCTCCTCTGCTTCCCTCCAGGGTACAGACTCAGGGCAGAGGAGACCAGGAGGGGGGGCAGGCTGGAAGCTGGTTTTGCCTCTCTTTTGGGGTGCTCCCGGGTCAGGGGCAGGTGCAGGTGTGGGGAGGGGAGACGGTGACGTGGGGGCCTGGGCAGGAGGTTCGGAAGCAGAGGACTCGTCGGGGATGAAGCCCAGCCTCTGGGTCCCAGCCTGGGGACAGAGAAAGCTGAAGCACGAAGCACGTGAGGCTCTCCTCAGCCCCCTGCCCCCTCCGTGCAGGTACAGCCGGCCCCCTGACCCCCAGGAGCAGCGCCCCAAGTGAGCGCGGGACCCGGGGGCCGGGGATTCGTGCAGAGGAGGAGCAGGCGGCCAGGACTCTTCCCACAGAGCTGCAGCCTTCTCTCCTTCCCTTTTTATGGCTAATAAAAGGAGTTGTAAACCCTGTATGTACAAAGTGCACCCCATAAATGGCTCCTGGTAATGATGACATTTGCAGCGGTGCGGCATGGTGGGGAGCGGCCAGGGGAGGGGCTGCCCAGATGCTCAGGGACGGAGTATCAGGCACAGCCCACCCTCTGCCGGCACGACTCTCAGGGACCAGTGGGGACTGCACCCCATGCGCCGCAGGCCGGGGAACCAGGCGGGGCAGGGTGGGGGAGAGAGCAGGGCCTCCCTCTGGCCCCCCCGCAGCTCCCTGGCCACCTTCCAAGCACAAGGCCATGGGGCTGGGGAATCTGTCGCCTCCGCCTCTGCATGGCACGTGCCCTGACTTTGAGCCTCAGTTTCCCTGTCTGATCTTGGGCATCTGGCTGTGAGGAAGGATGTCAGGCCTGTGGGTGCCAAAGGGGATCCCTGTGCTCCAGCCTGTGTCCCCGGCCTCAGCTTGGCACCCAGCATGGGGGGGCCATGGCGTGGGTGCCGCCAGGGCCGAAGTGCTGGGGCAGGGGAGGGGGAAGGCGTGGAGACAGGAGGCTGGGGCTGGGGCTGGGTCACGAGCCGTGCAGTCCCCTCTGCAAAGCCCACAGGAAAGCTCTGGGGATTAAACCTTGTTTTCGCTGCCCCGACCTGCCCCGACCTGCTCCATCTCGCTGAAGGTGGCCTAGGAGGACACGGATCACCTTTTAAGGTGAATTTCCTATTAAGATTCCTCTGTGGAGAGAATGCCCGATGGAATGTGCGGTTGCCTAATCCCACGCAGGGGCCAGCGGGCGCCTGTGGGGAGTGGCAGGTCCCAGGGACGCCCCGGGGCTGGGAGCCCTGAGCCCCTGTTACGGAGGGATCCGGGGCCCCCCCACCCCTGTGTCAGCGAGGGGGCAGATGGCCTCTCGAGGGTCAGGTCTCCTGTCCCTGTTGAACTAGAAGCGAACATTTTCCCTCCATAAGGGTCTGGGGGACCCAGTGTGTGGTTTTCAGGGACGTCATCTGTCCTGTCACCTGTCCCAGACGTGGTCCTGAGCCGCTCGGCGGGAGCGGGGCTGGGCTGCGGGCGTGTGGCTCCGATGCAGGCACGGCGTCCCCAGACGCCCTGACTCACAGTCTGCCCTTCGCCACGGTGTAAATAGTGTCCCCACCCCGGGTTTGCAAGCCACCCACGGGCCATACTGAACGCAGAGAAGGGGGAGGCCTCTGCACCACGGGCCACGAGCAGCCAGCACCCCGACGCCAATGAACTTGAAAGTGGAGAAAGTCCTTAGTGGAGCCTCTTAGGTCCTCAATCCTCCGGGGGTTGTCTTTGTCCCCCGGCCATCGCCTGCTCCCCTGCCCACACGCAGAGCCCCCCGGGCTGTCTCTGCCTCCCCCTCCCACCTGGATAAACTTGGGCCTTGCTCCCCTGGGAGACAGACAGGAATCGGGGGAAATGAATGAGCACAGAAGGAAATCACCCCGGGAGTGGACATTCCCGACACCCTCTGCTGCACCCAGTTTCCACAGGGCAGCACCAGGGATCTGGACGCCGGAGCTCAGGCCCGCGTCATCTCACGTGGCCTCTGCTGGCTGCATGGCAGGCACGTGCGGTGGGTCTGGGGCCTCAGCTTACCTGCTCAGCACCCTGCATCGCCCTACAAGTAACAGGGGAGCCCCGCTGCCTGCTGGGCCTGTGTCCCCTCGGGCCCCAGCCTCCTTGTTTTCCACGCTTCCTGTCAGCCCTCGTGTCACTGGCCTGTGTCCTGTCCATGTCATGTGGCCACGGGGCAGGCCTGCTCAGGGGTCCTGGCCCCTGGACTCCAAGAACGTCCTTCCTGGGGTGGGCTGGCGCTCAGAGGGGCCGGGAGCAGGCCGCCCAGCCACGGCCCCTTCTTGGGGGGCAGATCCTGGTTCCATCCTGTCTGCTCTGATGCGTCTCACCCTCACCCCTTGACTTAGCCGGGAGCCCTCAGGGGCGTGCGGGGCTGGCAAGTCTGCAAGATGCATTCTTTCTGACTCTGCCTGCGGGCACCACGCTCCTGGAAAGAAGGGCCAGCCTTGCGCATGCGTGCATCTGTGTGCATCCGCGTGTGCAGACGCGTGTGCACACACAACAGTCCCGGTGTGGGTCCATGTGCAAATGTGCCTGTGTGTGCAAACACATGTGTGCACACAAGTATGCCTGTGTGGATCCGTGTGCTAATGTGCACGTGTGCACGCACACAAGTGTGCTTATGTGTGCATCTTGTATGATTGTGTGTGTGCACACATGGTTTGTCCATGCATTCATGTACAAATGTGTGTGCATGTGTATGCACAAGCATGCATGCGTGTGGGCAGATGCACGTTCACTCATGTGCTTTCTGATGGAAGCAAGGATGGGGCCAAAGAGCCCAGCAGGCAGCACCCAGGGGCTCGGTGACGGGGAAGGATGGAGCCAGCTCTCTGACAAGCAGGATCCTTGTCCCCAGGTGCCACCATTCTGAGCCGGGGGAAGAGCCCAAGGGACAGGCCTTGGCTCCCTGTCTTGGATGTGACCAGAAAGCAGGAGCCCTACAGAGCTGGGACACTGAAGGACGGTGGCACTTGCAGGAGCCTGGGGCCAGGTGGAGGCCCAGAGACTGCTGTAGCTTTCCGACCTGGCCCAGGGGCAGGGGACACTCTACAAGGACCCCCAGCACCAGGCCTCCCATTCCGGCTTCTCAGCTGTCCCGCGCTGGTGGGCGGCCCCCGGACAGGCAGCCGTGGTCTGCGATGCCAAGCCGGCTGACCCCACCGGGCTGCCTGATTGCCATCCTCCCCTTGAGGTCCTGCGGGGCCTTCTCGGTGTTAGTTCTTCCTAACACTCGGGGCCTGGAGAACCCGCCGCCTGGCCCCCCGGGTGGCCCCCAGCCCCTGGCCGGAGGTGAGAGGCCCGTCTGTTCTGGCCTGGCAGGGGCGGGGGTGCCCCCTCTGCTGTCTGAAGGCCCGGGTGTGATTTGCAAACGTGGACGGATTGTGTTTGGTTACATGAACAGAGAGAGAGGGATTTCTTCCGAAGCCGCCTCGCTGGCCCCCGACCAAGTGCAGGAAAGCAAGAAGGGCATCAATCTTTCCCCTTTTAAAACAAGTTTTCTTTTTAATTTTTTTTTCAACGAAAAAATTCCAGGCTCCATTTTTCCTTATGTGCCTCCCAGACCGGGACCCTCCCAGGGCCGCGGACGCCAGGCCTTGCAGCTGCTCCCTAAAACCTGACCCGACAGTCAGGGTGTCCGTGAGCAGGAGGCTGTAGCTGGACGCCCCCTTCCCCCGCTCCCGGCCCCCCACTCCCCAGGCTGCCCACGCCTGCTGCCGCCTCGGGAGCTGGAGCCTTCCAGAAGGCGGCACGAAGGGCTCCATAGCGCGCCTGCCCAGGGGCAGACATAGGAGCCTTCTCCTGACTGGCAAGGCCAGTGTGCACAGGACGCTGGTGCGGGGGGCCACCACCTGATCGGCCGGGCTCGGGGTCGGCACACATGCAGGCTGCTGGCCGCTCCCCTGGACCCCAAGGGGCTCCTCTCCCCACACTCCCCTCTTCAGCCAACAGGCAAGTTTCTGGGGATCCTGAAGCCCCGGGGCTGGCATCCTGAGGGCTCGCCAAGTCCCGACTACCTGGCCTCCACCTACTTGCTGCCCAGCGCTCTCCCTGCGGGGAGCACGGGGAGGGGGGGGAGGGGGGGCGACGCGCCCAAGCAGGCACCACCCAGCCTCTACCCCCTGGCACCCGATGGGGGCCCGAGAGAGACCCCAGGGAGCCTCCAAAGCCTCCTCTTCCCTCCCACTCCGATGCCCTAGTCCCTGGCCTCTTCCGGGCCACCTTCCTGCCCCCACGTGGCTGCTGGCTGACAGGGCTCCTGGGGGCAGCTGTCCCGGGGCGGGGGGCATGGACTATGGCTCCAGCAAGAAAACCATGCCCTGGCCCAGGTCTCCAGCCGAGGGCTAGGTGCATGTCTGCTTGGTGCCCATGGGCAAGGGCCCAGGTCCCTGAGGAGCACCAGCTGCGCACCTGAGGGTGCCGGTGGGTTAGGACAGGGCAAAGGTGGCTGCCGGTGTGCGCGCACAGGCCAGGAGGGCAGCCAGCCGTGGGGGCGGGGGGCGGGCAGATGGCGTGGAGCCGGGTCCCCGTCCACAGGGGCCGGAGAGAAGGGGTGGCCACTCCCAGACCCTGCAACTCCAGAGGCCTGGATGACAGATGGGGACACTGGGGCCCAGAGAGGAGCTGGGTTTGCCTGAGGCCACACAGCTTGTGAGGAACTCCCAGCCCACCTCCCCCGGTGAACCACATGTCTCTGCTTCCCCCACCAGGGGTGTCTGGTGCTGTTTCTCCTGACAGGGGGGTCTCTGGGCAAATGGGTGGGTGCAGTGGTCTATCCCCCAGGGCCCCCCAGGCCGCTGCCCTGTGGGGCGTGGGGGCAGGAGAGGCCAGGGGGACAATGGCAAGTGTTCCCAGAAAGTGCTTCTACCGAGGAACCAAGTGGCAGAGTGCCGACTCCCCCCCCGCCCCCCGCCGCTGCACAAACGTACCCCCCCCCAAGAGGAAAGTGAACACGGAAGCAGAAGACAGTTGGAAGTGAGCAAGGAGAGCCTGTGAGGCCAAGGCCGTGGGCAGAGACATGTCACCCACAGAACCGGGCAAGGGGCTCGCCCTCCCCTGAGCAGACCCCAGGCCACGGGAGGGGGGATGGCAGGCACGTGGGGCAGAGGGCAGAAGGGGAATCCAAGTGCCCAGCTGAGCCCTGAGGGCACAGGTGTCCCCAAGGGCCACTTCAGGGCACTGCTATTTCCGGCCTCAGGCTCACTTCTCTTCCCAAAGAGGCAGGGAATGTGGGCTCTAGGGACAGTTGAGACCATCAGGCGCCCCGAGGCCCCGAGAAAGGCAGGACCTGCAGAGGTGACAAGTGGAAAGGAGGGCCAGCGGCCTGCTCAGGTTTCTGCGGGGCCCTGGGCCGGGGCTCGGGGGAGGGGCTCTGCTCACAGAGAGCGCCTGTGGGTCCCGGCGGACCCTGGGGTGCCAGCCTGGACCTGGCAGCCCCTTCCCTACCCCAAGTCCCCACCGCTCACCCGGGGACGTCCTGACAGCCCCGTCTTGCCAGCTGTCCCCTCCGTCCCCACCGGCAGAGTGGCAGCCCCAGCTGCCGCGGTCCCCCGCCAGGCACCGCCTCCCCCGCTCAGGCAGGGCACTTGGGGCGCCAGAGCCCACCGAGGAGAGGCCCGTCCGTGCGGGCCAGAGGGCCCTGGGGAAGCCGCTGTTTCAGGCCTGCTGCTGGCCTCCCTCTGCTCCTCCAGAAGAGGCAGGGAATGTGGATACCCTGCCTGCGGGCGCCGGCCACGCGCCCTGAGACCCCAGAAAGGGCAGTGCAGGCCAGCGCGGAGAGGTCAGCTCAGGCCGCCCGGCCACCCTCTCTGCTCAGAGCTCACGGGCTCCAGCGCCGGCAGTTTCAAGGTCCCCAGCACCACCGCCTCCCTAAACCCACATTCTGGGAGAGCTTGAGGGTCGGCCTCTCTCCAGGAGGCTGCACCCTCTCCTTGCCATAGGGCTGGGGGTGCCTAGCAGCCCTCAGCCCTCTGACACTGCCCTCATGGGCCCCAGACCCGGCAGCCCACCAGGCTCCTGGTGCCCTGCCATGGCCTAGCTTTAGGGCTGGGCTCACCATGTCTCAGGACCACACTAGTGTGGAGGCCACCGGTCCCAGGAGGCAGGAGCTATGCAGTGTCCTAGGGAGGGCTGGGCTCGCCAGGTTCTCCGCTTCCTGAGAGTGGGCCAGCCCTCCCCAAGGGCTGACAGACAATGGAAGCGCTCCCCTCTGCCCTGCACGGGGCGCCTCCCCTCTGCACTTGCCCTCCGCCCGGGAGAGCCAGAGCCAAGCCCCAGCAGCCACCCTAGGCCCCCAGGGAGCTTGGCCATCCACACGGGGCTGGGCGGCGGCATGCCCCACCACTGCTCTCAGGAGCAGGTGCCCCTGCCGGAGAGGGCAGCAGTGAACATGCCCCCCCAGAGGGCAGGGGGTGGCGGGTGTGGGGGAAGCAATGTGCGGGAGGCCAGAGGAGAGCAAAATGATAATTGCCCTCGGCCACTGTCCCCTGATGGTCCCTGTCCCGCGAGGGCACGCCTGCACAGGGCTTCCCAGGCTGGAAAGGCTTGCAGGCGCCCTCTCTCCTTCCAGGGAAGTGTGGGCACAGCGTTTGCAGAGAAAGCCAAACCACGCCTGCCCCAGGGCGCAGGGCGTCGGCACGGCCCCTCGCCAGGCAGCAGGGAGCTCCGATGCCCCACGGGACGTTACCCAGGCCCTAGCTTCAGCCCCCCAAAAACAGAGCTGGGGTCACGCGACCATGTCAGGGGCGGAGCTGCCCCAGCCCATGCCCGCCCCCCCGCCCGCCCGCCATGCCTACCTGCCTCTCCCCCCTCTTAGGTGATGAGGCTCGGGACTGGTGGCCCTCCCAGAACACTGTGGGGGTGCTGTCGGGTGGCCAGCACAGCAGAGCTAAGTTTTGGCTCAGCCTGCAGGGTCCGGCACTTTTCTATCTGACTACACGCTGGGGAGCTGAGGACCAGACGCTTCCCCAGCCGCCAGGAGCCCCCAGGGCCTTTAGCGGGGGGCGGTGGGCTTGGGAGGTGGGCTCCGGGAGGCTTTGAGGGCCCTTCGAGCTCATGGCCAAAGCTGGCAGGAGCCCTAGCCAGCTTCGGGGAGCCTCCGATTCGGGGCCGGCGGTAGCTCTGCCTGCAGGGAGCTTGCGGTCTCTCTGGGCCAACGCCAGGCCACTTGGACACGGACGTCCAGGCAAGCGGCCGGTGCCGGCAGACAGGAAGCGTGGCCTTCGCAGTGCCAGGGCCTGCGTTCGGGGGCCAGCGCTGCCTCCAGGCTGGGGCCTTCGGGTGCCTGGCCCACGCTCGTGGGGGACGTAGGCAGCACGGCAGGCTGGGGGTCTCCGGCTAGTGGCTGCTGAGTCTGCAGATCCCGGCGCCGGCCCGCGCCCGGGCAGGCGGTCACAGAGCCAGCCGTGCACTTGCCCCAGGCAGGAGGGGTGCTGCCGGTGCACCCTGGGGGCTGCAGGCCTGCTCCCGGTCCCCACCCTCTTCTCCGGGACAAGGTGGAGGCTTGGGTTTACCTTGCTCACTTTTCCAGGCCCTCCCGGGGGCCCCTTCAGACCCCGATGCACCCTCTGCCCTTCCCCATCTGCCGGGCCCAGTGGGGGCAGATGCTGGGCCCATGGAGAGGCTGGGGGGTGCAAGGGGTTCCTGGAGGCTTTCATGAGGCTTCAGCGGGGGAGAGGCACAGGGCACAGTGTGAGACCCAGGCCGCATAAGGGGCAGGCTGTGGGTGGGGGTGGGGGGTGGTTGGGTTCTGGGGATGACTTTGGGGCAGAGGTGGGCAATCCCTCCCTGGGAGTCCTTCCTTCCTGGGTCTCTGCCCCAGAGAGGGTCCCCAGAGATGTCAGGCTGGGCCAGCTCTGGCCTCCACCGATTGGGGTCTCCCCTCCTCAGTCTTCAGGGGCAGAAGGTGAACCCTTGGCCACTCTAGAATGGGCACAGGAGGCCTGGAGAAGTGGGGGGCGGGTGGGGGGCCTGTCCCCAGCACCCTGCCTGGTGCCCAAGGTCTCAGCAAGGCCACCTGACCACCCGAGCACCCTGTGGCCCCAGAGGTCCAGGAGTGCCTGGTCCCCAGACACGGCCCCATGGGGAAGTGGCTGTCCTGCCAAAGGGGCCCAGCCCAAGCGTCTTGCCTTGGCGGCAGCTGAAACAGTCTTCTGTGTCAGAAACGGTACCCAAATACAGGGCACCCTGCCCGGTGTCTGCACTGGAAATGCCCCAAAGGCTGGGGGGCCACGCAGGGGCCCGGGGGCCAGTCCATGAAGGATCTCGTCCAAGTGCCCTGTGTGCCATGGGCACCGGGTGGCGGGCACCTACCAGGTTTCCTTCAAGTGGCCACCGTGCCTTTGGAGATCTCCCTTGGGGCCCAGCGTGCAGCTGGTGGGGGAGCATGGGCAAGTTTGGGGGTTTAGGTTTGGACAGGGGGGTAGGGATCCTCTGGGGCCCAGATGTGGGGATGACAGAAAGCTCCGAGGGTGGACGGTGACAGGGGCTGTGGCCACGGGGCGGCTGATGGCACACGACAGCCTCAGCGTGAAGAACAACTTCCCCAGGAGCAGTTCCTCGGCCCGAGGGTTCGGTCTTGCTGGCCCCGAGGCCCACAGGGGCCTCACACAGGGCGGCTTTGTGGACCGGGCCGTGCGTCAGGTGGGGATCGCATGTGCCGGGCTGATATTGGGGGGACCAGGGGTGTCCCCGCGGCTCGCTGGCCCGGGGTCTGGGGTTCTGAGCCCAGAGGCACAGCGTCTCTGCCAGCTTGGAGCTCACTGCTCCACACGCTCGGCTTGGACTCCCACGGACTCAGGTACAAGCAGGCATCCTGGCCTCGTCAGGCTGAGGACCCTGTGGCATCACGTGGGGGACCCGGTTTCCCCACTTGGTCCCTAAGTCCAGGGGACTGGAAGAGTGTGCAGAACAGCAGACAGTGTGGTGGCCCTTGGGTGCTTCCTGCCCCCCCCCCAAGCTACACCTGGGAAGCTTGCAGGGAGCAGCCTCCCGTCCCCACAAGCTCGCTGGCCTCACCCCCAGTCTGCCCTGCAAGGCCCACCCTGCTGTGCTTGGAGAACTTGGCACCCACACCAACTCTCTGCAGGCTTCTCTCTGTGCATGTTGCCCTTCCTCCAGGAAGCCCTCCTGGTCTCTCTGCCACCCAGCAGGAGCCCTGAGATAGGCGGGCTTGGTCGCCACTGCTGAGGTCAGCAGCTCACAGAGGCCCATCCCGAGGGCCCGCCTCTGGCCAGCTGTCTGGGCCCGAAGCCACAAGGGCACCTGGGCACCTGGTGGGTGCGGGCGGCCCGTGGGTGCGGGCTGCTGTGAGGTCCCCCACAGTCTGGGCTCGCCGGCTTCACAGTCTGGACCGTCAGAGGCATCCGTGGGTCCCCCCTGCACAGGGCCCCCGAAGCTGGGAAGGAAAGTCTCCCCTCTCCTGGGCGACAGCAGAGTTTGGGTAGGCCGGCCGCCTGCGTCCTTGGCTCCCTGGGACCCTGCGTTCCTGGCGGGGAGGAAGCAGGCTGGGCTAGCTCGGAGTCTCCTGGACCTCGCAGGCCTGCGGCTCTCTCTAATTGCTCTTTCTAAGAAATCCCTCAAAATCTTTTTCAGGGAGAAAAGGGCAGGGAGGAGGGGGCCGGTGGCGGGAGCAGGTGGCTCTGAGGGCGGAAGGGGTGGCTTCAGACCCGTCCATCCCAGACGCCACCCTGGGGCTCCGGCTGCACGCTCCCTCCCCCCACCCCCGCCCTGCTGCCCTCCCCCTCTCCGCTGGGCAGCCCTAGGGCCGGAGCGGCGGCCAGGGAGGCCCAGGCCTGCCCCCACGCGCGTCCACAGAGGCCCTGGGCCGGCCCACAGGGCAGGGAGAAACCGCAAGTGGGTCTGAGCAGAAGCACCCCCACCACACTTGGGCTCGGACCATGCAGCCCAGAGCACCAGGGCCCGACCCCAGGGACACCAGGGCACGAAGGGCTGGGGAGGACTGTCCAAGAGCCCCAGAAATCTGAGCGGCACCATGCCCACTCCCCAATCCGGGGGCTGCACCGGTGCCCCTGGCCTGGGCACCCACGCCCGGCGGGCCTCCTGCACTACCTGAGGCACCCTCCCTGCCCTGCCCCGCCACCCCCCACTGCTTGGCAGTTCGTATGCTTGGCCTCCACCTTCCCTACCCTAACCAGCGTCCCCCTAAATGCCCCCACTGCCTCCTCCTTAGGGCCACCAAGGTCTCTGCTGTTGGAGACCAGCTGTCCATTCTCAGGGAGCAAGGGGCTCAGCAAACACCCCCATAAGGGAGACCAGCGCCAGACCCCAGACGGGAGAGCCCGGTCCCAGGCCTGCTGCGGTCCCGGGCAGAGAAGAGTGGCTGCCGCAGGAGGCAGAGGTCTCCCATCTGCCCCACGGACGGAGGTGGCCTGGTGCACCCGGCACCCGAAGGGCCCCAATCCTGGCTGTGGGGGTGGAGGCCAGCAGCCCTCGGTGCTGTCCCTGGGGAGAGCTGGGGGACAAAAGGGCCAGAAGAGGACTTGGCCACCTTTGGAGACAGCTCTTGGGGAGGGGAGCACCCTCTTTCCCAAACCCCACCCAGCAGGTCCACCCCTGTGCTCCCCGCACCCCAGGGGTGGCCCTCTGTCCCGAGGGCCATCTCTTCTCGGACTCCTGTCTGGCCTCGGCCCTGACAGGGGTGTGCACGCCCCAGGCTTCGGTGCAGTCAGGCTTCGCGGTGGGCTCCACGCCACCCAGCCGGGGCCCCCATCTCCCTGCACCCCGCTCCCTCCCGTCAGAGCTGAGCTGGCCCAGGGTGTCATGGTCCGGCCACCGGCTTCCTCAGGGACAGGTATTTCCGAGCCGCCACGAGAGGCCTTCTCTGGGGGCCTGGCTTCCCCTTCCTCACTAATCCTGTTTCCTGTGTTTTTCCTGAGGCACTGGGAAGGAAGCCGCCTCAGGCTGTGGGAGGGAGGGTCCTACAAGTCGGGGCAGCAGCGGAGCGGCCCGCTTCCTCGGGGGCCCTCGGGGATCTCAGGGAGGGGCTGGTGGGACAGGAGGGAGCTGAGGCCACCGATGGGCCAGAAGCATGCAGCAGATGAGGAAGTGGACAGAGCAGGACAGCAGGCAGACTCTCACCAGGCTGGGGCGGCAGGGGAGAGGCGGGGGCCCTGCAGGGCAAGGCAGGGAGGGGGCCAGGCCTTTGTCAGAGCACAAGGGCCGGACAGTGCAACAAGCGGTGGGGAGTCAGCGCCAGAGCTCAAACACCAGAGACTCTGCTTTGAGTTACTCCTGAGGCTACAGGGGCCTGTCCGTCCCCACGGCCTCGGGGCTGCCAAGTCCCTGTAGAACATGCCTGAAGCAGGACCCAGGGACGCTCACGGACCCGGCCAGGGGTCCGGTCCAGGGCCCCCTTCAGAATCGCTGTGCAGGAGGCCCCTCTCTCCAAATGCCACCTGGAGGCCTGCTGTCCCTCTCAGAGCCCTGGGGATCCTTGCTCCAAGAATTCCAGGGTCGCTGAGAGGGTAGGTCAAGGGGTGTGAGGGACCGGAATGCTGGCGGAGGAGGGCTAGGCAGGCACCCAGTGGGGCCGCCCCTCACCAGGGTTCAAACTCAGGGCTGGGGGTGGTCCCTGCCAGCCGGCAGCCCCTGGGGACCCCCTCCTCGAGCAGCGCCAGGCCAGGCTGCTGGAGCCCTCAGTCAGGTAACAGCTTATTGTCCCGTCGAAGCCCAAATTAGCCTTGGCCTTGGCGTGGTTCTGGCAGGGAAGTGGCCGCGGGGCACTAGGGTTCCGGAGGGAGGCTGGAGGTCCAGATACGGCCTGAGGCTATGGCCACAGCCGTATGAGCCCAGGCCAGCTCTGTGCCTGAGCAAGTCCCCAGATGTGACCTGGAGAGGTGTGCAGGTGGGCAGGGCACCCTGCTCCTGCCTGGTCCTCAAGTCGAGAGCAGGGCACAGACCCCGTGTGCCCAGAGGAGGCCCAGCGCTGGCGGGGAAGGGCACTCGGGCAGCTCCAGGAGCCTCGGACAGCAAGGCAGGCTGCCCTGAGCGTGACCAGGGGCCTGGGTGCCGAGCGCCTGAGCTGGGCCCTCCCATAGCCCAGGGGCTCACGGAGACAAGGGCGGGGAGGTGAGCGGACTCGGGAGTCTCTGTGGCTGCACTTGGCAATGGTGGCCCCCCTGCAGGCCCCGGGGCACCCACGGAACGGCATCGTGGGCCTCGGAGTGGGCTGCCATTCCACCACCAGCCTCCACAGAGCCAGAGTGTCCTCAGGCCCGGGTCTCCCTCTACCTGCCAGGCAGCAGGTGGGGTCTTGGCCTGCGGGCTGGCCTTCCATGACCATTTGGCACCAAGGGCAGAGCAGGGCCCCCGTCTCCTGGGCCCTCTTCCTGCTGGAAGCATCTGGAGGCCAGCACCCACACCTGCACAGCCCGGAGCCCTCCACCTCCATGGGGGCCCCTCAAGCTCAGCTTCCTCTCCCCTCGTCGGTGCCCCCTCCCGCCTTGCCCTGCCCCTACAAGCCCCAGCCTGACCCCTGGGTTCTTCGGGGGTGCTCTAGCTACGGAGATAGGTGTACTGAGGTTTCCCCAGCCAAGACCCCAGGCTGAGCTGCTGTCCTCCGGGCCCCCAGGACTCCCAGCCCTCGGCCGAGGGGACACGCAGGTGTGTCAGTGCCCTGCCTGGGTGGAGCAGGACGTCAGGGGCCAGCACCCCAGCTGGGCCCCCTTCCTGCCTCATAGCGAGCCATCCACTGTCCCGTGGGGCCACCTCGGGCCTCGGCTCCTCAGAAGCCCCCTGGCCCTGCAGCCTGCAGAGTGCCTGCCCCCTGAGCTCATCCACGGCTTCCAGCGTGTGTCTGGGACACATGGCCCCGTGCTCCTCCCCAGTGAGCCCCAGCAACCAGGGCCTGGCCTGCAGACCCCGAACTGCAGCTCCCGCTCCAGGGCCCGTGGGGTGGGGAGATGGGGGACCAGGCACAGCCCATCCCGCCGGCGCCCCAGGAGTCCCTTGCTGGGGAGGCAGCGGGGAGGTGGGTATCGGACAGGCCGATGCCTCCTGGCTGCACGTCCTCTTGCCTGTGTTGACTCTAAACTCAGGCTCACCAGCAGGCCCTGGGGGAGCTGCCGCTACTGCGCAGGGGTCCTCCGAGGGACCGGCCTCTCAAGGAGACGCCCCCACCCCGGGCCTGGCTTAAGGGCTCCTGCCCTGAAGCTCTGCCTCCAGCGCTGCCTGGAGGAGTGCCATGTCCCTGACACCGCAGCAAACGCGAGGGCCTGCGGCAGGCCCGGGGCAGGCCCGGGACGCTGGGGCTCAGCCTGTGCCGGAGCTAACTTCTGCTGAGGCCAGTTTTGGGGCTCCCTTGGGGCAGGTCTGCAGGGCCCAGGAGCTGAGGGGCCTGTGTCCCGTGAGGGTCCTGGTCTCAGGGAAGGGAAAACAGGGTCCTTCCTGCAGGCAGAGGACCCAGAGGAGGGGCCCAGCATGGTGGGGGTGCTTGCGGCCAGTACCCCCCAAAAACCCCACCTCAGTGGCCACAGAGGATGTCATGATGGCCACTGACCTCAAGGGGGCGCAGGAGACAACAAAATTCCAGCGGCTCCCAGGGAAGGCCATTTGTGTCTGGAACCTCGTGGCTCATGATGGTCCCCCAGCCCTGTCCCCAAGCTGGGAACCGTGCCCACCCCCAACTGCTCCCCAAAGCTCTGGCCTCCTGGCAAGTATCTCCCCACCTGACCCTGCAGCAGCTTGTCTCTAAGCTCTCCCTCCCCACCCGCCAGGGCCAGCCTCCTGGGAGAAGGAAGTGGAGGCCCCACCCTGGGCCCAGCTAGGGACTGAGACCTTTCAGGGAGGGGACTCCAGGGGCACCCTGGGGTGGAGTTTGGGATGCAGGAAGGCGACTGGGCAGCTCTGGGATAGGCCTGGGAGAGAAGGGGTGTGGCGCTGCCAGGGGCCCTTAAGAGGCTGCAGGGGTGAGGCTGGGCTAGCTGGGCCCCCGAGCTCGGTGGAGGCCAGGTGATGGCAGAATCCAGGGGTAAATGGGGCAGAGCCAGGGAAGGGGGCCGCCCTGGGGCCGGTGGGGGAAGGGATCCCAAGGACGTTTGGAAGGTAGAATGGTGAGGGAAGGGCAGGAGTCCTGGGGACCCCTGGGGGCAGGAGGGGGTCAGCAGAGCCGCCCAGGGCGGGGCCCTTCAGAGAAGGCAAAAGGGGGCTGTTTAGGAAGAGCTGGAAACAAGGACACAGAGGGGAGGCCAGAGCAGCCGGGAACGTGGGAGACACATTCCCAGGTCCGTGGCCGACAGGTGTGAGAGCCAGGGCACACGCACGCCATCCTCCTCCAGGCGCCGGGCAGCCAGAGAAGGCTCCACAGCAGGGGCAGGGCCAGACCAGAGGCCAGGAGGCCGGCGGGAGAGACTTCAGGGTCAGCAGCAGGGCTCCCCCCTCCCCCAGGCCCCAGATCCCCTACCCCCGCCCCACCAGGGTCCCGGAGCAGATGTGCCCAGGGGTCCCGGGCACACTCTAAGGACTCGGGCAGCGGGAAATCACACTGCGCACGCGCACACACACACACACACACACACACACACACACACACACACCCCAGCGCTCCACCACCCGAGAGGGAAGCTGAGGCCTGGAGGGGCCCCTGCTTGGATCTGCAGACCGCTGGCCACCACCCACCTCCACCCCCCCGCTCCTCACCCAGGCCTCTTTCCCCATTTGCTTTCAGCTCCCTGTGGCCAAAGGGTGCTGTCCCGTGGTCTTGCGGCTCAGGGCACTGAGAAGCCTCCGGGAGGGTGGCCCTGGGCAGGGGGCCTTGGGATGGGGACAAGGGCCTGGCCCTGACACGGGGGCCCTCGAGGCACCCTGCCTCCCACTGCCACCATCCCTGAGAGCGAGGCCCGCCCAGCCGCTCAACAGCAAAGACAGGAAGACACGGTGGGGTCCCAGCCCCTTCCCTGCAGGATAGGGCTGCCACTGGGTGAGGGCGAGCTGCCTTGGCAGACTTCCCTGCTGGCCACGCGGTGGGGACCAGGAGGGCCCTTTCGTGGAAACGGGATCAAAAGCTGCCTTATCACATTTGTTTTTTCTCTAACCTTTGCTTCCTTGCTTATGCAACGCACCCCTCTCTGCGGCCTTCACCTCTGCCCGGGAGTGACCGCTCCTGGAGCCCCCTGGCACCCGGCTGGCCCTGGCGGCTCGAGGGGTGCTCCGAGCCCCTGGGGGTCTGGGGGGGAGAGGCCACGGGCCACTTGCTTGTCAGTCAGCTTGCCTCTCTAGCCTGGGCTGGCGGCAGGGCCTTGTGAGGGATCTCTCTGTAGGCTTGGGGAGGGCGGCTGGGGGGCAGGTGCACCCTGAAGGCACAGCCAGGTGGAGGCACAAGTCTGACTGTGTTTGGGGGGGTTCAGGAGGGGCTGGTGAGGGCCCTCCCTTCGGTTGGTAACACTCGGGAGAGGCCCGAGTGGGGGAGAGGCCCGAGTGGGGGAGGCCCAGGTGGGGGAGAGGCCCGGGTGGGGGAGAGGCCCAAGTCGGGGAGGCCCGGGTGGGGGAGAGGCCCGGGTGGGGGAGAGGCCCAGGTGGGGGCGGGTTGTTGTTGAGCTGTGGGGGATCTTTACGGGCGCCAGAGTCGCCCCTTACCGGGTAGGTGGTTCGCGAGTATTCTCTCCCGACGCGTCCTCCTTTCCTCCTGACTGTCTTTCTGCAGGTGGTGGAGGAGATTCCAGAAGCACTGGGCCAAAGCAGTGAGTGTCCACTGTCCACCCCGGGAGAACGGGGAGCATGGCCGGATCCTGCTGGGATCGGTCCTGCTCGGAGGCCCTCGCCTGCTCAGCACAGGTGCGCACCACACACAGGAGCCGCAGACCAGGGCGCCCGCACGGCAGCTGCGCCCAGAGGACGCCATGGGCTTCTGATTTACGATCTAACGGGGGAGCTCTGAGGGGCTCCCGCTTCACTCTTCCTCCCTGACCTACGATAGATTTTACCCTGTGGGAGCCGGTTGTTGGGATTACTGTGGCCACCAAGTATCCCGATGCCAACGGTACATTCGGGGACCACAAAGATTACCGCTGGGGGCGTCCATGAACCAGCAGGCCCAGGGTAGCTGGGTTTTGGCCAGAACCCCATTTATTTCTTGGCCCCACAGACCCCCTCTTTATTTATTTATTTAATTAATTTTTAAAATGTTTATTTTTGAGAGGGGGAGGGGCAGAGAGAGGGAGACACAGAATCCGAAGCAGGGTCCAGGCTCTGAGCGGTCAGCACAGAGCCTGACGCGGGGCTCGAACCCACGGACCGTGAGATCACGACCTGAGCCGAAGTCGGATGCTTAGCTGATGGGGCCCCCCAGGCGCCCCACTTCCTGCTTATTTTCATCTGTTCCTTTCTTGGTGGACATTTAGGCTGTTTTCAGTTTGGGGGTACCAGGAAAGGTACTCTGAGCCTCCGTGTGCAAGTGGACATTCTCTTCGCCGTGGGCAGACGCCTGGGTGTGGAGCGCCAGGTCATACGGTGGGCGTGCCCTTGACTTCTTGAGAACGTGGTCCACCGTTTTCCAAAGTGACCATGTCACCTCTCACCTCCTCCCCTGCGCTGGTCATGCACTTGATCCCTCTTACTATTCCCCGTTTGTGTACCTTCTTCAGTAAAGTGTTCGAACCCTTTACTCGTTTTTATAAGGAATCGTTTGTTTTCTTGTTGAGTTCTGGGGAGTTCCTTCTATCTTCTGGATACAAATCCTCTATCAGGCATGGTTGACGAAGACTTTCTTTCAGTCTGTGTCCTGACTTCTCAGTTTCTCTCTTTAGAAGTTGAGGTCTAATGGACGTTAGCTTCAGGCATACCACGGAGCAGTCACCACAACATGGCTAGCTGGCATCGGCTCACGTAGTTACAGTCGTTTCTTCTTAGGAGAACTTGTAAGACCCACTGTCTTAGCAACTTTCAAATCCACGACACGGTATTGGTAACCAGTCACCGTGCTCCCCGTGAGTTATTTATAACTGAATGTTTAGACCTCTTGAGCCCCTCCGCACATCTTGCCTCCCCCTCCCCCACCTCTAGCATCGCCTCTATTCTCTGTATCCATGAGTGTGGTTTGGGGGTTGTTTTCTTTTTAAAGATTCTCCATGTAAGTGAGATCATATCACATTTGTCTTTCTCCATCTGATTTATTCCACTTAACATGATACAATCAAGCTTTATCCATGTCACTGCAGATGAAAGAGTCCCTTCTTCTTTGTGGCTGAGTAATATTCCGGGGTGTGTGTGTGTGTGTGTGTGTGTGTGCGCGCGTGCACGCACACGTGCCAACGTGTGTCTACACCACATCGTCTTTATCCTTGTACCCCTGGGTGGACACTGGCTGTCCCCATGTCCTGGCTATTGTAAATAATGCTGCAGTGAGCATTGGGATGCCGGAGATCTTTGTGAATTAATGTTTGTGTTTCTTTCAGGTAAGTACCCAGAAGTGCACTTGCTGGATCGTAGGTTGTTCTATTTTTCATTTTTTGAGAAACGCCACACTGTTTTTCCAGAGCGGCTACGTTCCCACCAATGGTGCACGAGGGCCCCCCTTTCCCCACATCCTCGCCATTTGTTGTTTCTGGTCTTTTCGACACCAGCCACTCTGACAGTGTGAGGTGACCTCTCGCTGTGGTTTTGATTTGTATTTCCTTGATGATGAGTGGTGATAAGTGTCTTTTCACGTGTCTGTTGGTCATCCTGTATCTATTCTGGGAAAATGTCTATTCAGAACCTCTGCCCATTTTTTAATGGCATTGGTCATTTTCTTGCTATTGTGTTTTATGAGTTCTTTATATACTTTGGGTACTAACCCTTATGGGATATATGATTTGCAAGTCTTAGCTCCCGTTCCGTAGGCTGTGGGTTCCTGTGTCGATGGTTTCCTTGGCTCTGCAGGAGCTTTCTGGTTTGATGTGGCCTCGCTTGGTTTGGTGTCCAATGCAAAAAATCATCTCCAAGACCAATGACAAGGAACTTACCCCCTATGTTTTGTTCTAGAAGTTTTATGGCTTTAGGTCCAGCATTCACATCTTTAACCCATTTTGAGTTGATTTGTGTGTGTGGTCTGAGATAGAGTTTTAGCTTCATTCTTTTGCATGTGGCTGTCCGTTCAGTCTCTTAACGGTATCCTGTGTAACGCAAAAGTTTTTAATTTTGACAAAAGCCAATGTAGTCATTAATGTCTTTATCGATCTCAAATTCTGTTATGGTATCTAAGAGATCTGCCTAACTCAAGGCCACAAGACTTTCTCTTATGTTTCCTTTTGGAAAGTTTAAGTTTAAGGTTTTCCATTTAGATCTGTGGTCCTTTGAGTTAGGTCTTGCTTTGAGGTTTTTGTTTGTTTTCGGTTTTGTTCGGTTTTGTATCTAGTGTGAGGTAGGGCTTGACGTTCGTTTTCCTGTAAATGGTATGCACTTGTGCCAGCAACATTTGTAGAAAAGTCTCCCCGTTTTTCACTGCCTTTGTACTTAGGTCAAAACTAAATGAAGGGTGTCTGGGCGGCTCCGTCAGTTAAGCGTCTGACTTCGGCTCAGGTCATGGTCTCACAGTATGTGGGTTTGAGCCCCGCGTCAGGCTCTGTGCTGACGGCTCAGAGCCTAGAGCCTGGAGCCTGCTTCCGATTCTGTGTCTGTCCCTCCCCTGCTCATGCTCTCTCTCTCTCTCTCAAAATTAATAAAAAAACATTAAAAAAATTTAAAAACCTAAATGGTGTATAATATTGTTTTATGTCGATTATTCCTCACTTAAAACAATTAAGAGGTCTAACAAAAGAATAAATCAAGAGAAAGCAAACGGTAAGTGTGTGTGGGCATGTTCCTGGGCTCACTGCCTACAGCGCACTAAAAGTCCTCACTGTCAGGAAGTGTGGGTCCTTCAGTTTGTTTCTTCTTTTCAGAGTTGTTTGACTTTTCTGGAATCTTTGCATTTCCATGTGGACCTCAGAATCAACTTATCCGTTTCTAAAGTAGAGACCAGGGCCGCAGGGTTGGGGCCACCTGGAGCCTGGAGAACTGGCATCCCAACATCACTGGGTCTTCTGACCCGTGAGGAAAGTCTGTCTCTCCCCTTATTTAGATCTCCCATTCCTCTTGGAAATATTTTGGAATTTTCAGTGAGTAGATCTATTATATCTTTTGTTGGATTTATCCCTAATTTTTTTCATATTTTTGATGCTATTATAAATGTTATTTCTCAGTTTCTGCTTATTTGTCCCAAGTATTTATCCATTTCATCTCAACTGCAAGAGCTATTGGCTTGCAGTTGTTTATAAAATATTCCCTTATTATCTTTTCAGTGTCCGTGGAATCTGTAGTGATGTCTCCTCTCCTGTTTCGGAACGTGTGTCTCTCTGTCTCTCTCCTTCGTAAGGCTTGTCACGTTCCTGGTTGGGTTATGCTAACTCAGCCTTCGTTTTGGCCTGGAAGCTGGAACGGACATGGCTTCTTGTGGTGATGTTTGGGGGGGTGGGGGGTGTCATGTCTGCAGGCTTTGAGAGATCAGAGTCTTCTGGAAGTTGACATTCAGCCATCCCCCAACCAGGACCATGGCTCTGGCCTAACAGGCAAATTTCAGACACTGAGTCTCATAGTGGGGCCTTTCTTCCCCTCAGTCTGCTCAGTCACCGCCTGCACTAGAGGCTTATTTATGAGCCGAGAGACGAGAGTGCTCACACTCAGGGATCTGTAGTCTGTCACTGGCATTCATGGCCTTCCGCATCTTTTCAGAGAGTAACTTAGTTAAGACCAAGGAATTCCATGACATTTATGCAGTCATGCCAACTTCTGCCCCTTCAAACGTCGGGATCAGGGCCGCCAGCAGAGACGAGACGGAAGGAGATGCAGGGCCTCTGGAGGGGATACGATGCAGAGACATTTGCTTTTCCTGTGACTTCCGTCACCATCGTCCAGGTTTCATTCCCCTAAGGGAGTGTGTTCATTGTATAATCTGAAAAAAATCTCTTGTCTGTTTATGAAACACAGGAACAAGTCACATGCAAAAGGACACCTAGCAATAATGTGTGCTGGTGACAATGCGACAGCCTCCCAGACCCAAGGAGCTGCCACTCCCAGCGCCGGATGGGGCGTCTGCGGCTCAGCACCCAGGCCGACACCCACCAGGCTGCCATGAGCTGTTCTTGGAGGCAGCGATGGGCTGGGCTGGGTGTCCAGGGGTCCATCACGTGCGGACTGGGGGACCAGCTTCCCGCTCGCTGCCCTGACACGCTCTGAGGCACCGTCTTGCTGTCTTCCTCGGATGGGAGGAATTTGAGGCACTTGGGCTGCTCCAAGGGACATCGTTGGTCGCGTGCTGTGCCGTGATCAGGGCCAGGGATTGGATGGGCGAGGCCATCAGAGAGGCCCAGCGATCTGAGGGTGGGTAAGTCCACCCAGAAAGGCCGGGAAGAGGACCGAGGTCCAAATGCAAGAGACTCAGTGTTTGAGGGCTGGGGGAGGTAGACAGACTGGGACATGCCAGCAGGCTCGCGGAGACCACGAGAGGGTGTTTACGAGTATGTTCCAGAAAGAGAAGGAGAGGAGGGGGCAGTGGGACAGGGTGACAGGTGTAGGGAGGCGTGGGGAGGATGTGACAGCTTACCACACAAAGCCGCAGGGAAGGGCAGGTGAGGCCTGGTGGCCAGGAGGCCCCGTACACTCAGCCGCCAGTCCGCCCACTGGGACCCCGCCACACACCCAGACCCCGCCTCCGGGAAGACGCAATGGCATTGCCCCAGGTGTGAATGTCTGCACCCAGGAGGTGCCCGCAGGACCCTCTTCAGGCAAGAACTTCAGGGCTGCATTGTGAACGTGGGTCTGGGGGGGCCAGACCAGAAGGGGCAGGCTGGACGCTGGCTAGGAGGCAGCCGGGTCACCGGGGGAAATGGTGACGCTGCCCTGAAGCGGGCACTGGCTGTGGGGATGGGCAGGTGCGGCGGGAGGCTCACGGGGTGGTGCCCAGTGCCCGCTGTGCCAGCACTGTCGGGCGAGGGCACGAGCAGAAGTTTGCCTCTGAACGGGTTAAATCGAAGGTGACTTTGAGATTTCCAAGGGAAGCCGTTGGGAGGCACTGGACAGAAACCCACAGGCTCCGAGGGTGGTCAGATCTGCACGTCTTCATGGGGTCCCCACTGTTTAGGCCATGAGTAATTGGGGGTCCTGAATGTGGTCACTTCAGGGGAGAGTCTGGGGCAGGGAAGAAGGGCAGGGGCAGGCAAGAACAAAGCTCCGTGTGACCCTTGTGTTTACAGGCAAGGGCTGGGGCCCGACAGGCCTCCTGGGCGGGGGGCAAAGGGGTCACTATTTCAGGTGTGGCTGAACAATCAGGAGGAAGTTTCCAGATGCAAAGGGGACAGGGAGCATGGCTGCTCTGCTCAGTAGCCGTTGTGTGAGGTCCCGCAGGGCCCCGCGGACCTTGCAGGGTCCCCGGTGGCCCAGCCTGAGGGGACGGTGGTGGGCAGCGGCAGGGACAGTGCTGGGGGCTGCACGGGGCCTGCGCGGCGGTCCAAGAGCCAGCAGGGGCCGCGGGGAGCTCCTAGTGTGTGGAGCAGGGGTGCGGGGGAGCGGCCTGTGGGTGGTGGGGCCGGGCTTCCATTGAAGAGGCAACGCTCTGGGCGGGACTCGCAGGACCGGAGGGGGATTCGACACAGGGCACTGGGGAGAGATTGGGGTGAGGAACGGCCCCACTTTTCCTCCCTCTGTCCGGGGAGACCCATGGGGGCCCCAGGGTGAGGGGACCGGGCAGTAGTTTGCATGCTGCGCAGGAGCCCAGGTGAGTCTGTAGCACAGGGGTGGGGCTGGGCCTCGGAGTGGGCACCTGCGCCTGCGGGACAGGGGGTCGCGGGGGGCGGGGGCCGCAGCTGTGCCAGCAGGTGCCTAGGGGACTGAGCCAGCCCCACGTCCCTAACACATGCCCAACCTCGCCCATGCGCACACGCACACTCACGCACACAGAAGCACACTCACACACAGGCACCCATACACGGGACACGTACACACTCACGCACGCACACTCACACATGCACCGGCACTCATGCATGCACACAGGCGCACACACACGCACGCACCCACACACTCAGGACATGTGCACACTCACACACAGGCGAACTCACACGCACTCACACACAGGCCCACACACGCCCACACACACAGAACACTCGCACACGCACTCACACAGATAGGCACACTCACACATGCACCCACATGCACAGGCGTGCTCACACGCACTGGCACACTCACACACAGGCACACTCACACGTAGGCACACACGCATGCACCCACACACACAGGACACTTGCAAGCTCACACACGCACACGGGCACACTCTCACAATGCACCCACATGCACTGGCACACTCACACACACAGGCACATGTGCACACACCCACACACACAGGACACCTGCATGCTCACACATGCACACAGGCACACTCACACACACCCACACGCACTGGCACACTCACACACACAGGCACACTAACACGCACAGGCACATTCTCACACACAGTCACACTCACTCACACAAGCACACTCAACGCCCCTCTCACAGGCTCTTTCACGGAACCTGTTAGAGCCCCAGCAGGGGGCCAAGTGGTGGCACAGTTTTGGAAACTGAGGCTGAGGGGGAAGGGGTTTCCTCAGGGCTTGGAGACTGTGATCTGGCCCCGAGCTGGACGTTCAGCCCCAAAGCCCGGCCCGGCCTTGTGTGCTGGGGGTGCTGGATGCCGGGGCGCTCAGCAGAGGGCCGGCCCCGGGGCCAGAGCCCCCTCCTGCAGGCACTAAACGGTTCCAGACCCCGCGCGGCGCGGCCTTATCCGTCCCTCTGATCCACTCCATTCATCCTGAGCCTGTCTCCTTCTTCCTGTGCATGCCCGCCCCAAAGCGGGCTGGAGCCCCTGCGGCTGGGTCCCAGAGGTCACCCTCTCCTCCCCTGGCCCCAGACAGAGCAGAGCTGCTGGGCAGCGGCTGGACGCTAGGCTTTGCCACCCCTTCTCCAGGTGGGGCTGGGCCACGTGTCTGGGGCTTTGGGGGGGGCGGGCAGAGGGTCACTGGAGGCCACTCAATGCTTCAGCTTCAGCAGAAGCCCTAGGGGCTGGTGAGGCTCTGAGCAGTGCAAATGCCGGAGCCCACCCACCACTCTGGAGTCGCCCCTGTAAAGACCACCTCTCTCTCTCCTTGGGTGAGGCTGTGGGGAGGACTGCCCACCCTGGAAGGGGGAAGCCCACCCCAAAGCATAATCAAAGCACCCTGTGGGTGGGTGGGCTTCCTAGGGTCCTGTTCCTAGAATAGTAGCTCCCTGCAAGGGGCATTTGTTTTGACCATGGCTGTCACTCCACCTCTAGAGCTGTGCCTGGTACCTGCCTAAACCAGGTGACCGGTGAGTGAGGGCATGAGTGAGTGAGTGAGTGAATGGATGAATAAGTGAATGAATGAGGGGGTGAATAAATGATTGAATGGATAGATGACTGAATGAAAGAATGGTGGATGAATGGAGGGAGGGAGGGAGGGATGGTGGATGGATGAACAGAGGGAAGGAGGGATGGAAGAATGCATGGTGGATAAAGAATGCATGGAGGGATGGGTAAAGGGAGGGAGGGAAGGAGGGAGGCAGGAAGGGAAGGAGAAATGGATGGAGGAACAGATGGATATATGGTGGATGGATGGAAGGATGGAAGGATGGATGGATGGATGGATGGATGGGTGGGTGGACGAATGAATGGTGGATGGACAGATGGATGGATGGATGGATGGTGGATGGATGTGTGGATGGATGAACGGACAGATGAACGGACAGATGTTGGATGGATGGATGGATGGGTGAATGGACGGATGGATGGACGGACGGATGGTTGGACCGATGGATGGATGGGTGGATGGATGGATGGATGGATGGACGGACAGATGGTAGATGGACAGATGGATGGACGGATGGATGGATGGACAGATGGTGGATGGATGAATGGATGGATGGACGGATGGTGGATGGATGGCGGATGGACTGGTAGGTGGATGGGTGGGTGGATGGATGGGTCTGTGGATGAATGGACAGATGGATGGATGGATGGATGGATGGATGGATGGATGGATGGTGGATGGTGGGGGAAGGATGAGTGGGGAGATGAGCCAGTGTGCGTGCTGCCTGGCTGGCCATCCCTCCGTGTTTCTGCTAGTAACCAGAGTTGGAAGGTGTGGGGCGTGGTCTCTGCCCAAGTCTGCCCTGAGCACCAACTCCTTGCTGGGCTGCTGGGACTCTGGCATGTCACCGTGGGCCCGCCCATCCCTGGCGGCCAGTTCCCCCACCTGGATGCTTTGTACGGGACCCCTGCTCAGGCTGAGCCCTCCCAGCCTGTCGGCCTCACAGACATGCTCTGGGGGGCCTCACCCTCACCCAGCGGTCCAGGCTGGCGGAGCTGGGTCTGAACGCCTGGTGTACCCACCTGGGATCAGCGGCCCCTTCTGAAGTATTCCAGGTCCTCGTCAGGCAGAGCCCAGGGCTTCGAGGCCGCCACTGGGAGTCTGTGAGGACCGGCCCCGGAGAAGGGACAGGGTCCGGCAGGCACACACATTCCTCTGGGCCCCTGGGCTCTGTCTGCCTGCGGGCCCAGGAACGTGCCTGGAGCACTTGAGGACTTGGCATTGAGACCCGCACCGACCCCGGGGCCCTCCTTCCTGCCAGTGGCATTTGGGCTCAGCACACGGGGGACTTCTCTGCCTCTTTTGGCCCTGCTGGGGAGTGGGGGTTCACAGAGCACCGTGAGGAGGTGGTCCCGGGGCAGCTGCAGGGGGTCTTCCTTGTCTGAGCAGCTGGAGTCAGCTGCACCCCCCCCCAGGGTTCTGTGACCCCCACAAAAATCCAGAACCTTCCTTTGCTTCAAGCCCGGTGAGGCTCTCCGGGGTCAGACCCAGCAGGGCCTGGACCGGTGTGGCTCGGAGCAGGAGGGAAGCAAAGACAGCCCACTTGTGCGCAAATCCCTCTGCCCACATCCCCGGGACGCAATAGGTGGTCTCCTGGGGACAACGGGGAGCTGGCATCTTCCAGAATGGAGCCCCTCCTGCCTCTTTATGCACAGATTGCCCCCCCGCCCCACCCACCAGGCCCCAGAGGGGCCAATTTCCTTTTCACATTCAAGGGCCTCTGGGCCCAGGGTCCTGTCTGCGCCCAGTGCACACGGAGGGTCCAGGGGTGGGGGTTTTGCGCACACTCGTGTGCACACAGGTGGGAGGGGTGCCTCTGGAGTTCACCCCATCCTGGTCCGCGTGTGGCGGCAGGGGATGCGGCCAGCGGGGTCTCAAGGGTCTGGGCTCAGAGCAAATATCTTGCTGATCTAGATCTGAGATGCAGAGTGTGCTGCCCGTGAGTTTGTGTGTTTTTTTTGGGAAGCACCGCGTTGACTGTGGCTGGCGGCCAGCCCCCACGGAGGGACGCAAGGTGGCTGAGGCCACTCGGACCCCCACACCCATACTCACATCTGGCCTGGGTTTCTGTCTGCAGTGGTCTGTCCGCGGGGGCCAGGTGGGTGCTTGTCCTCAGCCCTTGATGGTGGCAGGAGCTGCCTGGCCGGGAGCCCTATCTGAGCAGGTCCAGATGGAGAGCATGGTCCTGGAGCCCCGGGCCTGGCTCCACTGTCAGCCCAGGGCCATCTGCGGGGCATGGCGGGGTGCAGAGTCCCAGGTGACCATGGCCAAGCCACCGGTCCAGCATGGGACCTCTCTCTCTGGCTTGGGGTCCTCCATGTCTGTGGCCAAAGCACCGGACAGCCACCTGTCCTTGCTGCCCTAGGCCAGGCCCTGGTCCTGGGGCCACACCAGTCCTTGGCCACCACTTCCAGGACAGAGGGAAGGCAGCCCTGAGGGCAGAGGTGAGGAGGGAGAGTAAGAGGCTCCGGGAAGGGTCGCCACTAGGACCCTGCCCTGGGGACTCTGGCCACTCTCCAAAGCGCAGGGAGGCCCAGCACCCCAGACTCCACTGGCCTGGTCTACAGCTGGAATCTGGGTAGGGACAGTGCCTGAGGGGCTGGGGCGCCCAGCTATTAGGGGGTGGCCCAGGAAAAGATGAGATGGTGGAACCATCCAGACATTGGACCCATGATGGGACCAGCTGGGCAGGCTTGATGAGCTCAGATTTCAGCTCCACAGGCCGAAAGGGATGGCTGCTGGACGCAGGAATGCACTGAGAGCAAAAGTAGTGAGCTCCCCAGGGCTGGGAGCAACCAAGCGAAGACCAGCCAGGAGTACCATGGGGACACCCTCAGGAGTTTTGGGGAGGGAGACAAACACCTTCTGGGGTGCTGGGGAAGGAGTATCCTTGTCCTGGTCGCCCGGGGAACGGCGCGGCTGCCCTCAGACAGTGGCTGCCCCTGAAATCCGGCCACACCCCAACCCCAAAGAGCTTCCCTGAGTGCCGACACTTCCCGGATGGAGCTGCAGCCCACTGCCAGTGTCACCGGGCTCCATGGCCCTCTGAGCCGTGCAGCACGGAACCCGCGAGCTTGAAGCCTGGTGGGCACCTCCTTCCACCAAGGGGGGGCGGCCATGGGGGATGGGGCGGGGACCGGGTCCTAGACTCCCGGGAGAGCTCGTGGATTCAGAAGGTCACCTCCCTTCTCCTCCCCACGGTCCATCTGCACCCCCCTGGTACCCTTTCCCCTGCGGCCCAGTGCCCCCACTGTGGATACCCCGTGGTCCTGGGCCTGGGGAGCCCCGTGGCCTTCAGCGCCCGGTGCTGTGTGAGTGAGCAGGTTCCTGATCATTTTAAGGCCACCACAGCTGGTCCTTGGCCTCCGTCCCCCGGCCCCGGAGCTGGAGGTGCGAGGGCAGAGGTGGGAGAAGGGCCTGATCCATGGGGCCGCAGGGAGGGGGTTAGGAGTCTTCCCTGGGGGCCCAACCCTTCTGCGGCCCCTCTGCCTCCGGGCCAGACCCCCGTCTGTGGGCTCAGTCAGCATGCAGGGGAGGTGTGGAACAAGTGAGACAAGATGGCATAGGCTCTGGGAGGTGGCCTTGGGAAGGGGCCCCGGGGTGCTGGCTGCCCCATCCCTCCCGCACCCAAGGGCTGCGCCCACCAGGAATAGCAGAACGTGGTAGGTAGGGGTGAGGACACCCACCTGTGGGGTCTGCTTGGGCGAGTCCAGTGCTATGTCCATTTCCTGGCCTAGGAGACTCCAGCGTCTGCAGGGGAGGCCCTGGGGCCTTCCCAGCATCAAGGCCCAGTGGAAGGTCCTGGAAGCGCAGGGGTCAGGACCGGCTGTCTGTCTGAAGGGACCCTGTGTCCTGGGGGCTCCGACACAGGCCAGCCAGGGTGGCGGAGTCGGAATGGACCCGGGGCCCTCTCCTCTGGTGGACGGCGGTGAGGAGTGGGGACCCCATTGCACAGTTCCCTCCCCCACCGGGGACCCTCCCGCCACCAGGAGCAGTACCCCAGGGGCCCGGTCCAAGCTCCCCCACTGCCCAAACGAGGAGCCCCCTTTCTGCCGATGCCGGAAGGCCCCGGCCTGGAGCCCCTCCCTCCATTGAAGCCCGGGGGTCACCCCAACCGGGCGAGGAGATCGCTTCCCCCTGGGGGCCTCAGCGGGGGAGGCGGCACCCCGGCTCCCATCTGGCTAGGGAACGAGGCTTGGGCCACCCTGCATCAGGCAGTCCCCACGTGCCCCCAACCCTGACCCCAACAACGGGGACCGCCTTGGCCTGGGCGTGAATGAGGCAGAGCGAGTGGGGCCGGGCGAGGAAGTCCACCTGTCCCGGCCCTGGCCCTGCTCCTCGGGAAGGGGGGCCCGTCAGGCGTGGCGCGGGCTGGACCGCCCCTCTCCTCGCGCCCTGGCCGGTCTGACGACACGGAGGGCATGGAATTCAGAAGAGCGCGTGTGGGTGTGTTCGAGGGCCTGCGCGCCCCGAGGGTGGAGCGGACTCCGGGGACAAATGGCTCGGGTATTCGGGGGACAAACTGAATTAGGACTAATTTCAGGCCAGGCAAGATCTAACCGGTTTCCTGGCCCGCTGGGGAATCGCTGTCTGGCAGGGGCCGCCGGGAGCCAGACGGTCCGCTGGCCTCCGCGGTGCCCAGCGTGGCGTTGGCGGCCGCCCCCATGGCCAGGGACGGGGCTCCCTCGCCCCTGTCACCGGCAGGTGTCCTGGGCCCACCCCCGCCCCCAGGCTTGTCGAGACCCAAACATACATCTTTCAGTCTGTAGAGAGATATTTGAATACTGGGCTTTGCCCCAAAATTTTTGGTGGAAAATGGTAAACGTGAACGGGCAGAGACAGACCAGCGAGCGCCCCAGACACTGGACACAGGCCTCCCCGCTGGCCCTGCGCTGTTTTGAAGAAAATTAAAAGGACTTTTTTTTTGTTTTTTAAGAATTTTTCCTTGAATTACTTTACTTTGAAACCCAGAGAAAAAGGCCTGGAGGTGCCCGCCGGCGTCCAGCGCGAGGGCTCCGGCGGCCCTGGGGCACCTCTCCCCGGCGCCCCCGGGTTCCGTGTCTCCTTCCACTCACAGCACACGGCATCTTGAGCGCACCCCCTTCCGCGCCCCGTGACCCGTGCCGGCAGCGTGCCGGGCAGAGGTGGACGGGGGCCACGCGTGTGCCTCGCTCCGGCCGCAGCCTGAGCCCCTCGCCCGCCAGCTCCCGGCTCTCAGACCCCCGCCCCCACCGGTCCCGCGCTGTCCCTCCTGGACCCCGGACGGCTGAGGCAGGCCGGGGCAGGGCGGGTCTTAATAACGTGATTGGGCTTGGCCAGATCGCCATCCTAAGAGCCATTTTCAGAGAAGCCGCAGCTAGTGACAGAGGCAGCTGGGCTGTCCCTCCCACTGCGTGTTTCTGCATCTGCTCTGTGCCCAAGCGCTGTCCTGGGGGCAGGAAGGAACCAGGAGCGATGGGAGGAAACCCCTCGCTCCAGAGTGGGCCCTGCAGGGGACGGAGGGCGCTGACGCAGACTGCAGCACTGAGCGGGCAGCAGAGGGCCCCTGGGTGAGGGACCAGGACAACCGCCCGAGTTGCCGGGAGGTGTCACAGCAGAGTGGTGCCACCGTGCCCCGTCCCAATGCCCCCGACAGCCCCGAGCTGGTATCATTCAAGGCCCCACCTGGCCACCTTCCTAGGGCTAGCCTGTGCTGCCCGGGCAAGAGGTCCGGGGGTTCTGTCTGGCCCGCGCCACTGGTGCCAGCCAGGGCTTCTCGGCCACAGGGCCAGGAGGGCTGCACGCACTGGGGACAGTGGGTGGCGGGACGTGCGCTGGGCTCCCCTGCCTTCTGCCTACGCGGGCCAGCCGCCTCCCAGGCTCCGAGTCTAGCCTCCTGGCCCCGCGGGGACGGTCAGCCCAGACGCCCACCTGGACATCGCTGGCCACAGCCCAGACCATGGACCAGGCCGGGACAGCCACGGGACAGTCCCCAGAGGGGCAGAGGGCAGCTTCAGCTGGCCAGCGCAGCAGACAGACCAGGGTCTAAGCTGATGGCAGGGCCCAGGAGCCCAGGCTGGTCGAGGAGGCCAAGACAGCCGTGGCCGCCATGAGGAAGGGTGTGACTGTGGCCAGGGTGGTGGAGGGAACCCTCCGGGCTCTCGCTCTGGCTGGCTGCCGGGCTGCGTCCTGCCTGCCTCTCCTGGAGTCTCTGGGGCCCTTGGAGCCGGCGCTATGATGACCCCCACTTTCCCGGTGGACCCCGCAGATCCCCTACATCTGGGACTGGAATGCAAGCAGGCGTCCTGACCACAGGGCCCCCAGGGTGCTGCCACCTCAGTGAGGGAGTCAGTGCGTGCGTGCCGGCCCTCGGGCCTCCTGCCTCCCAGCAGCCGCCCTTCCCAACCCCTTCCGGCTGACCCGCTGGCCTACTCTCCCCCCGCCACTGCCCCACACCTCTGCCCCTGCTCCCCCAGATGCCACTGCATGGGGTGACCTGGAAATGAAGCCCGATCCGGCTCATAACATCAGTGTGAAGGCCCTGAGGCCACCAGCCCAGCCCAAAGCAACTGAGTTAGAGAGAAAAGTGTGGGGACCGTGAAGTGACAGACAGGAAATGGGGAGCAGCCAGGCCCAATGGCTGCCCCTTCCTAGCTTGTGAAGGGGCCTCAAGGTCCCGGCCAGTCCAGGGATGTGCAGTCCCTTGGGGCTCTGCTCCTGCCTGGGCAGCTCCTGGAGAGGGGCCGGGGGGTAGCTCAGGCTGGCTCAGATGCCCCCCCCCCCCCCCCCCCCCCCCCCCCCCCCCCCCCCCCCCCCCCCCCCCCCCCCGCACCATCTCCTCCCAGCAGCCTGGCCCTGCCCGGGGAGGGTCTCCTTCAGCTCCCCGCTCCCTCCCTGGCTTCTCACCTGAGCCCTCCCATGGGCCCTCCCTGCCTGCTCCAGCCCTCACCCCTGCACGGAGCTCCCAGGGGTCTGGGCTGAGTCTGTCCAGGCAGGCACGGAGTCCACAGCCTCTGGTGCACCAGCCAGGGAACCTTCCGGTGAGTCTGGAGGGAGGCTGGCTGCTCGATGCAGGCGGTGACCAGATCCTCCTAGGGTAGGAAGGGTGCACTGAGCCTCCCCGGGGGAGTCGGGCAGGTGCCTGGGCCCCTGGGAGGAGGCTGAGCAGCCCTGTCCTGCCGGGTGCCCACTCGAGGTACTTCCTCCGCTTCCAGCCTGACGCCTTCCCAAACCAAGGGGGGGGTGTTTGATGACGGTCCATCCTGGCCCCCCCACCGTGAGCCTGGTTCCCAGCCCCCCCCGGGTCCCTGACCTCTGCAGACAACAGCCCCACCCACAGGGGCAGCCGGCTCCGTGCCACATGGGAGAAGCAACGCGCGGTGGCTGCTGTCACGGAGGACGGAAAACCGGTCCCGGGACGGGTTGGCGGGGCGCTGACGCTGAGCTGGGGACGGAAGGCACATGGGACGCACCAGGCAGCGAGGAGCTGGGCTTGGCAGAGGCCCGGGTGACGGGAGTCAGAGGGGAGCAGCTGGGGGTGCCCACAGCAGTTGGCTGGAGCCCAGGGTGCTGGGGCGCCACAGAGAGGGCAGAGCCCGCCTGGCCTCGAACCAGCCATCTGCAAGCGCTCGCTGGGGACCCCACCGGTGGGGCGGGACGTGGCGCCTCGTCCCAGAGCTCCTGGGGGACCCCAGCATGGTAACCACCTTCCTGGAGTGACGGAGCCCGAGGGCTGGCCCCAGCAGGGGAAGAGCGGGGAATGGGCCGCGGGGCAGGCGCTGCGGGGAGGGGTGGGGGGGGTGCTGCCCCTGCGAAGGGCAGAGACCAGAATGGGCAGGGCGTGTGCTCAAGATGGGGCAGAGACACCAAACCTGGCCGGGCCCCTGCTGTCCGAGCAGTGGGGACATCCCGATGCGGCTGGCCGCAGGCCCATGGAGTTCTCGGGGCTCCTGGCCCACACGGCTCCCGGACATGTGGCCCCGGGGGTGGCCTCGGATCCCAGCCTCTGATCCCAGCCTAGGCCCAAGTTGGATGGCACGGGGAGGGGGGACAGCCCTGCCTGGCGCGGGGAGAGGGGTCCTCGGGGCTACCACGTCCTCACGAAGCACTTGCCCATTGATCCCAGAGGGAGACCCAGAGCCGCCATGAGCTAAAAACTCCGCTGTAAACAAAATAGGGGGTGTGATTGTGATAAGGAAGCCAAAGCTCTGGAGGACCCCCGACCGCCTCAGGGGACTGCCCTGAGTGCCGGGAAGGGGACAGCAGAGCTGGTCCAGGGCAAGTGTGGGCCAAGGGCAAGGCCGGGTGCAGGAGGTAGAGATCGGGTCTTCAGGTGCACAGGCCAGCCCAGTCATGGATGCCGTCTCTTCAAACGGGTGGTCCACACAGCCAGGAGCCTGCTCTCTGTGGTCTGCGGTGTGGATGGACGTCCCTAAAGGGACATGGTCCCCAGCCCTGCCCGGCCAACCCATCCTGGACCACAGGGCCATCCACAGAGCACATCACTGAGCAGTGTTCTCCAGCGTGGGTGCCGTTCAGCCCCGGGAGGCCCCCCAGCCTCCCTGACCACCTCCTTTCCCCCCCGCCCAAGATTTCAGGTCCTACGGAGTCACTTGCCTGAACCCCGACTGTGAAGCTCCAGACCTCACTGGCCTCACTGACCTGCCTTCCCACTGCGCCCAGTCGCCTCTGCAGCCCCCACACCCTGCCTCCTGCTCCCCAGCCCTCCGGCCGCTGCGCACCCACTAGCAGCTTCCATCTGGCTCCCGTCTGTGGGTGCCCCACTGTGGGCTGAGCCCCAAAACTGCTGCTCTTCTTAGCTCAGTGCCTGTCCCTACCGCCCCCTGGAGACAGCCTCCCCCAGCAGCTCCTCCTGACCTTGGACCCGCCGGAGGGGGCAATGCCAGCTGTCAGGGGCCCCATGCCCATGGGCCATGCCCAACACCTCCTTGTATCTCCCCAGTCAGCGAAGACACCCACCCCTGGCAACCTCGCTCCACCGACAGCCTCTCCTCCCCTGTCCCCTAGTCCCCCCTCCCAGTTGCCCTGGCCCAGGCCAATCTCCCCTCGGGGCCCAGCTGCCTCACCGGCCTCGGAGGGCCTGGGGTCCAGGAGCCCCTGCCTGGCGACCACACTTGGAGACTTCAGGCCCCTCCCCCAAATCCTGAATGTCGGGCTCCTGCCGGAGAAGGCCAGGGTCTCCGAACAGCTTGTCTTCTTCTCCTAATGGGAAGCTCATTCCTTCACAGCAGGACTCTTATCGATTGTGAGGAAGTGCTCCCTCCCCAGCTACCCCCCCAGGGCGGCTCCCCGGCCCCACGGGCCCAGTTACCAGGGGGAAGTGGCAGCACCGATTTTGAAAGCCTGTTGAAAATGTTTTTCCTTTGTTTTGTTTTATTTAGAAATTTCCCAAATTTTTACCAAGCTAAAAACACAACCACAAGAATGTGTAGCCTGGGTGGACGACTGGCATAAACAGCCCCCCCCACTGCCCAGCCTCCCCCCCAAACCACTGCCCCCCAACTCAGCAGCAAAAAATGCCAAACATGTGTAAGAAAACAGTACTGCAGACAGAGCTGGGGGAGTCCACGCACCCACACACGTGCACACAGACATACACACCAGGACACACGCAGATGCTCACTCACACTCATGCACCCACCTGTGCACACACATGAGCTGGCATGTGTGCACACTCACACAAATAAGCACACATGTACACACGCACACACATGCACACACATGAGTACACAGCACACATGTGAGCACACGCCAGCACATGCACAGCACACACAAGCACACATGCACCTGCATGGGAGCACACATGTACATACAGTACACAGTGAGCACACATGTGACCACACACATACACACATGTGAGCACACCCATGTGCACACGAATGCACGCACATGGGCACACACGTGACTACACACATGGACACCCATGCACACACGTGCATACATAGCACACACATAAATGTGAGCACACGTGCACACACGCTAGCACATACACGGCACACACGTGAGCACACACTTTTCCAGTCAGCTCTGGCTGCCAAGTAGAGGTAGCTCGGGGTGCTGGTCGATCACCGGGTCCAGCACCCCCCCCCCGTTCCTGCCAGCCATCCTTTGTCCCCTGGGCCTCAGTTTCCCCTTCGCCGGCCCCCCACACCTTCCAAGGTCCTTTGCAGGATCCAGGGGCCCAGGGGTGGCAGGCTCAGCAGGTACAGCCACGTGCTATGTGTCCCCCAGAGGTCTCCGTGGCCGAGGGGCCACCCCAGGGCCACCCCTGGGCCCCAGCCGTCCCAGCCTGGTGGAGGGCCTCCTCACAGCCGCTGGGACTCACGGGGGGGTGGGGGGGTTGCTCCAGAGCCTGGCTTTAGAGCCATCTGGGCTGCATGCCCAGGCTGCACCCCACCCGGGCATCCCCCCAGGCTGTACCCCTGACTCTGTACCCCTCCAGGCTGCACCCCTTTTCAGGCTACCGCCCCAGAACCTGCACCCTGAGAAGGCCCCAGCTGCCCCCAGGAGCTTCCCCAACCTGCCGCAGTTGTCAGCTGCTCCCACCGATGCCATCTCCCCAGAGGCGTCCAGTTCCCGGGCGGAGGACACACAGCTGTGAGTTGGAACTCTTAACTCAGGCCTTCCTGCGCTCCCCCCCCCCCCAGTCACTGCCCTGCAGTGGACCAGCCATCACAGCCCCGTGCTCCGAGGGGCATCCTGGGAGCCCCCCCAGCCCCCCCCGGACGATGGCGGCACTCAGCCCAAAGGGAGCGGCACCAGTGGGAGGGTGGCCCGGGGGACCTTCTGGGGGCCGACAGAGGGTCTCGGGCCTGAGGCCACCCCTCGGCGAGGACGGGTAGCTCTGCGCGGCACACGCCGGGCCGGGCCTGGGGAGCTCTGCTGGCACCAGACGGGAAGGCGAGGACCTTGGCCCTCCGAAATGTTTACTACATCAGGAAATTAATTCACTACGCACGGGCTTCGGTGACGAAGAATAAACACACACACACACTCACTCAGGACAAATTGAGTCCAGGCGCGGCCTCTGCCTGGCCGGGGCGGGTGGGAGGGCCACTGTCTCAGGCCACGAGCTGGGGGCCTGGCGGGGGGTGGGCAGGGGCAGGGCCTTGGCCCACACCCCCATCCGGGCCGGGCCCCCCCGGAGTTGCTCGCCTGCTCGGAGCTGTGACTATTTCTTCATCAATGCCCCGCCGAGGGGGCCGCTGACCCGCGGGCTCAGGAATGTGCCCGCACGGGGCCTGGGGGTGGGGCGGCCGCTGCAGGGACGGGCCAGCCCACAGGAGGCGCGCCACAGACCAGGGCGAGCCAGCGGGACCGGGCGTCCGAGGTGCCACCCGCTCTCACCCGGGCCGGCCCAGGTGGGCTCCGAGCCAGGAGCCAGGACATGGGTGCCGAGAGGGCGGAGGTTCGAAGCAGAGCCCCGAAGAGCTGCACGGATAAAGGGGGACGCCCCAAGGGAAGGTCAGCACTGCCTCCCCTCTGCCCCCAGAGGCTGCTACCTGCCGAGAGTCAGAGTGCCAGCCTCTGCCTCTGGCAAGGCCCCAGTCAGCTGCTCATCTGTAAAACGGGATAATCTCACACCCCCTGCCTGGGCTGCCAGGCCCACTCAGAGCAAGACCCCTGCCCTTGTCTTCTCTCCTGCCGTCTTGGCACTGGGCCCCACGGTGCCCCCTGCCTGTCCCCATGACTTCACACACGCTGTTCCAGCCTTCACACACGCCCTTCCCACCCCGGCCCCTGGTTGCCCCCTGGGGCATAGCGTTCCCAGTGTCCCACAGGCTCGCGGCAGCCCTGAGAAGGACAGACGGGGAGATGCCCACCGTGCAGATGGGGACACCAAGGCGCAGAGGGGACAGCTCACTTCCGAAAGTCTGCAGCTCAGGTTCTGCCAGTTCTGGCCACGCCCCTGCCCCCCCCCCGTCCCCCCCGCCCCCATCCAGGAACCCACCTCCCTTGCTCCCTGATACCCCTCCCCACGTCCAGCAGCTCCAGCTTTCTGAAGAACTGCACTCATCATGATCCCTCGCTGCCACAGCGGGTCCTTGGGGCCTCGGGGGAGGGGAGGGCTTCCGCAGCACGAACCTGGCTGCCACCTACCCAGTCAGGCTGCGCACCAGCCACGTCACAGCGCTTCTCCCCTAAGCCGTGAGCCCCAGGGCAGAGACCACCCCCACCGACCATTTGGCCAGCGCAGACCTGCCATGGACGCCAGCGAGGTGCCCTCCCCAGGCTGCAGGCATCGGGTCCTTGGAGTCTTAGCATGGGCTCAGGGGGATGCACACGGCTCTAGACCTGTATCTGTGCGCCGCCCTGGCCTGGCCCGTCGTAGCCCCAAGAGGTGCGCAGTGCTGGCCGGGAAGGATCAGCCCTGAGCTACTGGGAGGGGTCCCTGCTGTGTTCACGGCAGGACAGCGACAGAGGATGCCAGCCAGCTGCCCTCCCCTCCGCAATCATGCCCAGCCACCCGTGGCAGAAAGAACCACATGTCCAAGGCTCACGGCTGGGCGGAGAGGGGCAGGGGTCTGGTCCAGGCCCCGAAGGCTCAGGGACACTTGGGGAGGGGGGACTCAAGCCTGTCTGGAGTTCACAGGGGCATCACCTTTCCCAAGAGACGCCTGCCCCCTCCTCAAGTTCTCCATCTTGCCAGCCAGGTACCGACGGTGCTAAGGTTTGAGAGCCGGCCAGGGGCGGGCTCCCTCAGCTAACTCGGCGGACTGTCCGTCCCCTCGGGCTCCAGCCCCCCTCAGCCTCTCGGGCAGCCCCGCGGAAGCTGTCTAGCCTCCTCCCTGCACCAGTGACCGGCCTGCCGAGCCCTGCCCTGCGGGCCTCCTGGGCTGCCCCGGCCTGGCCTCCCGACCCTGGGGACAGCCTGCATTCGACTTGGAGGAGGAATTAGCCCTCGGGGTAGACTTGACTCTGGGAGGACGCCGGCAGGCTGCGCGCTGGGAGGCACCCACAGGGCAGGGGCTCACACACGCCCCTGCCAGACCCCCCTCCCCTCCCCTTGACCCTGTGGCTTCCTGCTCTTCTGGCCCCACAGCCCACTGGGCCAAGCCCTCCAGACGGCCCGAAGCTCCCCCACTCTGCCCAGGCAGCTCGGGAAGCGGCCACAAGGTCCAGAAAGGTTCCAAAGCCCCAGCCGCGGCCTGCAGGTGCCAAGGGCCCCGGATGTGGTGCAGCCTGGGCAGCCCCATGAAACATCTGGATCCTTAGAGTCATTTGTGAATGAGGGAAGGAGGCGTGCTAGTGGGTAAGCCCGGCCCCCGTCGCACACGCGGCAAAGCCACACGGAGGTTCACGTGGGTCTCCGTGGATTGGCCAAAGGGGCTTGTCCTCTTCTGTCTGCCTCCAGAGCGACCCGCCCCCTGCATGGGCCTTGCCCCTGCCCCGCCTGCACCCGGGCCATGCTGAGCCCCATACCTGCCCGGGTGCCGGGTCACCAGAACTTAGCCTGCTCCTTGTCCTCCAGGACGGGCTCTGACCCTCACGTGGACACGCCCTGCCCTTCCAATCAGGTCCCCACCCGGCAGTCACCAAGACCCCAGATGTGAACTCCGGCCTCTCCTGCCCAGCACTTTCCGCTGCCCGCCCTCCTCCGCCAGAGTCCAATCTGGCCTGGCGCTGAGCAGCTCTGCCCTCAGGGTCTCCATCGCAAGAGGCCCGCCCCCCTCCGAAGCCCCCACCCGCTCTCTCCAGGGGCAGCACCAACTGCCCCCTCCCCCTATCAGCCTGCATGCCACCTTCTCCCAGGTAGACTAGCCTCCTACGCAGCCTCGGCTCGGAGGGTCAGGAGGCAGGCCCAGCCAGACCCCGGGGCACTTGGGGGGGCTGCCCCCCATCTGGGACGTGGGGAGCCCCGGCACCGCCCGAAGGCTCGCGTTGGGAATTCATAAACCACCAGACAAGAGTGCTGATAGGAGCTGGGTGCCACAGCCCGGGGCAGAAGGCAGTGGGCGCCCACCAAACAGCCAGCTGCGGAGGGCCCGCCCCCTCACGGCCGCCTCTTGCACCCACCAGCCCCTGTGACGAGAGCTCTCACCTCGGGCAGGACCCCATGTGCCAGCGGGGCCCCAGGAAGCTCTCCACCCTCGACAGGGGCACCTCCCCTGGCTCCACTGCCCTCTCCTCGCACGGCCGCGTCTGCCAGGGCCCGTGCCCACTTCGGCCTCTTCTCCTTTCTGGAGAAGTAAACTCAGTTTACTCAGTCAGGACCACCGGTGCCAATGACGGGGCGTCGGAGCCTCCTGCCGCGTGGACCCGGCCAGACCTCCAGACCCCACCGGTGGCAGGAACTCCTTCTGGGCCCACAGGATTTACCCGAACCCAGAGCGCCGCCCCGGGAGCCCAGACCCCCTCCCAGGGCCCCGTTGTTCTGGGGCAGCTGCCGCCCCTGCCCTGCCCCACCCACAGCGCCGGGCCGCAATCTGCCGTCCCCCAGCCGCCTGCCCTCGCTGGGTCTGCTGCCTGCAGTGCCAGGTGAGCCCCGCTCCTGTGAGCGCCCTAGGCTCTGGGAAGCAGCTCAGCTGGGCCTGGCCCACCCTCCTCAGAGCCGAGCCTCCGCCCTCACCGCCCCCTCCCTGCTGACCGGTGGGGGGATGGGCGCCCAGCAGGTGGGGCCGTGGCTCCCCCTGAAGCTTGGTCCTCCAAGAACGGCTCCTACACCAGCTGCCTTCGTTGCCCAATGCAGTGACACAACGCCCGCTGCCCTGCCCACTGGCACAGGCCTCCCTCATGGGGCGTGGCCTCTCCTCCAGGGCCAGGCTGCCGGTCTGGCCGCACCCCCGGCTCGCTCCTCTGCCCACTCACCTGCCAGCCACGCCCCTCGCCACAGCACCTGGACCTGGCGCCAAGCCCTGCAGCCGCAGCGGTCCTGCCAGAGGCTGGTGCCAGGAGGCCTACTTGGCTACAACACCAGCAGGTGCCTGACCCCTCACCTCTGCCCCTGCTCCCAGCCAGTGCAGGAGCGGGGGTGGGGGGCAAGGGTGAGGGTGCCCCTGGGCAGGAGGGTCTAGGCCCCAGGACAGCAGTGGCACTGGCCACACCTGGAAGAGCTGCCCCGGCCGGACCGGGGGTGGGGTGGGATGGGGGTGGGGGACCGAGCCCACCCTGCCCCTCGGGGTGCTCAGTCCCGGCCCCAGGGTCCTGAGGTGTCGCCGGCCTGCTCTTGGCAGAGAGGCCCGGACCCCAGATTCCCTTCTGGCCCACCCCAGCCTCTAAACCGTCCGGCTCCTCCGTGAATCAGGACCCGCTGAGTCTGATCAGGCTGCAGGCACTCATTCTCACACTTATTGGGCCCCCACGGGGTGCTGGGCTCCAGGTTCCATGTGCTCATGGCAGCTCCGTCCTGACCCGGAGCCGAGGGGGCTGAGAGCGTCCCCACAGCCCCACGTCTGCAAACGCGTCCAATTGGAGGACGGCCCTGCCCGAGTCGAGGGGCCTGTGTTCCCGTGTGGCCCCACAGGTCACCGAGCGCCAGTGTGGGGCAGGAGCCAGCCCTGTGCCCGCACCTCAGACGCTGACATCACTGTCTGCTGGGGGCGGCCAGACAGGAAGCCCGCCCAGCGCCCGGAGGGAGAGGCCCCAGGCTCATCTCCCAGCCCCTCAGGACCATGAGTCACCCGGCACACCGGGTCCCGTCTGCACCGCCCCCTCCTATGGGCCAAGTCGTGGCCCTGGGGACAGCTGCCAGCCCCATGGGCTCTGCGGAGCCCCCAGCCTAGGTTTGGGGGGGGTTGCTTTGTGCTGCAGGGCAGATGTCCTTCTGGATGCCTGAGGCCACCAAGCGGAGTCTGTAGGCACCGCGGACAGAAGCTGATGACAAGGATCTGAAAATGCTGAGTCCAACAGATCCCTGCTCCCCATTGACTTTCACAACAGCCTCCACGACCCATTGTACAGAGGGGCAGGTTGAGACCAGGGGAGTGAGGTGCTTTTCCAAGGTCACGCAGACCCTGCCCCGCGGGGACCCCAGCCTCCTCGGTGTCCCACGGGGGTTTACGGCATCTGGAAGGCCTCATGTGACAGTCCCCTGTCCTAGCCCTGATCTCAGCCGGGATGATTCAAAATCTACAAGCCACTGAACAAAGGAGGTTTTTTTCTTGGCTGAGGAATTTCTTCAAGAAGTTTTTTTTGGCAATGAACTTCCAATCGTCAAACCAAGATGTTACAAGATTGTGATGGGTGGATGGGTGAATGGACAGACAGACGGATGGGTGGACGGGTGAGGGTACAGAGGAGGGGAGGGTGGGTGAGGGGATGCGGACAGGCATGAGGGCAGGTGTGGACGCACGGACGGGGAGTGGGTAAATGAGGCGTGTGTGGGCACACCGGCGCACGGACGGATCCTCGAGTGGCCCTTTCTTTGCCTGAGGGCTGTGGCTCTGAGTCACAGAGACGCCTTCCCCTGTGAGTCCGTGGCTCTGCGCCGGGACTCCCAGAGCCACACGTGCAGGGTGGCTTCCCCATCCCCAAATAAGGTGGACAAAGTCCCCTCTGGCGGCCCAGGGAGCAGGAAGCCGCCTGGGGTGGGGGCCCTGCCCCCGGGGCTGAAGTCAGTTCCTTCTTTTCTGAACAATGGGCCTGGCCTGATCCTTGCCCTCCTCCGCCTGCTCGCCCAAGCCGCCTCCACCTCCGAAGGGGGCGGGGCCCTGGGGTGGGGGTGGGGCCGGGCAGGAGCGCCAGGGCCCCGGGCAGCTTGCAGAGCCCTGGCTCTGGAAAGATGCCGTCCTTCTGGCTGGGGCCCCAGCCTGGCACCGGCTGCCCTCAGGTCCCGGGGGCCAGGAGGGCCAGGTGATGCCTCCTGGGGATTGTCCGGTGGCCGCCGCCTCCCACGGCCAGGCTGGACTGGTTTCCTCCCGAAGACCACCAGCTGGCAGGAAGCCTGCGGGCCGGGTAGAGGGAGTTCCTGCCAGCCCTCCCCAGATGCCAGGGGGCACGGGGGGGCAGGGGGGGAACCAAGTCAGGGTCCGTGCACAGCTCCTCCAGCCGAATCACCCTGCTGTCTATCTCCTGGGCAACCAGGCTGCCCTGTCCCTGCCCTCGGGAGAGAGGACCCAGCCCCAGCGAGAGTGGGACACAGTACCCCATCCCACCTGGGCGAGGCGAAGCTTCCAGCAGGGTGGGGGCTGGGTGGGGGCAGTCAGCAGGCCTGGCAGGGTCTGGGCGGGCGGCAGTGAGGAGAGGAGCCCAAGGGCTGCAGCCCAGCGGGGGTCCAGGGGACTGAGGGTCACAGCAAAGTATCCTTCAGACACACACCGCTGGGGACACACATGGCCACAGGCCCTGCTTGGGCACAGATGGCAGCGCTTCCTGACTGAGGTGGAGGGTGCGAGTGAGCGGGTGGACATCTGTCCCAGTGGACACTTGGGGACACGCTCCCCATGCTTGTGCACACGCATGCATACGCACACGTGCAGAGGCCTCGTGGGTTGAGGCCCCCAGAGCTGTCCTTCCTCAGAGGTTCAGTGACCGGGGAAGGCCCAGGCCCCTGGCCCCGAGTGAGCGTGCCAGGGTCCCTGAGCCCGCCCCGGTGGCCACGGGGTTTCTGCCTGCTCCCAGTAGGGAGCCGCACTACCCACACGTGCACAGCCTCCTGCACCTGCTAATCTCCTCTGATCCTGACAACCTCAAGGCCAGGATAGCCAGGGGGACCTCAGGCAGCCCAGAGGGTGCCCAGAAAGGGGCCCGAGCCAGCCTTCGCTCCCCGGGGCGCCGCGCCCGACGCCAGGACCGGAAAGCCCGGGCAGTGGCGTGGGAGGCCCCTCACAGGAGAATCCCGGCGCTCCCTCCACGTCCCCCCGACTGTCAGGAGGCTGCAGGCCCAGCCCGTTGCTAGGATTAGGGCCTGGATTAGCCCACCAAGTTTCCAGAACCGCTTGTCGGGCTCCCGGGTGCCATAGAAACCTGGCTGGACTCAGTGGGCAGGGCTGGCTCCTGGCGGGGCAGGAGTCTTTCCTGCAAGCGCGAGCCTCAGCCCCTCTCCCAAAGGGCTCAGGGTTCGGGCACAGGGCCTGCCCCAGGCCTGAGCCCCCGCCCCCAGCTCTGCGGGTGCCCTCTTCCTCACAACTCTATGCCACAGGAGGCTGCAGGTTTCCAGAACCAGCTGTTTTCCAGACGCTGCAGTGAAAACGAACGGCCGAGTTACTTGGCCTGAAGCAGAAAGAGGAGCATTCTTGCCTCTCTCCCCACACCCTCCGTGACTCGGAAAACACCCGGGTTGCCTTCTCCGGCAGTGCGGAGGGACCCTGGGACTTCGCCCCCAGGCCCAGCCAAGGGGTCCCTCCTCAGAGCCTCCCTCGCTGCCTGCCTCTGCTCTAGGCAGCGCTCCTGAGGCAGCCAGGACCCAGGGCCATCGGGGCCGGGAGGCCCTGGGAGTCCGCCGACACCGCCGACTGGCCTGGGGAAGGGTGCCCGCAGCGGGGGCGGGGCGTCAGCAGCCAGGGCCCCTGGCCCTTCCCCAGGCGGGGCCCAGCCGCTGTCGGGGGTCCTCTCAGCAGATCGACCTACAGCACCTGCACAGACGTCCCAGTGCATCGCAGAGAAGCCGAGTCCAGTCCTGAGCCCCACCTGCGTCCTGCAGGGCAGGTGTGCCCTCCGCCTCGCCCCCTCCGCAGTGCCAGGTACCTGGCGCAGACCTGGGAGCCGCCCTGGCTCCTCGGCAGGTGCTCTCGGCTCCACCGTGAGCCCAGCTTCAGGGCCCAGCCACCACCTCCCCCCTCGGCACCCCCACTTCTCCGCACTTCCCTCTGTTCACGCAGGGTCCCTTAGCCCCTAAGCCAGACCCTCCACTCAGCCCTTGCCTCAGACAAAAAGCCGCATCCTTCTCAGACCTTTCTAGAACCTCACCGGTCCAGGCCCCCTGCTGTCCCCGACGGTATTCCGGGCCACCCCTCCTCACCACCCATCCTCACCATGCTCTCTCTTCACCCCTGCCCGGAGACACCACACTGCTGCCCTGCATACTGTCACCCCAGAAATCCATGGGGGTATCTGGTTAGAGTTGGAGGAGTGGGTGAATGGGGAGAATGATGGCTAGATGGAGGGAGGGAGAGGTGATGGGTGAGTGGGTGGATGAAAGAGTGGATGGAGGGATAGAGAGACAGATGGATGAAGTCTTGAAAGGATGGATGGATAATGGATGGATAATGGATGGCTGGATGGTGGATGGTGGATGTAGGGGGGATGATGGGTAGGTCGGTGGATGATGGATGGATGCATGGATGGAGGCATAGACGGATGGAGGGGTGCATGGATGGGAGATGGAAGGCTGGGTGCATGGGTGCGTCCTGCTCCAGCCTCTCGGCCTGACCTCCCACGGCCACCATCTCCAGCCGCACACCCACCCTGGCTTCTTGGCCTCCAGAAGCCGCCACGGCTGGCCACTCAGAACATTCTCTTTGACTCTTTCTCTCTCACCCACATGAACAGACAAAACCCTTCAAATGAGGCAGACCCCCCTGTGCTGTCATTCCCCAAACTCCAAGTCCCGAGCCACTGACACTCCCTGGTCTTCTGCAGAGATAACAGCCAGACCTTCATGGAGACGGGCCTCCACCCCGAGCCCACAGGATCCCCTGATCCTCCGAGCCCCGGGGCAGGCCCCTGCCCCAGCATCCCCGGGCTGCACTGCACCTCCTTGCCGGCTCAGGAAAATGGCCAGCAGAGGCCTGGCCAGCACACGGCCGGTCTTGTCACATGCCTCCCGGCCTCGGGTATCGGCCCCCCGCCCCTGCTGCACTGCATCTGCACGGGGTCCTGCTGCGCTCGTCCCCACCTGAGCGTCCGGCGTGGAGAGAGCACGAGGTCCACGGGGACGCAGGCATGTTGGAGAGGGCGGCAGATGCCAGGCAGCTAGGTCAGCGGCCCCTGTCCTGATACCTGGGGTGCTCGTCAGGCCTGCGGCCAGGGCTCTAAGACTCCTCGGCCCCCTCCTTGCTCCCTTGTCTAGGCCCACTGCATCCCACCCCCACCATCTGGCTCCTCCTGACCCCCCCACTAACACCCCTCCCAGTCCACCTCTGTCCCAGAGCGGAGCTCACTTCCCCCCACCTGTGGGTGAGCCCGTGCACCAATTGGGGGGAGCAGGGTGGGCCAGAGCTCTGTTAGGCTGCCTGTGGGGGGGGGAGGTGCCCCCTGGACCCTGACTCCAGTCCGGCTTGGACGAGAAGTCGGCTCTCGCTGCCCCTCCCCTCCCCCAGCCCCACCAGGACACGGATTCACGAGAAAGGGTGAGCCTGGGGTCCTTGGTGGGAGGCCGTGACGTCAGGGGAAGGTGACGAAGGTCTCTGGGTGCTATCTGTGCAGTCACCCCCCCACACACACACTGGCCAGCAGGAAGCCCCTCAGGGAGGACCAACGGCCCCAGGCCCAGAGGCCAAGGCGCAGGGGAGATGTGTGCTAGGGAGAAGCAGGGGCAGCGGCCCGTCAGTCAGCCTTCCTGGGCTCAAACCTGGGTAGAGGGAGGGAAGGAGGGACCGGGGAGGAAGGGGAGGACGGATGGAGGGAGGAGCTGGCCTGGAAGTCCAGGCATCCTGTGCTCGCTCAGCTCTGTGGCCCCCACCCCTGCTTAGGGCCACTGGGGCCCTGCTCCTCAGGGCTGACCTGTGCCCGAGACCCAGCTCCCAACGCTGACCTGTGCCTGGGGCCTACTCCCCAGGGCTGACCTGTGCCCGGGGCCCTGCTCCCCAGGGCTGACCTGTGCCTGGGCTCCACTGGCCACATAGTGGATCGAGGGGCGGCTCCTCACGGCCTTGCCCTGAGCAAGCCTCCCCGGGGGGCGCCGCCAGCCCGGCCCCGGACACAGCCAGCCATGGTGGCCCCACTGGCCTCCCCCAGGAGCTCCCAACCAGCGCTGCTGCCGAGCATTTGAAAGTGACGCCTTCAGGCCCGCAGGGCCGGAGCCGAACGGTAGCAAACCCCAACCGTGAAAACAAAGCGATTAGTTTCTGGTCGGGAACAGCGGGCCCCACAAAGCTGGGGGGCTCCCCGCTCGCTGGGCGCTTCACCGCGTGCGGGAAGGCAGCTGGGCCGCTGACACAAATGGAGAGCTGGGTCTCCCCGGGAGCCCACGCACCTGCCTGCTTCTCCGTGGTCGGGTTTGATTCTGAACCAGGAAGAAGTGCGGGTCTCGGGGGAGAGGGAAAGGCTGCAAAAGGCTAAGGGGGAGGCTCAAGGGGAGACCAACCAGAGATGTGTGCAGCTGGGAGCACGGAGCCCTGGCCAAGCCCCAGGGAGTCCCACCTGGCTGGCAGGTGGCAAGCAGGGCTCTAGGAGGACAGCTGAGGTCAGGGGCTGGCAGGCAGCGGTCAGCCCCGGGTAGCAGTGAGTTCCCTGTTAATGGGAGCATGCAAAGAAAGGTTCGAATGCAGAAGCCCTGGGCACAGTGACAGGGCCACCTTGCCTGTCCCCCACAGCCCGTCTCAAAGCTCCACGGAGCCGAGCTGGGGTCCCCTCGGCGGGCCCGCGGGCCGGAGGTGGTGCCAGGGCCCGTCAGACACACCTCGTTCAATGCTCAGCGTTCGGCGGGTGCTCCCACATGGAGCCCCAGGTGCTCGTGACGCAGCCATGATGGGGACAACTGAGCAGATGTGCGCCGGAGCCCCGGGGGAGGGGTGTGGCTAGGTAGGGGGCTGCTGCCCCAGGAGCGGGTGGGGGGGGGGCACCTCCAGAGGTCTGTTACCCTTCGGCTCAAAAGTTAACACAAAAGGCCATTCCAACAAGAGATTTGGCCTCGGGGCTCAGAGACCCTGAGGCTCAGGGGCAAGTCCTGCAGGTACCTGGGAGGCAGGGTTCCTCCAGGCCCAGGTGAGGTGGGGGTCCGGGGACGTCCAGGCTCCTCTGTGGACGGAGGGGCTCCTGCGGCTTCCAGGAAGCCCCACGCCAGGGAGTGAGACTTCCTCATCTGCTAAGGGCCGAGGGCACCAGGGCCCCTGTGCCCACGCCTGCCCCCCCCCCCAGGGCATCTGACCACCGTCGCTGAGATGCAGGGGTCTGCCCTGGGCCTGACCCCCTTCTCGATTCTCAGGGTCAGAGCACGGCGAGGCTCCCTAAATCTCCCTGGACTGGGGACCCTGACTCCCGCCTGGTGACACCGGGGGAAGAGGGGGTCTCTCTGAGCCAGATTCAGGAGACAAGGGTCTTTATTATTATTTTTAAATTTTTTTTATTTTAATTTTTTTCAATGCTACTTATTTTTAAAAGAGACAGAGACAGACACAGAGTGTGAGCTGGGGAGAGACAGAGGGAGACACAGAATCCGAAGCAGGCTCCAGGCTCCGAGCTAAGCCCCCCAGGCGTCCCTCCCACAATTTTCCCATATATCTGCACTGGTTTTAACCTTGTCCGAGGTTCTGTTTGTCACCGTCCTGTGATGCACTCGCCGCCTCCCCCTTTATGGAGCACCGGCTGTTAACAAGCCCACCCTGGGTGAGCCCCGCTCCGATCATGTCTAACACCCGGGGAAACCGAGGCAGGAAACGCTAAGCAGCATGCCAGGGATTGAACTCAGACCCAGCTGCACCAGGCCCAGGCTCTGGGACCTCCGTTCCCCACTGTTCTTGCCTCGGGACCCCTTTACAGTCTCCGGCTCATCGAGGACCCCAAAGAGTTTGTGGGGTCGTAGGTGTACCGCTCCTAGGATTTACTGTGAACTTACTTGATTTTTAATAGTTACATTTGAGAAATTAAAAAAACACATTTTAAATAAATTAAAAGTTACAACAGTAATCATAAACTGCATATTAACGTTTTTTCACAAAAACTAGCTATGGTTTCCAAAACAAAAGCAGTTTCGTTCAAACACTGACATTGCTCTGCGCTTCGCACATGTCCGTGGCGCACAGGAGACAGCGATGGCGGCCTCCGTCCCCGCGCCCCGGCCTCCGTCCCTGCGCCTCGGCCTCCGTCCCTGCCCCCCGGCCTCCGTCCCTGCCCCCAGCCTCCGTCCCTGCACCTTGGCCTCCGTCCCTGCGCCCCGGCCTCCGTCCCTGC